>NC_137630.1:0-456865 GCF_963383615.2 Lipophrys pholis | reverse complement strand
GGCGCTTGTAACCCCCCACACACACACACACACACACACACACACACACACACACACACACACACACACACACACACACACACACACACACACACACACCCCACGCCCCCAGCCACGCCCCACAGAGACTGGTCTCTGCCGGTTGTTACCGAGGCTCCGGGCCGTCGGATTATGCAAGGAGCTGCTTACGTGGTCTGATCGTCTCTGGAGCTTCGGAAGAAACATAGAAAGCTGGACTGGTGGATTCTAGTGGCATGTGTGAATGTGTGAATGTGTGATGCTGCAGGATGAAGTGAGTGTGGAATCGACTGGCTTTATATGCTTTAAAGAGCCCATGTTCTGCTAAATCCAATTCCTGAAGGTTCTCCAGCAGTACTACTCGTCCCATACCTGGACTGACGTCCCAGAAGAAAAGACAGTCTGTCCTCTCTGTCCCCGGCTTGTTCCAGGTTTAAAAAGTGTGTTGCTCCAAGCAGCCAATTAGAATCCAACCCTCTATAGTGTCATCGGGGGTTTAGCCAATCCCAATCAAGGTAGGCCCTCCCTTTGACTCCTCCCACAATTAGGCAGCTCTGCTCTGGCGCATGGCACCACGAGAGGAAGTTCTTCCTCCTCTTCCCAAGATGGCATGTGTGGGCGGAGCCAGTCCAGCTCACACAGACACAGCAGATTCTGAATGTAGCTCCTATGATCCAATATTCAAATGAGGAAAATCAAGGAGGAGCTAGAAACTTAGAATACTGAAGGTTTCTGGACCAACCAGACCAGGGAGGAGGAGGAGAACAGGAGGAGGAGGTGAACAGGAGGAGGAGGAGAACAGGAGGAGGAGGTGAACAGGAGGAGGAGGAGAACAGGAGGAGGAGGTGAACAAGAGGAGGAGGAGGAGGAGGAGAACAGGAGGAGGAGGAGGTGAACAGGTGTAGGAGGAGGTGAACAGGAGGAGGAGGTGAACAAGAGGAGGAGGAGGAGGAGAACAGGAGGAGGAGGTGAACAAGAGGAGGAGGAGGAGAACAGGAGGAGGAGGTGAACAGGAGGAGGAGGTGAACAAGAGGAGGAGGAGGAGGAGAACAGGAGGAGGAGGTGAACAAGAGGAGGAGGTGAACAGGAGGAGGAGGTGAACAAGAGGAGGAGGAGGAGAACAGGAGGAGGAGGTGAACAAGAGGAGGAGGAGGAGGAGAACAGGAGGAGGAGGAGAACAAGAGGAGGAGGAGGAGAACAGGAGGAGGAGGAGAACATATGTTACACTGTTATTACAGCGTGTAGTGAGATTACAAGTCGAATCAGCAGCAACAGCATGCAGTTACACAAACCCTTCAGGAGCAGGGAAAAGGCTGCAAACATCTGACACATGGTTAGTTGTTCAGTCGTCTCAGGTTCAGTGTGAAACATGAGCTGTACAGCAGCACTCGTCTGATTGGACGATACAAGCACCTGCACGCCATGAATGAATGATTGCAATTTAGTGTTTATGTCATCTGTATTTTGCGTATTTATTATTGGAGGGAAGAGCTGAACATCCACTGGCAGGACGTGTGTCCAGGTGTCTCTGGGTGTTCAGGTGTCTAGGTGTTCAGTGTGTTCAGGGTGTCCAGGTGTCTCTGGGTGTTCAGGTGTCTAGGTGTTCAGTGTGTCCAGGTGTTCAGTGTGTTCAGGGTGTCCAGGTGTCTCAGGGTGTTCAGGTGTCTAGGTGTTCAGTGTGTCCAGGTGTTCAGTGTGTCCAGGTGTTCAGGGTGTCCAGGTGTCTCTGGGTGTTCAGGAGTCCAGATGTTCAGTGTGTTCAGTGTGTCCAGGTGTCTATGTGTTCAGGGTGTCCAGGTTGGTCTAGTTAGACAGGTTGGCCTGGTTAGACAGGTTGACCTGGTTGGAGGTTGGCCTGGTTAGACAGGTTGACCTGGTTAGACAGGTTGACCTGCAGGTATAAGCGTCTTTGCTGTTTCTTTGGCTTCATGCTGAACGTTTGCTGTCTCTGTGTCTGCAGGTTTGTTCACGACACGGAATCTGATGAACTGAACTGTGAAGAATCTACCGTCGTCTGACGGGACGAGACAGACTGACTGCAGAACTCTGGCAGGGACCAGGACCCGGTTCCAGACCAGGACCAGGACTCGGACCAGGAAGTGATGCCAGCTCCTCACCTGGGACTGTGTGTGACAGCAGCTGGGTGCTTGCTGTTTCCTCTGGACTGATGGTGGACCCTCAAAGCCCCAAACAGACCTGGTCTTCCTCAACCAGGGACTGGAGTGCTGAACCAGAGACTGGCCCTGGTCAGACTAGTGTCACTCGCTGAACCAGAGACTGACCCTGGTCAGACGTGCCTTAAGAACACTCCCTCAGTACGTCTTACAGCCTCTTCTCTCTCACCTGTCCAGACTGGCTGTTTTAACAATTTCACTTTCTTCACTAATATTTGGACTCTGAAGGTCGTCCAACACCTGGTGTCAGCCCCAATCAAACGTCACCTGGAGAAACCTTTACACTCCCACTGCACAGTTTAGTGCCACCAGACACAGTGTGATTAGTGCCACGCCCCTGAAGGAAGGTAGAGGAGACGCAGTGCGATTAGTGCCACGCCCCTGAAGGAAGGTAGAGGAGACGCAGTGCGATTAGTGCCGCGCCCCTGAAGGACGGTAGAGGAGACGCAGTGCGATTAGTGCCACGCCCCTGAAGGAAGGTAGAGGAGACGCAGTGTGATTAGTGCCACGCCCCTGAAGGACGGTAGAGGAGACGCAGTGCGATTAGTGCCGCGCCCCTGAAGGAAGGTAGAGGAGACGCAGTGCGATTAGTGCCGCGCCCCTGAAGGACGGTAGAGGAGACGCAGTGCGATTAGTGCCACGCCCCTGAAGGAAGGTAGAGGAGACGCAGTGCGATTAGTGCCGCGCCCCTGAAGGAAGGTAGAGGAGACGCAGTGTGATTAGTGCCACGCCCCTGAAGGAATGTAGAGGAGACGCAGTGTGATTAGTGCCGCGCCCCTGAAGGAAGGTAGAGGGAGACGCAGTGCGATTAGTGCCACGCCCCTGAAGGAAGGTAGAGGAGACGCAGTGCGATTAGTGCCGCGCCCCTGAAGGAATGTAGAGGAGACGCAGTGCGATTAGTGCCGCGCCCCTGAAGGAAGGTAGAGGGAGACGCAGTGCGATTAGTGCCACGCCCCTGAAGGAAGGTAGAGGAGACGCAGTGCGATTAGTGCCACGCCCCTGAAAGAAGGTAGAGGAGACGCAGTGCGATTAGTGCCACGCCCCTGAAAGAAGGTAGAGGAGACGCAGTGCGATTAGTGCCACGCCCCTGAAGGAAGGTAGAGGAGATGCAGTGCGATTAGTGCCACGCCCCTGAAGGAAGGGAGAAGAGACGCACTGTGATTAGTGCCACGCCCCTGAAGGTAGATAGATGCACTGTGATTAGTGCCACGCCCCTGAAGGTAGATAGACGCACTGTGATTAGTGCCACGCCCCTGAAGGTAGATAGACGCACTGTGATTAGTGCCACGCCCCTGAAGGTAGATAGACGCACTGTGATTAGTGCCACGCCCCTGAAGGTAGATAGACGCACTGTGATTAGTGCCACGCCCCTGAAGGTAGAGGAGATTAGTGCCAGTTGTTAACCGTTCCAGGTTTATCCTAGGCTTCTCCCGCACTGACAGTCTCCTCTACCTCTGGTACTGTAACAACTACATCTCCTCTCCACATTTGCACCTGTAATCCTGCTGTTTGATATCAACAAGGTCCTTCCAGGTCCTTCCAGGTCCCCCTTCTGTCTCCATGTTTGTGTGAACTGGTTCAGACTGGTCTGGATTGAAAACACTTGAACACACTATGCAAACGGGTCATTGCCTCACTGTAACTCCCCAGGACAAACTCTTGACCCTGACCCTAACCCTGACATCGACCCTGACCCTGATATCCACCCTGACCCTGATATCCACCCTGACCCTGATATCCACCCTAACCCTGACATCGACCCTGACCCTGATATCCACCCTGACCCTGATATCCACCCTGACCCTGATATCCACCCACCCTGACCCTGATATCGACCCTGACCCTGACCCTGATATCCACCCTGACCCTGATATCCACCCAAACCCTGATATCCACCCAAACCCTGATATCGACCCTAACCCTGATATCGACCCTGACCCTGACCCTGATATCGACCCTGACCCTGATCCTGATATCGATCCTAATCCTGACCCTGATATCGACCCTGATCCTGATATCCACCCTGACCCTAACCCTGATATCGACCCTGACCCTGACCCTGATATCGACCCTGACCCTTACCCTGATATCGACCCTGACCCTTACCCTGACCTCGATCCTAATCCTGACCCTGATATCGACCCTGATCCTGACCCTGATATCGACCCTGACCCTGACCCTGATACGGACCGTGATATCAACCCTGACATCGACCCTAACCCTGACACCGACCCTGACCCTGACATCGACCCTGACCCTGACCCTGACCCTGACACCGACCCTGATCCTGACCCTGACACCGACCCTGATCCTGATCCTGACCCTGACACCGACCCTGATCCTGACACCGACCCTAACCCTGACACTGACCCTGACCCTGACATCGACCCTGACCCTGACACCGACCCTAACCCTGACATCGACCCTAACCCTGACCCTGACACCGACCCTGACCCTGACACCGACCCTGACCCTGACAAAGACCCTAACCCTGACATCGACCCTGACACCGACCCTGACCCTGACACCGACCCTGACGCTGACATCGACCCTGACCCTGAAACCGACCCTGATCCTGACATCGACCCTGACCCTGACACCGACCCTGATCCTGACCCTGACACCGACCCTGACCCTGACATCGACCCTGACCCTGACACCATCCCTGACCCTGACATCGACCCTGACCCTGATACGGACCCTAACCCTGACACCGACCCTGACCCTGACATCGACCCTGACCCTGACCCTGACCCTGACACCGACCCTGACCCTGATACGGACCCTGACACCGACCCTAACCCTGACATCGACCCTGACCCTGACACCGACCCTGACCCTGACATCGACCCTGACCCTGACCCTGACCCTGACCCTGACTTCGACCCTGACCCTGACACCGACCCTGACCCTGACATCGACCCTGACCCTGATACCGACTCTGACCTCAACACTGCAGGATTCACTGTACAGAAACGTTTTTCACAAATAAATAGTTTTTGTATCAACGCTGATCGGAGCCATTGGATGTTTGACAAACATCACCTGTAAATATGTTTGAAATAAACAATCAAAACTGTCTGTCTGTCTGTCTGTCTGTCTGTCTGTCTGTCTGTCTGTCTGTCTGTCTGTCTGTCTGTCTGTCTGTCTGTCTGCGTGCGTGCGCAATCTTTTCGTCATGACTCACTTGGTTCAGGGAAACATCAGCAGGCTGAGGAGGGACTTCACTTCACAAACTGATTCCTGTTACACTGAAGCTCGGGGTGATGGGACACACACACTGGACACACACACTGGACACACACACTGGACACACACACACTGGACGCACACACTGGAAGTTGAAACTGGAGGTTCCACCAGTGTTTTAACAGTGTTCCACTACTGTTTCACCAGGGTTCCATCGCTGTTCCACTAGTGTTCTGCCAGTGTTCCACCAGTGTTCCATTAGTAATCCACTACTGTTTCACCAGGGTTCCACTGGTGTTTTATCAATGTTCCACCACTGTTCTTCCTGTGTTTCATTACTGTTCCACCAGTGTTATACCCAGTGTTTTATTAGTGTTTTATCAGTGTTCCACCAAAGTTTCACAGATGTTTAAGCAGTGTTCCACTGGTGTTTTATCAATGTTCCACGAGTGTTCTTAGCAGTGTTCCACCGGTGTTGCACCAGAGTTTTATCAGTGATCCACCAGTGTTCCACCAGTGTTCCACCATTGTTCCGCCGGTGTTCCACCAGTGTTCCATCAGTGTTTTATCAGTGTTCCACTGGTGTTTAACCAGTGATCTGTGTTCCAACAGTGCATTTTCAGTGTTCCAGCAGTGTTCCACCACTTTTTTAACACTGTTCCACTATTCTTTCCATCACTGTGTCCCCCTGTTAGATGAGGATTCCATCACTGTTCCTCCACTGTTTCACCGATGTTTAACGAGTGTTCCACTGGGGTTTTATCAATGTTCCACCAGTGTTCTAGCAGTGTTCCACCAGTGTTGCACCAGGGTTTTATCAGTGATCCACCTTTGTTCCATCAGTGTTTCACCAATGTTCCACTGGTGTTTACAAGTATTCCACTTGTGGTTTTATCAATGTTCTACCAGTATTCTAGCAGTGTTTGAACAGCGTTCCACCGATGTTTAACCAGTGTTCCACTAGTGTTTTATCAATGTTCTACCAGTGCTCTAGCAGTGTTTGAACAGTGTTCCCCAAGTTTTGCACCAGGGTTTAATCAGTGATCCAGCATTGTTCAACCAGTGTTCCACTATTGTTCCACCACGGTTCCAGCCGGTGTTCCCCCAGTCTTCCACCAGTGATTTATCCATGTTCCACCTGTGTTCCATTAGTGTTTTATCAGTGTTCCGCCGGTGCTCAACCAGTGATCTATCTGTGTTCCAACATTGTTTTATCATTGTTTCACGGTGTTCCATTAGTGTTTCACCAGTGTTCCACTGGTGTTTTATCAGTTTTCCACCTGTTTTTTTTGTCAGTGTACCAGTATTCTTCCACCAGTGTTCCACCATTGTTCCACCTGTGTTTAACTAATGTTCCACTGGTGGTTTATCAGTGTTCCACTGGTGTGTAACCAGTGTTCCACCTGTGTTTTACCAGTGTTCCACCACTGTTTAACGAGTGTCCTCTCAATGTTCCACCAGTGCTCCACCAGTGTTTTGTCAGTGTTCCACCAGTTCTTCATCTTTTCTCTGGTTCTTTGCTGTGTCAGAACACTGCCTGAACTTCGTATCTATAATGGGAGATCGGTCGGTGAATCCAAGTCGTCGTTCAGGGTGATGGTCTGCTGTTCCTCCAGCTAGAGTCACAGAACAATGCTTTTCGACGTCTCCTGGTTCTGCATGTTGTGGGTGTTAGTGATGTTTTCTTGGCGACATGTGAAACTGCTTCTCAGATTTGCCCCTGGGGGTAATAACGCTGTGGTCCAGCTTTATGGAAGGCTGTTGTCGTCCTGGTGTGTTATGAAATCAGACAGTGTCCAGGTTTCTGCACCTTCCAGTCCATTAGCGTCTGTCTTTTCAAAAACTGAGGCCTGATTCATTTCCTCTCTTCAGAAGCAGAACTAATGTTCACTTTGATGAATGTGGCGTCAACATTAATGGTCTAATGGGTCTGATGAAGACGGTATTGATCAGAGTCATCCCTCTAACAGGAACTCAAAAGACCTTCATCAATCATTTTCAGCTTGAATCGGTGATGAACAACGACCTGGTTTCACATTCAGCTTCCAGCTTAACAAAGAACTTTTCCATGGAACTCCACTTCCTGTGAGACCCAATCCCACTCTGACTGACCGTCTGCTTGTTTTATTGGATGAAAGACGTTCCAGATCAACCAGCGACAACTCTGCCTGTCACCTGTCTAACCAATTTAACCTGTTACCTGTTTAACTTGTTACTTGTTTAACCTGTTTAATCTGTTACCTGTTTAACTTGTTACCCGTCTAACTCATGACCTGTTTGATCTGTTACCTGTTTACTTGTTACATGTTGAACCTGTTACCTGTCTAACATTTGACCAGTTTAACCTGTTACCTGTTTAACCTCTCTAACCTTTTTAACCCATTGTGTGAAGAGTCGTCAGAGTGTGAAGAGTCGCCAGAGTGTGAAGTGTTGTCGGAGTGTGAAGTGTTACCAGAGTTTGAAGTGTTGTCAGAGTGTGAAGAGTTACCAGAGTTTGAAGTGTTGTCAGAGTGTGAAGAGTTACCAGAGTGTGAAGTGTTGTCGGAGTGTGAAGAGTTACCAGAGTTTGAAGTGTTGTCAGAGTGTGAAGAGTTACCAGAGTTTGAAGTGTTACCAGTGTCAGAACTCAGAGATTCAGTGTGTAGAAGACGAGAGTAAGCTGACGTCAGGACTTCCAGCTAATATTAGCCTGCTGACCTGGTTCCACCCAGATCCTAGTTCCTGACCCTGCAAAGCAAAGTGATCCAGGACACTCTGCTTCCTGTCCGGTCCACAGACAAACAGCAGCCCTCCTCATCCTAATCCTAATCCTCATCCTCATCCTGAGGCTCTAATCAACTGTGAGAAGACACCGAAGATCCATTGTGCCTTAAACAGGCCTGTCAGGACCAGATGATGCTGTGCTGCCGAGTGTTCACCTGAGGACCTGGTCTAGTTTTCACCTGAGGACCTGGTCTAGTGTTCACCAGAGGACCTGGTCTAGTGTTCACCTGAGGACCTGGTCTAGTGTTCACCTTAGGACCTGGTCTAGTGTTCACCTGAGGACCTGGTCTAGTGTTCACCTGAGGATCTGGTCTTGTGTTCACCTGAGGACGTGGTCTAGTATTCACTTGAGGACGTGGTCTATTATTCACCTGAGGACCTGGTCTAGGGTTTACTTGAGGACCACTGGCCTCATTCCTAGGATTCCAACTAAAAATGTCCGTGGGCCCAAAAGCAGAAAATGACGTGCGCCCCCCAATAATGTGGCTCTATAAAACGG
The DNA here is from genome assembly GCF_963383615.2 of Lipophrys pholis. Lineage (NCBI taxonomy): Eukaryota > Metazoa > Chordata > Actinopteri > Blenniiformes > Blenniidae > Lipophrys > Lipophrys pholis. Next base: position 448,222 of record NC_137630.1, on the reverse strand, counting down.
TGCGTACGCAGATCTGACGCACTTTCTTCTTCTAGATCCTAGTCCACCTGGAAGGTGAGCGTTCAGGCCCCGCCCTCAACACGCCCCCTTTCTACCATATATGGTCAATGCAAAGGGCCTCGTCAATATTTGTACATCTCATTCAGCTTGTTGGTCGCGAGGAGAGGAGAGTGACATCATGGGGAGAGTGACATGGAGGAGAGTGACATCATGGAGGAGAGTGACATGATGGGGGAGGGTGACATCATGGGGGAGAGTGACATCATGAAGGAGAGTGACATCATGGAGGAGAGTGTCATGATGGAGGATAGGGACATCATGGAGGAGAGTGACATCATGGGGGAGAGTGACATGGAGGAGAGTGACATAAAGAAGGCGAGTGACATCATGGAGGAGAGTGACATCATGGGGGAGAGTGACATCATGGGGGAGAGTGACATCATGGAGGAAAGTGACATCATGAGGGAGAGTGACATGGAGGAAAGTGACATCATGGGGGAGAGTGACATGGAGGAGAGTGACATAAAGAAGGCGAGTGACATCATGGAGGAGAGTGACATCAAGGAGGAGAGTGACGTCATGGAGGAGAGTGACATGGGGAGGGTGACATCATGGAGATGAGTAACATCATGGAGGCCAGAGGAGAGTGACATCATGGAGGAGAGTGACATCATGGTTGAGAGTGGCATCATGGGGGAGAGTGACGTCTTGGAGGAGAGTGACATCATGGAGGAGAGTGACATCATGGAGGAGAGTGACATCAAGGAGGAGAGTGACATGGGGAGGGTGACATCATGGAGGAGAGTAACATAATGGAGGCCAGAGGAGAGTGACATCATGGAGGCCAGAGGACAGTGACATCATGGAGGAGAGGGACATCATGGAGGAGAGTGACATAATGGGGGAGAGTGACATCTTGGAGGAAAGTGACATCATGGAAGAGAGTGACATCATGGGGGAGAGTGACAGGGAGAAGAGTGACATCATGGCGGAGAGTGACATCATGGAGGAGAGTGACATCATCGAGGAGAGTGACAGGGAGGAGAGTGACATCAAGGAGGAGAGTGACGTCATGGAGGAAAGTGACATCATGGAGGAGGGTGACATCATGGGGGAGAGTGACATGGAGGAGAGTGACATAAAGAAGGCGAGTGACATCATGGGGGAGAGTGACATCATGGAGGAGAGTGACATCAAGGAGGAGAGTGACGTCATGGAGGAGAGTGACATGGGGAGGGTGACATCATGGAGATGAGTAACATCATGGAGGCCAGAGGAGAGTGACATCATGGAGGAGAGTGGCATAATGGGGGAGAGTGACGTCTTGGAGGAGAGTGACAGGGAGGAGAGTGACATCATGGAGGAGAGTGACGTCATGGAGGAGAGTGACATGGGGAGGGTGACATCATGGAGGAGAGTAACATAATGGAAGCCAGAGGAGAGTGACATCATGGAGGCCAGAGGACAGTGACATCATGGAGGAGAGTGACATCATGGTTGAGAGGGACATCATGGAGGAGAGTGACATAATGGGGGAGAGTGACATCTTGGAGGAAAGTGACATCATGGGGGAGAGTGACAGGGAGAAGAGTGACATCATGGCGGAGAGTGACATCATGGAGGAGAGTGACATCATCGAGGAGAGTGACAGGGAGGAGAATGACATCAAGGAGGAGAGTGACATCATGGAGGAGAGTGACATCAAGGAGGAGAGTGACATCATGGAGGCCAGAGGAGAGTGACATCATGGAGGAGAGTGTCATCATGGAGGAGAGTGACATCACGGAGGAAAGTGACATTGACGAGAGTGACATCATGGGGGAGAGTGAAATCATGGAGGAGAGTGACATCAGTGAGGAAAGTGACATGGGAGAGGCTGACATCATGGAGGAGAGTGACATGGGGAGGGTGTCATCATGGAGGATAGTGACATGGAAGAGATTGACATCATCGAGAAGAGTGACATCACGGAGGAGAGTGACATCATGGGGAGAGTGACATCTTGAAGGAGAGTGACATCATGGAGGAGAGGAGAGTGACATCATGGAGGAGAGGAGAGTGACATCATGGAGGAGAGTGACATCATGGAGGAGAGTGACTCCACCGTGTGTCAGAGTGTCATAGAGGAAGGAGACATGTTGCTGGAGACACAGCAGACTGATAAAGTTCAGTAAATATAAATTAAATATTTGAACAGAGACGAGAAAAGACTCAGTGGACTTTGTGTTTTATCCTCAGTCACTAGAGGTGGAGGAGGAGGAGGGTGGAGGAGGAGGGAACCTGCGGACCGCCTCCTCGAATACTGGCCTCCTGGCTGTAACCAACCAGGGTTCTGATTGTTCTGGTCTCCTGGCTGTAATCAACCAGGGTTCTGATGGTTCTTGCCTCCTGGCTGTAACCAACCAGGGTTCTGATGGTTCTGGTCTCCTGGCTGTAACCTACCAGGGTTCTGATGGTTCTGGCAGAAACTCTCCAGGGACCCTAAGAGGCTGACCAAGCACCAGTTCTGCAGACGACGAGTGGAGATCTTCCTTCGGGGCCGATCGCAGGCCCAACATGACCCACGGCAGTCGGTCGACCCAGTTGCTCTCTGTGATGGTGGCTCGGAGGGCGGCCTTCATCGTGCGATGGAAACGCTCACAGTCCATTGGCTAGAGGGTTGAAAGCTGTAGTCCTATGTAGCTGCACTCCCAGGCCTTTAGCCACCTCTGTTCACAGCTCCGAGGTGAACTGGGAGCCTCTGTCTGACGTGACGTCCAATGGTGCGCCAAACCGGGCCACCCAGTGGTCCTGTCCACCATAGTGAGGAGGTGAGTGAAGCCTTGAGAGGAAGGAAATGGACCCACCAAGTCCAGATGCACTTGATCGAACCTCCTCTCAGGGATAAGGAATGGCTCCAGGTGTGACGGTGTACCTTGGACCGCTGACACGCCACACAGGAGACCGCCCAGCTCATGATGTCCTTCCTGAGGCCCGGCCAGACGAACTTTGCCCCCAACAGCTTCACTGATGCTCTTACACCCGGATGTGATAGAGCATGAACAGCATCAAATACCTGCTGTCACCAACCAGCAGGTACCATGGGGCAGGACAGCCAGCGGGTACCATGGGGCGGGGCAGCTAGCGGGTACCATGGGGCGGGGCAGCCAGCGGGTACCATGGGGCGGGGCAGCCAGCGGGTACCATGGGGCGGGGCAGCCAGCGGGTACCATGGGGCGGGGCAGCCAGCAGGTACCATGGGGCGGGGCTGTCCTGTAGACAATTCACAGAGGAGTGTGGTCCCGCTGTCATGGAAGACCACATCCTGCAGCCATAACCCCCGTGGCAGCTGTCCTGTAGGTCTGGATGTCAGAGTCAGTCAGCTGGTCGCCGGCCATGGCAGCATAGCACGGCAGGCAGCACTCCAAGGTGCACAGAGTTCACGTGTGCCCGGGAGAGGCAGTCGGCCACAGCATTGTTTTTTCCAGCTACATGCCAGATGTCTGTGGTGAACTCTGAAATGGCAGAGAGGTGGCGCTGCTGCCGCCCAGACCAGGGCTCCAAGGTCTTGGACATGGTGAAGGTGAGGGGCTTATGGTCCACAAAAGCAGTAAACTGCCGGCCTTCCAACAGAAACCTAAAGTGATGTATGGCGAGGAAAAGAGCCAAGAGTTCTCTGTCAAACCTGCTGTACTTCCTCTCATTGTCACGCAGTTGTTTGCTGAAGAACACCAGAGGCTGCCAGGCTCCACCCACTGTTCACATACTGCCCCCACTGTGTACTCCGAGGCATCGGTGGTGAGCGCTACCGGTGCCATTGGAGATGGGTGGGCGAGCATGGCGGTGTTGGAGAGCACAACCTTGGCCTTCTGGAAAGCCAGGAACCTTTCTGGGGACCAGTCCACGTCCTGCTTGGCCTTTCTGCCCCTCAGAGCTTCATACAGGGGACGCATCAGGGAAGCTGCATGGGCGATGAAGCAGTTATAAAAGTTCACCATGCCCAGGAATGCCTGCAATGACTTTATGGTTTTGGGGCATGGAAAGGCAGTGATCACTTCCACCTTAGCCGGTAAGGGCACCACTCCCTGTGAGGATACATGGTGGCCCAGAAACTAAATTTCTGATGGTCCAGAACAGCACTGAGCTGGGTTCACGATCAGTCCATGGTCATTAAGTCTCTCAAAGAGCTGCCGCAGGTGTAACAGGTGCTCCTCAGGTGTGACACTGGCCACTAGGATGTCATCCAGATATACCAACAGGAAATGCAGGACCCTTAACACAGAGTCCATCAAGCACTGGAATGTTTGTGCTGAACCTTTCAGACTAAACAGCATCCTGAGGAACTCAAAACGTCCAAATGGCGTGATCACTGCAGTCTTGGCCACATCCTGAGGATGGACCGGTACCTGGTGGGAGCCTCTCACCAAATCCACCTTGGAAAAAATCACTTTTCCTGTCAGGTGGACGGAAAAGTCTTGGATGTGTGGAACGGGGTACCGATCAAACTGGGTACCGATCATGTGCGGTAAGATTTAGGGACCATGTGCAAAGGTGAGGCCCACTGGCACAATCCCAAGTCTCTCCATAGTGACAAACTCCCCCTGAGCAACCGGCAGCTTAGCAGCATCCAGCCGGCGGTCCAGTCATGGGGATGTAATGTTCCACTGAGAAGGTAGGGACTGTCAGTTCAGGGAACTCAGCCAGAAACCGCTGGTACACTTCCCCTGTGGCTAAGATATTGGGGAGGGACGCCAGCAGGACAGCCTGGACTCCGTACGGCGTGACGCCAGCAGGATCCTGTCTGCCTCCTCCACCAAACAACCATAATCTCTAGTGAGCACGAGCGGAGAGCTGGCCAGAGCCAAGCGCACCTGAGCAGGTAGCTGACGGAGGAACAGCTGGATGAACAGGAACCCATCGTCCCCCGATCCCCGCAGCGCCAACATGTTCTCCATCAGCTCCTGGGTTTACTGTCTCCCAACATGTTCTCCATCAGCTCCTGGGTTTACTGTCTCCCAACATGTTCTCCATTAGTTCCTGGGTTTACTGTCTCCCAACATGTTCTCCATCAGCTCCTGGGTTTACTGTCTCCCAACATGTTCTCCATCAGCTCCTGGGTTTACTGTCTCCCAACATGTTCTCCATCAGCTCCTGGGTTTACTGTCTCCCAACATGTTCTCCATCAGCTCCTGGGTTTACTGTCTCCCAACATGTTCTCCATTAGTTCCTGGGTTTACTGTCTCCCAACATGTTCTCCATCAGCTCTTGGGTTTACTGTCTCCCAACATGTTCTCCATCAGCTCCTGGGTTTACTGTCTCCCTACATGTTCTCCATCAGTTCCTGGGTTTACTGTCTCCCTACATGTTCTCCATCAGCTCCTGGGTTTACTGTCTCCCAACATGTTCTCCATCAGCTCCTGGGTTTACTGTCTCCCAACATGTTCTCCATCAGCTCCTGGGTTTACTGTCTCCCAACATGTTCTCCATTAGTTCCTGGGTTTACTGTCTCCCAACATGTTCTCCATCAGCTCTTGGGTTTACTGTCTCCCAACATGTTCTCCATCAGCTCCTGGGTTTACTGTCTCCCTACATGTTCTCCATCAGCTCCTGGGTTTACTGTCTCCCAACATGTTCTCCATCAGCTCCTAGGTTTACTGTCTCCCAACATGTTCTCCATCAGCTCTTGGGTTTACTGTCTCCCAACATGTTCTCCATCAGCTCCTAGGTTTACTGTCTCCCAAGCCGTTGAGAGACAGAAGGCCGCTCAGCATCAGACAGCTGGAACAGCCGGAGGAGTTTGGATTTGAACGCGATGTATTTTCCGTCCCGAAGCAGAACCATTACCCGGCGGGTGGTGGAAGAATCCAGCGCAGCGACGACATGAAAGTATCTCGTGTCGTCTACCGTTACCCCTCGGAGATGGAACTGAGCCTCGATGTGTTGGAACCACGGCTCCGGATCGTGCTGCCAAAACTCTGGCAGTTTGACAGCAGCGATTGTCCCGCTGCTTTCCTTTGCACTTCCTCTTATAACACCTCCACACCTCACTGACTATAGAGCTTTACAAGGGAAGTGGAGTATGTATCTTTCAGGACCTTTAGTGCTTCAGCAGCTTTTATAACTGAGGACCCTGGTCTAGGGTTCACCTGAGGACCTGGTCCAGATGATGCTGTACAGTCCAGGGTCGGGGTCAGGGATGCAGAGTGGTGCTGAAAGGAGACCTGCCAGCAGCAGGATTCAAACCGGAGCACTGACTGAAGTGTTCAGGTTGGGATGCAGATGGTGTTTTTTTTTTTTTTTTTTTTTTTTTTTTTTTTCGCCCTTGTCCTGTTCGGCAGCTTGGGCCAACAATATGATGTGATTGAGAGCCTTCGGAGTCAGAACAGATTTTGGTCTTGCAACAGGGAGAGACCTGGAGTCTCCTCCTGTTGCCTTCTCCGTCAGAAGATGGCATGGCTGCCGTACACGACCGGGGGGGAACGCTCAAAGAGAGAGAGAAGAGAGAGAAGAAAGTCGAGGGGGGAGGGGTGAGGGGGGAGGGGGTAGGGGGATAACATACAATATCCTTGTTGTGCTACATATATTATTTGCAGTTATCACACTGATCCAAATATTTTCCAACTGTTTTTGGATTAAATCAGCCTGAGCAGCTCTATCTAGACAGTAACGACAACAAAAGAGGAACATGATTTTTAAAGTTTGAACAAATGATGACAGAGAACAAGCAACTTCAGAAGCACCTTTAGTGAGGAGTGGAAGTGTGTGTGTGTGTGTGTGTGTGTGTGTGTGTGTGTGTGTGTGTGTGTGGTTTGTCCACTGGGTGGAACCGGAACTGCTGTGGGGGGACCTGTGGCGAGACCCCGGGGCCCGAGGCCATCGGGCCCGGACACCGCCACCCCGGCAGACGGAAGCCCCCCAGGCCCGGGGAGACCCCAGCGAACCACCCCAGAGAGCCACGTCCCCGCCCAAAAAGCACCCGACGGAGAATGCAGAGAGGAATCCCCCCCAGGCAAGAGGGGCCCACAAGAGAAGGATAAAGGGCCCCAGGCCCCGACCCAAGCCGCCAAGCCGAGAAAAGGCCGGAGCAGGGCCCCCGGGCCGAGCGGGTCGAGAGCCCCCCCAACCCCGGCGGCGAGTCCCGCCGCACCCCCGGGAACAGGCCCACCCACCGCCCCCCCCCAACCCGGCAAGGCAGAGACGGCCCCAGCCGCCGCGCCCCGGACCAGCCCCGCCCCCAGACCCAGGAAAGCGAAGGCCGGCGCAGGCCCCGGTCGGAGGACAGTCAACTCTACACCCCCAGGAGCCTCATATCCCACCCGCCCCATGATCCTCCCCCCCGGTTTTAATTGAAATACCCAACCCCTGACCCACCCCCCACAGACACCCACCCCTGACGCATACGCAGACGCAGACGCAGACGCAGACGCAGACGGGCACACACACACACACACACACACTCGGGACGGTGGGGGAGTGATGACTCTCGCCCCCCCAGGCCGCCGGCCGGGCCCCCACCCGGCCACCGCGGTGTCCCAACCTCCACTAATCCAACAGCAAATGGAGAAGGAGCACCGCGCCCCAGCCCCCCCACGAGCGCCATGCCCGAGGGAGCGCGCCCCCCGCATCCCAGCCGCACTCACCCCGGGCCGGGGCGGGACCCCAGCGGGAGGTGCTGGGGGGAGCCACGTCTCCCGCCCTCCCCCCGCCCTATATGTGTGTTGGATGTATGTAAGGGTGTGTCTTTGTGTTTTGAAGAGGTGGATGCAATGTGTGTGTCTATGGTGCGGTTTAAAATTGGGGGGTAGCGGGGCCCGGGCGTTCTACCGCTGACAAGCGGCAGAACCCCGAAAGCGGCTTACCCCCTCAAGACCCTGCGTGACTAAGTGTGGTTAAAATTGTGGGTGGTGCAAAGTCGGGGGAGGACCCAGACCGCAGTTAAGTAGCCCGGACCCCCCACCTAGGCACCGCCCCACTGTTCCCTATTGTGGAGTAATATAAGGTGAGGTAAGGCAGGGAGGGTTCTGAGGGAGGGGGTCCCCCCGTCGCTAGGACCTTGGCCCAGCTGGACCCCCCGCACTGCCCCACCCCACCCCCGAGCGGCCGGCCTAGGACCCGGGGAGCCACACCCCCCCCAACAAGGCGCCGTAAGGGGACCCGGGCAGGGAGCCCCCACCCCACCCAACGGCCAGACAGCAGAGTCTGAGACCCGCAGGGCCCAGTGCGAGCCCAGCCGGAGGCCAGTGGTCAGGGCACCCCCCCTCATTCGCCCACACAGCCCCACCCCCCTACACACACACACACACACACACACACACACACACACCCATCAGGCCCTGGAGGTCACTCTCAGTCAACCGTCCATCCAGAACCCGGAGCCCCCCCGTCCCCCGCTCCCCCCAATCCAGGAATGAGGCAGACCCGGAGCGCGGCAGCAGGGGCCAACCCGCCCCACCGGGGGAGGGAGCCAGAGGGAGGACCCACCCCCAGCGCCGCAGCGGGCACCCCCGCCGGAAAGGGGGAGGCCCCGCACCCCCAGGGCCCGGACGACCCGCCCCCAACCCCCCCCAGCCGACAGCCAAGCCGGGGCCCGACGCCCAGCCCCCCCACCCCACCCCAGCGTGCCCATCCCCGGCCCAGGGCAGAGCCCCCCCCACACCCCCGCCCAGGACTCCCCAGGCCAGGCCGCAGCCCCCCAGCATAGACGCTAGGACCCCCCCGAGCCTACAGAGCCACCAACCACCAAAGCCACGACGCCCCAACCACCGACGGTCCCCAGAGCCCCTGGGTGGAGCCACTACCCCCCCCCCCCCCCCACAGGGCTACATGGTGTATTTAATTATTGGAGACCATGTACACTCAAATTGTGTCAAATGATTTTTCCTACAAGCAGACATTCTCTCCAATGTGATGTGGTCTAGAAGTAAGTTTTTAAATAACTTTATATTCAGATTACTTTTGGATTTCCAGTTCATGAGGATCGCCTTTTTTGCGACGCTTAGGGAAACCAGGAGCATGCAGGACTCATTTTTTTCTCTTTTAATTTCTGTGAGATCTCCTAACAAGCAAAGTGAAGGTGAGACTGGAATAGGGTGGCCCAGGCATAACGATAAACCTTCACAAATCTTTTGCCAGAACGTTTGGACTGGCGTACACAGCCAAAGTGCGTGTAGATAGGTATCTGGGAGATCACCTGTGCAGTTTGAACATATGTTAGTGGGAGTGAGCCCCATCTTGAACATCCTTTGTCCCGTGTAATGAACTCTATGAAGGACCTTGTATTGTATGAGCTGTATATTGGGGTTTTTGCTCATTTTGAATGTATTTGTACAGATTTCTGACCAAAACGTTGGGTCTCTGTTGATGTTGAGATCTTCTTCCCATTTGAAGGTGGGAAGGGATATTGAGATATTTGAACCTGACAGGATTGAGATAATTTTAGAAAGAGGTTTAGGAGCTGAGATCTTCAGGAGGTTTGTCACTGTCTGAGGTAAGTTCAAGTTAATCTGTTCTAGTTTGAACTTAGTTTGTATTATTGACTTAAGCTGAAGATATTCCAGATAGTTGTTTTGACTGATACCATATGTTTCTATTAGCTCATTGAATGGAATAAAAGAGTTATTGGAGATAAGTTGTTCTAAGTGTCTTATTCCTTTATTTTGCCATCTTGGGAAGTTTATTGGTTTCTTTCTTTGCAGGATGTCGGGATTGTTCCAGATGGGTGTGAGTTTGCAGGGAATGAGTGAAGATCCATTTATTTTAAGAAATTCCCACCAAGCTGTCAGCGATGTGTTTATATTGATGCTTTTAAAGCAGCTGTGCTTTTTAATGACAGGACTGAAGAAGGGAAGATCTCTGACTTGGAGATCTTCACAGAATGTTTTTTAAACGTCTAGCCAGCCTTCATCTAGGGGTTTCTGATTGATCCATTTTACAACATAAAGTAGTTTATTGGCCAGATAGTAAGTATAAAAATTTGGGAGTTCTAAGCCACCTTGGTCCTTGGTGTTCTGGAGTGTTTTTAAACTTATACGTGATGGTTTATTTTTCCATAAGAATTTTGAGACATGAGAATCAAGAGTGTTAAACCAGGTTTTTGGTGGTTTTGCTGGGATCATTGAGAAGATGTAGTTAATTTTAGGCAAGACCATCATTTTGATTGTTGCTACTCTCCCCATAAGTGAAATTGGGAGTGTCCTCCATCGAGTGAGGTCCTCCTCTATTGCTTTAATAAGGGGGGGTAGTTTAAGTTCACCAAGTCTGAGAGTTTGCCTGAGATGTTAATGCCGAGATATTTGATGTTCCCTGGTTTTAGTGGGGTGTTCGGTGTCTGCTGAAATGTAGAGTTGATAGGCAAGACTACTGATTTGTTCCAATTTCTAGAATATTCTGAGATTGAGGAGAACCTGTCTATTAACCCTTTTGTTTCTGGAAGAGACGTCTGTGTGTTTTGCAGGAAAATTAGCACATCATCTGCATAGAGACATATTTTATGTGTTACATTTGCTGTTCGTATTCCTTTTATGTTATTGTTCTGTCTGATGGCTGCTGCTAGTGGTTCGATAAAGATTGCAAAGAGAGATGGTGAGAGTGGACACCCCTGTCGGGTGCCTCTCTCAAGATTGAACCTTGAGGACATTTGGTCATTGGTTTTAACACAGGCACTGGGTGAGGTGGACAGGATCTTTATCCAGGAGAGGTACTTTTCTCTAAATCCAAATTGCCTAGTGTAGCGAGTAGAACTTTCCAATTTACCCTATCAAAGGCTTTTTCTGCATCTAAAGAGTAGATAATGGCCTTTTGTTTATTGTGGTGGCAGTGGTCGATAAGATTAATTAATCTATGTGTATTGTTAGTGGAGTGGTCTATAAGATTAATTAATCTACATGTATTGTTAGTGCAGTGGTCTATAAGATTAATTAATCTATGTGTATTGTTAGTGGAGTGGTCTATAAGATTAATTAATCTATGTGTATTGTTAGCGGAGTGGTCTATACGATTAATTAATCTATGTGTATTGTTAGTGGAGTGGTCTATAAGATTAATTAATCTATGTGTATTGTTAGCGGAGTGGTCTATACGATTAATTAATCTATGTGTATTGTTAGTGGAGTGGTCTATACGATTAATTAATCTATGTGTATTGTTAGTGCAGTGGTCTATAAGATTAATTAATCTATGTGTATTGTTAGTGGAGTGGTCTATACGATTAATTAATCTACGTGTATTGTTAGTGCAGTGGTCTATAAGATTAATTAATCTACGTGTATTGTTAGTGGAGTGGTCTATACGATTAATTAATCTACGTGTATTGTTAGTGCAGTGGTCTATAAGATTAATTAATCTACATGTATTGTTAGTGGAGTGCCGTCCTTTAATAAACCCAGTTTGATCAGGGTGTATGATGTGGGGTTGTGATTTTTTCCAGTCTGCTTGCTAATGTTTTACTAATTATTTTAAGATCTACATTGATTAGTGATATCGGCCGATAGCTAGATGGTAGTGTGGGATCTTTATCTGGTTTTAGAAGAAGACTGATATTTGCACAGTTCATATGTTGGGGGAGAGTTGAAGATTCTTTAATCTCCTCAATTATTCTGAAAGAAATAGGTGAGAGTAAAGACCATAATTCTTTGTAAAATTCAGTGGGGTATCCATCAGGTCCTGGAGTTTACCGTCAGGTCCTGGAGCTTTACCATCAGGTCCTGGAGCTTTACCATCAGGTCCTGGAGCGTTACCATCAGCCAAGTGCTGGAGAGCTTCCTGCAGTTCTTCAATTGAGATGGAAGCTTCTAGACCTTGGATCTGTTCTTCTTTTAATTTTGGTAGGTCAACTGTGCTCAGAAAGTCTATTTCAGATTGTGAAGGGTCAATTTGTGAAGAGTAAAGTTTTTTGTAGAATTCTCTGAAGGTATTGTTTATTTCTTGAGGGTTAAAGGTGATTTTACCATTTTGAGTTTGGACTGAGGGGATCGTACATTTTTCTTTATTTCGTTTTAACTGATTGGCTAAAAGTTTGCTGGATTTATTACCATGTTCAAAGTTCTCCCAGCGTAGTCTCTGCAGTTGAAATTGTGTTTTATGTTCAATTATTTTGTTTAACTCTATTTTCAATTTTCTTAGTTCCATTAATAGGCTGTCGTCTTTGCAGGCAGCATGAGCTGTCTCCATGGTTTTGATTTTATCTTCCAGTTCTTTCTCCTTTATTTTTTCCCTTTTGGTCTTGTATGAGGAGTAAGAAATGATTTTACCTCTCATGACAACTTTAGCCGTCTCCCAGAGGACGCAGGGAGAGACACCAGCCAGGTCTAGCGCCTCCCAGAGGACACAGGGAGAGACACCAGGCAGGTCATTTGTTTCTAAAAAATTTGACCATTGTTTTTTAAAGAAGTTTTGTGCGGAAGTCTGGATCCTTAAGCAGTGACGTGTTAAATCTCCACTGTCTAATAGGAGGGGTGATTGTTCTATTAGTAACTGTCATAGTGACAGGTCCAAGGTCACTGATAGTAATGGGGTGAATCTGTGTGTCCAGGATGTCTTTAATCACTGATTTACTCACCAGAAAGTAATCTAAGCGCGAATAGGATTGGTGCACTGCTGAGTAGAAGGTGTACTCTTTAAGAGTGGGATGAGAGGTGCGCCAAGCGTCTCAAAGACCATAGTCACTCATGTACTGCTGGACTAAGTCTGTAGATTCCCAGTGTCGGGTGTTTGCTGCTTTACTAACTCTGTCTACTTGTGGATTGAGGGCGATGTTGAGGTCTCCTCCCACTATCAGTGTTTTATCAGAGTGTGTTGAGAGGGTGGTGAAGAAATTATGATAGGAGGAGGGGTCATCAACATTTGGGCCATAGATGTTTGCGATACACATCTCTATGTTCTGCAGAGAGATGTGAATAATTATAAATCTTCCCTCTGGATCTGTGATTGTGTCTTTACAAGAGAATTGTATTTTATTGTTGATTAATATAGCTACGCCTCTCTGCTGGGAGTTCTACCAAGCTGAGTGTGTGTGAGGGAACTGTGGTGATATCAATTTGTGATGTCCTGTTGTAGGTGCGTGTGTCTCTTGTAACAAGACAATGTCTGCCCGTAGTTTGTTTAAGTATTCAAAAACTTTTTGTCTTTTTATTTGCGTGCCCATTCCTCGTACATTCCAGGTGACAAACCTGAGCGTGTTTCTAGCTACACTCATCTTCTAGGTGGGTTCTCTAATGCTGTATGTGTGGGTGTGTGTGTGTATGTGTCCGCGTGCGTGTACGGGTGTGTTTGTATGTGTGTGTCCGCATGTGTGTGTGTGTGTGAGTGTGTGTGGATGCATATATCTGTGCGTGTGTACTTAGGATCCCTAAGTCTGACTGGCTATTCAAACGTAGGAGTGTGTGTCTGCCAATATATGAGTGTGTGATATGGTGACAGTTGGATTGTGATGTTGAGGTTTTAATGTAGTGGAAATGTATTGTTATCAAAACAAGGGAGGGGGTGTGGAAATAGAAAAGAAAAGTGAGAAACCAAGAACAGAAAAAGAACCAATTCAAACCCATAGGTGACATTTAGCGGTGACGTAACGAGTGCTTTTTTTTTTTTTTTTTAAATAATATCCCAGTGCTTTTTTTTTTTTTTTTTTTTTAACATCCCAGTGCTGACAGTGCAAGTCCATAATAATTATTACTACAGCAATATAGCAAACATCGTGTATATTAATGATGTAATATTAATTCGCTTCGCTTTAATATACGTTGTTCATGATGTTCACTGATGTTACTGTTAAACACTTACCTGGACCTGAGTAAACCTGTGAAGTGTGTGTGTTAGAGTGGTTATACTCAGCTTGTGAGGACCATCAGTACAGCCAGGGAGTGACGGCGGGGTCTCGGAACAGCTGGCCGTTGACATAGAGCCTGTCCACGGTGATGACGGCTCGGGATCCCTCAGCGATTAACTTCTTTCTTACGGGAAAAAGCAGGCGGCGGCGGTCCAGGATCTCCTTCGGGAACTGGTCGTTGACGCTGAAGTCCGTCCCTCGTAGCTCCCTGCCGCGACTCTTCACCTGCTCTTTCTGTTTGAAATGGTCAAACTTGGCGACGATGGGCCGCGGGCGCTGGTTGTCCTGTCGTCTTGCTCCCAGGCGGTGGACGCGGGCGAAGGTGATCTTGCTCACGGTGTCGGCTGGCAGCTTCAGGCTCACCTGCATGAAGTCCCGCAGCGACGTCTCGGCGTCCTCTTCCGCACGCTCAGGCAGTCCCGCGAAGACGAGGTTGTCCCGCATGCTCCGACTCTGGAGATCGAGGATGGACTCCTTCATCTTCTTGTTGTCCTGCGTCAGCCCGGTCAGTCCTTTATTAAGTGACTTCACCTCGTCCCGAAGTCCCTGGTTCTCAGCGGTCAGTTCCACCACCTGCCGCTGGCTGAATTCCAGCGAGTCCCGGAGAGCCTGAAACTCGCGGTGGAGCACCTCGACCAGGGCGAGCCGGGCATCGAAGCTGGACAGCTTGGTGTTAATGCTGTCCAGGATGTCCTCGAACTGCTTGGACGGCGAGGAACTCATGGGTGGGGAACTCTCCGGACGGCTTCTTTTAGATGAAGCAGCTTGAGGTGTCTTTGGCATTACGAGACGGTCGAAGCACTCGTCCAAGTAAGCTTGAAGATCTTCAATGGTTTCTTCTTCCAGCGTTGTGGGTGATCTTAATTTTCCTTTTGTTATTTTGTTTTTTTCCTTCCGTCTGACGGAAAAGTTTGTACTACAAGCAGGGTGCCGCCATGTTGGATTGCACTCGATGATGTCACACTCGAATTACTCACTGCGCATGTTCAACCCCCATCGATGCAGATGGTGTTGTTGCAGAATATGGTGTGGTCGTGTGAAGCTCCAGATAAAGTCTGAGTAGAAAATATACGACAGCAGTGAGGCGGCTCAGCATCCCTCAGTGCCCAGGACCAATCGGAGCCGGGCCACCAGCAGCACACAAACATCTTTATGGCCGTTGTTTATTAAGGCAGATCAGAGAAGGCGAAGGGTTTTATAGCCAGACGTAACTCATCGCTGAGCCGCCCTGCTCCCGTCCCTCAGGTCCCACAACATTAACTTCCTGTTTCCTGCTCCCATCCCTCAGGTCCCACAACATTAACTTCCTGTTTCCTGCTCCCGTCCCTCAGGTCCCACAACATTAACTTCCTGTTTCCTGCTCCCGTCCCTCAGGTCCCACAACATTAACTTCCTGTTTCCTGCTCCCGTCCCTCAGGTCCCACAACATTAACTTCCTGTTTCCTGCTCCCGTCCCTCAGGTCCCACAACATTAACTTCCTGTTTCCTGCTCCCGTCCCTCAGGTCCCACAACATTAACTTCCTGTTTCCTGCTCCCGTCCCAGGGTTTCCTAAAGGTGATCGGAAGTCATCATCTCTCTATCATCACTGATGTTAGAGGATGTCTACTGTCATGATTGAGTACAGTGGACTAAGACACACCCCCTCTGTGAGTGACATGCCACCTCAGACCGCCATGAACTATAAACTATTAAGTAAATCTAAATACATACATGTAAATCCTCTAAATTGAACAATGTGATAAGTGTAATCTTTCATTTTGACACTACCCGACAGGAACACCATGACAGGAGGACACCCCACATAAAACCCTCTTCCCTCCTACTTGCCCTGCCACAACTAATAAACTAAACTAAACTAGATGAACTAACTAACTACATGAACTAAGCAACAAAAACACAACACAACAGAATCATTACCAACACTACAAACCTAATATAACCCCAATAATTACATCTAAAACACCACCAACAGAAACTCCCATGATGCACTGCAGCGATCCGCAGTGCATCATGGGAGTTCCTGTACTTTGTGTTTCAGGTTATATAGGTTACTTACTGAGGCTTTGGACAGAATAATGAAAATAGTTTTATTTTGTGCTTTGTCTACTGAGGATGAGGAGAATGAAGAACAACATTCACACGTTCACGCAGCACAGTGACTGAGGAAGAGGAGGATGAAGAACAACATGTTAATGACTTTTTCAGATCTCAGTGATCAGAGATGTTTACATATAGTTCAGTCAAAGTCCCAGAGCTTATCAGTCCAGAGCAGCAGCTGAGGAAGAGGAGGAGGTGGAAGAGGAGGAGGAAGAGGAGCAGAAGGAGAAGAACGAGGAGGAGGAGAAGGAGGAAGAGGACAACAAGGAAATGGGGAGGAGGAGGAGAACGAGGAAGCGGAGGAGGAGGAAGAGGACGATGAGGAGGGGGAGGAGGAAGAGGAGGAGAAGGAGGAAGAGGACAACAAGGAAAATGGGGAGGAGGAGGAGAACAAGAAAGCGGAGGAGGAGGAAGAGGACAATGAGGAGGGGGAGGAGGAAGAAGAGGAGAAGGAGGAAGAGGACAACAAGGAAAATGGGGAGGAGGAAGAGGAGGAAGAGGAGCAGAAGGAGAATAACGAGGAGGAGGAGCAGGAGGAGGAGGAGAAGGAGGAGAAGGAGGAAGAGGACAACAAGGAAAATGGGGAGGAGGAGGAGAACGAGGAAGAGGAAGAGGAGAATGAGGAGGGGGGTAAGAGGAGGAGAAGGAGGAAGAGGACAACAAGGAAAATTGGGAGGAGGGGGAGGAGAATGAGGAGGAGAACAATGAGGAGGAGGAGGAGGAGAACAATGAGGAGGAGGAGAACGAGGAGGAGGAGGAGAACAATGAGGAGGAGGAGGAGAACAATGAGGAGGAGGAGGAGGAGGAGGAGAACAATGAGGAGGAGGAGGAGGAGAACGAGGAGAACGAGGAGGGGGAGGGGGAGGGGGAGGAAAACAATGAGGAGGAGGAGGAGGAGGAGGAGGAGGAGGAGAACAATGAGGAGGAGGAGGAGAACGAGGAAGAGAAAGAGGAGAATGAGGAGGGGGGTAAGAGGAGGAGAAGGAGGAAGAGGACAACAAGGAAAATTGGGAGGAGGGGGAGGAGAATGAGGAGGAGAACAATGAGGAGGAGGAGAACGAGGAGGAGGAGGAGAACAATGAGGAGGAGGAGAACGAGGAGGAGGAGGAGAACAATGAGGAGGAGGAGGAGAACAATGAGGAGGAGGAGGAGGAGGAGAACAATGAGGAGGAGGAGGAGGAGAACGAGGAGGAGGAGGGGGAGGGGGAGGAAAACAATGAGGAGGAAGAGGAGGAGGAGGAGGAGAACAATGAGGAGGAGGAGGAGGAGAACGAGGAGGAGGAGGGGGAGGAGAACAATGAGGAGGAGGAGGAGGAGGAGGAGGAGGAGGAGAAGGAGGAGAACAATGAGGAGGAGGAGGAGGAGGAGGAGGACAACAATGAGGAGGAGGAGGAGGAGAACGAGGAGGAGGAGGGGGAGGAGAACAATGAGGAGGAGGAGGAGGAGAACGAGGAGGAGGAGGGGGAGGAGAACAATGAGGAGGAGGAGGAGGAGGAGGAGAACAATGAGGAGGAGGAGGAGGAGGAGGAGGAGGAGGAGGAGGAGGAGGAGGCGGTCACCTCTGCATGGCAGAACAAGAGCAGCATGATTAGGAGCCGTCAGGAGACAAAGGATGAGATCAGCAGGAAGAAGAATTATTCAGGATTCTAATGAAGTGATTGATGTGATGTAATCAGGGATCAGTGTGCGTCACAGCTGAGCCAAGTGGAGGAGGAGGAGGAGGAGGAGGAGGAGGAGGAGGAGGAGGACCAGGAAGCAACAAACAATCACAACTTGGAAAAGGTCAGCCAAAGACATGCAAATCTCACAAACTTATATTTTTTATTCATTCTTGTACATAATAGTCTCCTATTCTGCTCTATCTATTCCCTCCATCCTCCCTCCATCCCCCACCCCCCATCCCTCCATCCACCAATCCCCAATCCCCCATCCACAACTCCCCCATCCCCCCATCCCTCCATCCCCTATCCCCCATCCCTCCATCCACCAATCCCTCCATCCCCTATCCCCCATCCCCCCATCCCACCATTCCTCCATCCATCTTCTACACTACTGTATCCTGTTCAGGGGCTAGAGCCAATCCCAGTTTACAGCTGAGGACTAGTTCACCTGCCCTCAGCTGTCCTCTCCAGATATATCCTGTCCTCACCTGTCCAGGTATATCCTGTCCTCACCTGTCCAGGTGTATCCTGTCCTCACCTGTCCAGATATATCCTGTCCTCACCTGTCCAGGTATATCCTGTCCTCACCTGTCCAGATGTATCCTGTCCTCACCTGTCCAGGTGTATCCTGTCCTCACCTGTCCAGATATATCCTGTCCTCACCTGTCCAGATATATCCTGTCCTCACCTGTCCAGGTGTATCCTGGATGGATGGATGATGTTGTGGAGCTGTCAGACAGATGTAGTGCTGGACTGAAAGTGGACTGGAGTTCTTGAATTCAATGTAAAGTTTGAGTCTCTGAACCAGAATCACAGTTATTGATCACTATTGGAGACCAACAGAACTGAACTTTTACTGATTTCCATCAAAATGATCCGTGTCACACGAAGGAACTCATCTCAGAAAACAAGGGATGGTCCCCAAAGAGTGAGAGAGAAGAGCTGAAGAAGCAGGCCTGTGATGAAGTGAATGTACAGGCTGCGACTCATATCAGGGAGGAACTGATAAATCTGTAGGAAAAACACTGTAAACTGAGGAGGAACACTACTGACACCCTGTGGAGGAAGACGGTATCACTGTCTGCTGCCGAAAGAAGGACTGTTCCCAGAGACCTGGAGGTTCCTCACGGACCCCTGGAGCCTCATTAATGAAGGCTGCTGACACTCAACAGGTCCTGGAAGATGCCTACCACACTCCTTCACATCTAAAAAAATAAACCTTGCGGAAGAATGTTCGTACTGGTACGACAACTTTGGACCTGGAGAAGCTGAAACTGGTGATGCTGAGGGTGAAGTGGTGAATTGAACCAGATGGTGAATTGGTGAATTGAACCAGATGGTGAAGTGGTGAATTGAACCAGATGGTGAACCAAACCAGATGGTGAATTGAACCAGATGGTGAATTGAACCAGATGGTGAATTGAACCAGATGGTGAGGTGGTGAATTGAACCAGATGGTGAATTGAACCAGATGGTGAGGTGATGAATTGAACCAGATGGTGAATTGAACCAGATGGTGAATTGAACCAGATGGTGAATTGAACCAGATGGTGAGGTGGTGAATTGAACCAGATGGTGAATTGAACCAGATGGTGAATTGAACCAGATGGTGAGGTGGTGAATTGAACCAGATGGTGAATTGAACCAGATGGTGAGGTGGTGAATTGAACCAGATGGTGAACCGAACCAGATGGTGAGGTGGTGAATTGAACCAGAAGGTGACTTGAACCAGAAGGTGAATTGAACCAGATGGTGAATTGAACCAGATGGTGAGGTGGTGAATTGAACCAGATGGTGAATTGAACCAGATGGTGAATTGAACCAGATGGTGAGGTGGTGAATTGAACCAGATGGTGACTTGAACCAGATGGTGAATTGAACCAGAAGGTGAGGTGGTGAATTGAACCAGATGGTGACTTGAACCAGATGGTGAATTGAACCAGATGGTGAATTGGTGAATTGAACCAGATGGTGAAGTGGTGAATTGAACCAGATGGTGAACCGAACCAGATGGTGAATTGAACCAGATGGTGAACCGAACCAGATGGTAAGGTGACTAATTGAACCAGATGGTGAATTGAACCAGATGGTGAATTGAACCAGATGGTGAGGTGGTGAATTGAACCAGATGGTGAATTGAACCAGATGGTGAATTGAACCAGATGGTGAGGTGGTGAATTGAACCAGATGGTGACTTGAACCAGATGGTGAATTGAACCAGAAGGTGAGGTGGTGAATTGAACCAGATGGTGACTTGAACCAGATGGTGAATTGAACCAGAAGGTGAGGTGGTGAATTGAACCAGATGGTGACTTGAACCAGATGGTGAATTGAACCAGAAGGTGAGGTGGTGAATTGAACCAGATGGTGAATTGAACCAGATGGTGAACCGAACCAGATGGTGAGGTGGTGAATTGAACCAGATGGTGAGGTGGTGAATTGAACCAGATGGTGAATTGAACCAGATGGTGAATTGAACCAGATGGTGAGGTGGTGAATTGAACCAGATGGTGAATTGAACCAGATGGTGACTTGAACCAGAAGGTGAGGTGGTGAATTGAACCAGATGTAGCCTGGCTACTGTGTGAGCCACAAAACTCCTTAGCATGTAGCATGTAGCCTTGCTACTGCTCTGAGGCAGGCTGGAACTGACCTTGAGGTCTGGGGATGGGTTCACTGTGCAGCCTGTGGGGTGAGGCAGTGATATGGTGCCAGTCGGTCCCAGTGGAGCATCACTGGTCGTCTGCACCCAGGCGGAAGCTCCTGGTACACCACATCAGAGAGTTTGTCCAGCACCTCGCACGTCCCTGCCAATATCTTGTTTTAATTTAATTAAATGTATTTTATTATAGGGACAGTGCATATTAATATACATTGCTGCAAAACATGCCAGAATTAGCCTAATGACTATTTTTCGTCTGTAACCCTTGTACAGTTGTTGTGTGTCATCCTAAAGGGAAAAAAATTACACACAAAAATATAACACAGTAAACATATCTGCTGAGTTTAGGGCAAATATACTTTTCCCATTACGGCCAGTGTAATGTCGTCTTGACATAAATAAGCGCCACCACACGTACTGAACAAGAGCTGGTCCTTTATTGTACATGCTCGAATAACAGAACTGTTTCAGAGATCTCTCAGTACATCTCGCGTTGTTATATGGTGCATTCACGGACCACATAATGTGGGAAATAACACCATTCATTACATCTCCCCCTCTTTTTGAGAAAGTAATGTCCATATGGTTTTAATGGTCGTTCCACCCAGTCGCTGTAACCACATAACTCCAGTGTCGACAACAATCACGAAAATCATATACAGCAATGCTTTAACATGCTTTTTAGTTACCACAAACATTTCTTTTCTCTTTTTTTTTTTTTCCCCCCCCGAACATACCATATGAACGTTTCTTCTAAAATGACTATAGGTCTAACTTAGACGACGACTTACTCACTCGGCCTGAACGAGTGACTGTAACCGTCCCTGTCTTTGGTGTTAATGCCTTGACACTCTTACTGCCGACATCGCTGCTCACGGGCCGAGGATCATCCGGTGACCCGTTGGCGGTTGGATTCTTAGAAGCATCGGGCACTCGGAATAGGTGATGGCGGTTACGTCTGTAGCAACCTCCCTCAGGCGTCACCACAACATATGACCTGGGGGTAGAACAGTTACCTTGTACCGTCCCTTGTGTAGTCCATTGTTTCTCATTGTCCAACTTCATCAGGACCCCTTCTCCAGAGTCCAGTGGTGGTAAGTGTCGAACACCATTCCTGCGGTTGTAGTAGAATGCTTGTTTCAGCTTAGCCGCAGCATCCGCAGAGCGCATCTCCTTCCTGTCTGGCCAGCTCGGATCCAGGTTAGCGGACAGGGTGGGGAGTGTGGTTCTGATCTTGCGGCCCATCAGCAGGTCCGCTGGGCTGAAGCCTGTAGAAGTGGTAGGAGTGCTCCTATAAACCATAAGAGCCAGGAGGGGGTTTTCCTGCTTAAGGATCCCTTTTGCTATCTGCACTGCCCTTTCTGCATGTCCGTTACTTTGAGCGTAATGCGGACTGGAGGTGGTGTGGACGAAATCAAACTCTCTGCTAAACCTTCTGAACTCTTCTGAGGAAAACTGAGGCCCATTATCACTAATAAGCTCCTCTGGAACCCCAAATCTAGCAAAAGTGGCCGCTAGCTTGCCTATAACCTGCATGGTTGTGGCTGTTGGTAAGTTAAGAATCTCAAGGTAACGAGAATAATAATCAGAAGCTACCAAGTAGGTTTGCTTGTTGTACTCGCATAGGTCTACACCCACTTTTTGCCATGGTCTATCTGGCAGCACTGTAGACATGAGTGGCTCTTTAATCTGAGTGTGTCTGTTAGTATTACAAAAATCACACTGCGCAACTTTGGCATTTATGTCTTTTGACATCCCTGGCCACCACACTGACTGTTTGGCCCGCTCTCTACACTTCACTAAGCCTTGGTGACCATCATGAATTCTCTCTATCATCTCAGATCTCAGGGTGGGGGGAATGACTATACGGCTTCCCCTTACGACCAACCCGTCTACAACCGACAGCTCACCCCGCACTTTGTAAAACCCTCTAACGGCCTCCGGGACCTGTCTTTCATACTCTGACCAACCCGTCTGAGTGAGCTGTTTCACTAACTGCAACTCGGGGTCTTGGATAGTGTGGTCTCTTATCTGCTGTAGTTTCTGACGGGTGGCTGGTAAGTGGCTGATGACTGCTCCGATGTGCACGGTCACGTCCTCTTCAAGGTGCTCGTCTCCGGTCTGTTCCAGCGGAACCCTGGACAGCGCGTCTGGCACTGCCAAGGTCTTGCCAGGTGCGTACACTGCTTCTGCATTAAAACGCATCAGTCTCATCAGTAGTCTCTGACACCTTAGTGGGACATTGTCCAAGTCCTTGTTGTTCATTAAAGGCACTAAGGGCTTGTGGT
This sequence comes from Lipophrys pholis, assembly GCF_963383615.2. Classification (NCBI taxonomy): domain Eukaryota; kingdom Metazoa; phylum Chordata; class Actinopteri; order Blenniiformes; family Blenniidae; genus Lipophrys; species Lipophrys pholis. The sequence continues at coordinate 425,711 of NC_137630.1, read as the reverse complement.
CAGTGATCAGTGTGAAAATCTCTAGTCCAATCAGGTATTTCTCAAAGCGCTCACAGGCCCAGACGCTCGCCAGGCATTCCTTCTCTATTTGCGCATACCTGGTTTCCGGATCACGAAGCCTCCTGGAGCAATATGCGACCGGCTTCCAATCTTCTCCATGTTGCTGTAGGAGGACTCCCCCAAGCCCATAACTGCTGGCGTCAGCCGACACCTTTGTGGGCTTGTTGGCATCATAGAAGGTAAGTACAGGTGCAGATGCCAGGGCAGTTTTCAGTCTTCGGAAGGAGGACTCCTGCGCTGGACCCCACTGCCACTCCGATTTGGTTTTGAGCAGTTCATAAAGTGGTTGTCCAACTGTAGACATCTCCGGAACAAACTTGGCTAGGTAATTTACCATACCAATAAAGCGTATCAGCTCAGCAACATTCTGGGGTTTCGGGAAATTTTCGATCCCCTCTACCTTTGCAGGGTCTGGTCTCACCCCATTCTCATCAATGATGTGCCCCAGAAACCCGATTTGTCTCTGTTTGAATTTACACTTGCCTTTGTTCAGTTTCAGACCGGCTGCCTCGATCACTTTCAGGACCTGCTCCAAACGCTTGTCGTGTTCCTCTTCAGTGTCTCCATGGACCAGGATGTCGTCCATATACACCTCTGTACCTTCCAGCCCCTGCAGTGTCTCTGCCATGTTGCGCTGAAATATCTCCGGGGCGCTGGATATCCCAAATGGAAGTCTGCAAAACGCATATCTCCCAAAGGGAGTAATGAAGGTGGTGAGTTTACGACTGTCTTTATGTAGTGGGATTTGGTAGAACCCACTAGCTGCATCCAGGGACGTGAACACTTTGGATCCTGAGAGTCTTGGCATTATCTCCTCCACTGTAGGTAACACATATTTCTCTCGTGCTACTGCTTTGTTCAGTTTTCTTAAGTCAGCACAGCATCTCACCTCAACTTTATTGGGTTTTAGTACTGGCACCATTGCAGCGCACCATTCAGTGGGCTCGGTTACTTTTTCAACGATGCCTTCTGTCTCTAGCCTTTGTAGCTCCTTTTAAACAAGTGGCATTAGTGGTAGCGGGACTCGTCTAGCCACATGGACCGCATATGGCTGTGCATTGTCTTTAAGCAGTATTTTCACAGGTTCAGTCTTCAACAAGCCACTGGTTCCAAACACAGCGCTGACCTCCTCTACGCTCTTAACTAGACCCATCTTCACCGCTTCCATGCGGCTGAGTAGGCAACTGTTTCCTTTAATCACATATACTGGAAACGTGTAGCTTTCTCCTTTGTATTCTGTGTTAGCTTGAAACATCCCGAAACACTTGAGTGGACCTCCAGGTCCCGAGAAGGGTGTACTAGTAGGGGTCAGTTTGTATTGCTTTGTGAGTAGACTGAATGTTTTGTCTCCTATGACACTTGCATCTGCCCCTGTGTCTATTTTGAATGTCAGGGGAACTTGGGCAATATCTAATGTGACAGTCCATCTATCTGGGTTTGCTGGGCCAGTAACTTCACCTAGGAACTGGTACTGGGTGGTTTCCTTTAGTTCTTTGACAACTTTCGTATGGCATACGCGAGCCCAATGCCCTTTTTTGTTGCACTTTTTGCAGAAACTTTTAGCAGCTGGGCATTTTCTTTTATCATAGTGCTGTGTGCCGCACCTACCGCAGTCTGGGGATTCTCTTTCCGTGTGCAGAGTGTGCTTTTTGTGTGGTACTTTGCGACGCCCACCTGCAGAAACGCTGGCCACCTGCAGCTCCGGCTGGGGACCGCTAGCTTGGAGGCTAATCTGTTTAGCAACCTCTTCTGACTGTCGTACTTGCTGTATAACATGAGCCAGCGTCAGATCTGCTGTGAGCTGCAATTTCAGAGACAATCCTTTGTCCTTAATGCCCACTACGAGTCTATCACGGATGTGTTCATCCCTCTTGTCCCCAAAATCACAGTTCTCCGCTAGCTCATACAGCACTCTTTTGTACGCCTCTGCCTCTTCCCCTTGTAGTTGGTTACGTTGGTAGAAACACGTTCTCTCGTGTATAACGTTGCGTCTGGGTATGAAGTACTCATCAAACTTTGAGAGAACCCCGTCGTAATTCTTCTTGTCATCTTCCCCAGCAAACTCGAACGAGGCGAAGATTTTCTCTGCTTCGCTGCCCATCGCGTAGATAAGTGAGCAGACTTGAACCTCGCCATTTTCTTTGTTCAGTTTTGTGGCTAGCCTGTAGCGTGCGAACCTCTGCTTCCACTCCGGCCATTCTCCCGGGCTCGTGAAGTTAAACTCCGACGGAGGATTAAACTTGGACATCTCGGCTCGTTAAAGTTTTGCACCGCTTCTGACACCATGTAATGTCGTCTTGACATAAATAAGCGCCACCACACGTACTGAACAAGAGCTGGTCCTTTATTGTACATGCTCGAATAACAGAACTGTTTCAGAGATCTCTCAGTACATCTCGCGTTGTTATATGGTGCATTCACGGACCACATAGTGTGGGAAATAACACCATTCATTACAGCCAGTAAATATAGACCTTGTCCCCAGGCCAAGTGTCAGTGCCCTTGAATAAATATAAAAGTATTTTTAGACATAAAGACACATAGTTCCTTTGAAAAAGTATCTCGTTATGAGTTTAAATTTCTACAGTAGGAGGCAGGGGCATTTCATCTCTACTTGTCCTGTTCTGGCCAAACGAACATTAAGACCGTGGCTTTCTCCACATTGTGACCCGTGTTATCCAATCACAATGATTGTGCTGTCTTCAAGCCTGTTGTTATGGATGGGTTCGTGTCTCTGTCCAGGACAGGTGTCAAGGTCCCTGAGACCATCTTGCGGGATATTGCAGGCACTCCATCGTTCATTTTTGGGGGTAATTTGCCATTGAGTAGTTCAAAGGTCCCAGTGCGCAGCTTTAGTATGCAGGACAGTGTGTTCCCCTGCACAACAATGTGATCCAGTTGCATCTGTGGTCGGGAGACGCTGCGGGAGGAGTGCGTCCTGGCTTCACGAAGCTGTGCCGGTGATGATGGGGAATGATTTGGCAGGAGGCAGAGTGCTGGTTACAGCGATGGTACACCTGCCCCTGCTGTTTGTAAAAGTCTTGATAAGCTCACCAGGGTACACCAAAGGTTGTCACCTTCTTCTTCCACTGCGCTCAGCAGCACGCAGCAAGAACTCCAGACAGGACTCCGCTGTCGCTGGAAGATCACCTGGTGTGAAATATTTCCCACTGTCTAGACTGGAATTGAGCAACCCCGTCCATCTGAGGGGAATGATGTGACTGGTGATGCGTCCAGTGTCTCTGGTGATTGACGTTCCGAGCCTCAATGTTTCTCAGCAGGGTTCCTCCAAACAGTGTCATGTCTCTTCAGAACCACTGATTCAACATTGGTTTTTGTCATGCCCCACTCCTCAGCGGCCTCTTAGGTGACAGACAGTGGCTCCTCCATGGTGACAGACAGTGGATCCTCCATGGTGACCGACAGTGGAGTTTGTTAACGGCAATATTAGCAACAATGGATTCCATCTGCTGGAGCTCCTCCTCATCATTCCACTGGTCAAGATGCAAGGCAAGCCAAGGTCCAACTATACCCAGCAGGTGGAACAGCAGGTGGAACAGCAGGTGGAACAGCAGCCAGGAGCGTGGACCAGGGAGTCCAAGCTGACATGACCGTGGCCAGCATCTAAGTCAGGGAACGCCGGCTTTCCTGGAGTGAAGGCTTCCGGCTCCAGAGAAGTCTGCAGTTGAATGGCCATGGCTGCTTTGGTGCCAGAGTCCAGTTGTTTGTCAGGATGACAAGTGGCTCAGTCAGGTACCACAAGTGACTATGGACTTCTTCACTGTTCTGGCCAGAGGAGCATCAACAGCCTGTAACTATAGAATGTAATCTGTCATATGTTTTTGTGACTTAGTCGAAATGTGTCAGAGTGAAGAAATCATGGTAAACCAGGCACACCTCATAGAAACACATGTCTTGCCAAAGTTGCATGTGCAGTGGTGCAGTGGTACGTTTCAACTTTTGAACTGCAGCTTATTTCTTACTTCCAGTGTTTTCAGAAACACATTTCTCTGAACTGTTTCAGTGATAAAAGAAAGTTTGTCTGAGCTGCCATGGTGGTCTGGTTTGAACTGCAGGAGCTGAGTGATGCGTTCAGGTGCATCATGTAACTCCGCCCTCTGACATGTTAACAAGCAGCGGTGCTCATGCAGTAGTGAGGTTACAAGCTAAACATGATTGAAATATGAATGATAGTCATTAGCGAGCTGGAACAGGCATGAGCAGCACGGCAGAGCAGAAGTTTCAGCAGGGCAGCACTGAATAGTTCAGCCGGGTCGGTTGGAACAGCGGAAACAGATTTCTTTGGCCGAAGGAAATTACGTCATTTTGTTCGGCAGGACCCTGGAGTGCCGAACTTTCTTCTTGTTCTTATGGAGGATCAATCGGCCTCGAGGAGTGCAGTCACATAGGGCTTTTCCACCAAAAGAAGCAGGTTCTAGTTCAGGTTCTAGTTCAGTTCTTAATGAACAGCGTCAAAGAATCACTTGTGTTTCCATGGTCAGGGAGTCAGTAGAACCACATCATCACGTCACTGATTCCACCAATGTAGCGCCGGCAGAATCCAGGAACCAGGAGACGGACTGTATCAGTGGTTTGGTCCAGGTCGCTCCTTCTAGTCTGACCTGAACCTCGGATCAAAACATTGAGTCTCCTCGTCGCTCTATTGCTGGTTTTTCACGTCCGTCTTGCTCTAGTCCGGAGCCCCGGAGTGGACATAGAGGGGAAATAATAAAAATTAAGCAACCTTGATTGGGACCTCGCACTCCCTGAATATACATTTTTTAGGACTGTGGTGTCATTTTTAATAAACAAAGACTTTTATTTTTAAAAGATTGGGGGCTTTTATTTTGAAAGCCAGCTCACCCCTAGCCTAGATAAACAGTTAATATCTAGTTTGAGGTCAGAATTGTAATTTTTGATGAAAAAGGATTTATAGTTTTAAGGTCTTTTGATGGTATGGTGGTCAGTTAGATAAACATGGTATGACGTAATCCTGGTGTGAATGATGTCACAGTGTCTGACCAGCTGCTGGTAGTGACGTCATCACAGTGAAGACAGGATACATTTTATCTACATACTTAGGAAACAACTCCTCTGAATTAACAGTTTTCGGGCAAATATTTTGACAGAATGATCATTTCTTGGGAGGAAAATGTGTCGTCTTTCAGTCTGTGTGGGTTTTGAAGCAGTCAGACGTAAACTGTGGACACTAGGAGGCGCAGTTTGATGCAGACGCACCATTTTGCTCCATCTGACTCAATGATTAATGTTGCTTCAAATCACAGGAAAAAAAAAATGACAAAAAACAAAAAGCTCATGTTTTATGGAATGTTCCCCTCATGTGTGACATCGTCTTGTTCTGCTGGTTCTCCTCGTGCTTCTGATCTGCTGGTTCTGTGGCTCAGAGTGACGGTTTAGCCACAGTCACCTCTTGTTCGGGGGGTTCTGTCACCACTGTTTTTGAGGAGACATCTTGGTTTTCCATGTATTTGAATGAGAGGAGGGAGGCGGAGGGAGACGGAGGGAGGCGGAAGGAGACGGAGGGAGGCGCAGGGTGGAGGAGGGAGGCGAAGGGAGACGGAGGGAGACAGAGGGAGGCGGAGGGTGGAGGAGGGAGGCGGAGTTCAGAACTTTGACAGCTAATAAAAATGAAACCGCTCGACTACTCGCTAAAGTGATCTAGATTATTGAGCAGGAGAGTCTCCTCTGTCATTTAATAGTGTTTTGGAGCCGATACGATATTTGCCTTTAGAGGAGATAGAGTTTGCATATCTTATTTTGAAAGGCAAATTGCAGACTTCCTGTTGGATTTAGGTCCAGAGTATCAGTGCGTGATTTGTAGGTCTCGATAAGACAATCTCGGCTCTTATTTTTCACCATTCCAACATTCCATAGTGACTTTCTGCTCCTTTCACTTTATTTCTGGACGTGTCTGAATCAAAAGCTTCAACATGGAGGAATGGAGGTGTAGAATGATAGAACGCTGATCTACAGCCGTTTCCATGGTAACCTAGGTAACCACTCTGATTAAAGTTCTCTTTCACATGAAGCCATTAAAAGGCTCATTTTAGCTCTAAAAACTCCAACTTTCATTTCCAGTAGTTTGTAGTTTGTTTAGTAGTTCCTGAGGAACCAGAAGTCTGGCTTCATTAGAAAGAAGTTCTGTGGAGCGTCTCATAGCGGAGCGCCCCCTGCTGCTCATGAGGACCTCAGCCTGCGGTCAGAACGCCAAACAAGACTTGGAGGTGGAGTTAGTTACAATCAGGTCACCACGAAAAGCCTGAAAAAAACTGGTTCTAGATTCTAGATCCACCAGATGACTTAGTGTGACAGCAGGAGCTCTGCAGCTCAACACTTCAATTAGAACCACGGTTCCACCATCTCCATATTATCTCCTTCCCACATTATCATTTTTTCCTCTATAACAACTCTGGGGCTCCATGTTCACTGTAGATTCCAGAAAGCCGGTTCAGCGTCCTCCCCCTTGAACTGCCACCTTATCGCGGTGGGGGAGTTTGAGTACCCGAATGATCCTAGGAGCTATGTTGTCGGGGGGCTTGCCCCCCAGTAGGGTCTCCCAAGGCAAACTGGTCCTAGGTGACGAGTCAGACCAAAAGCAGTTCAACAAGCCCCCTATGAAAATACAACGAAAGAGGAAAGTGACGTCGCCCGGCGAGGCGCAGCCGGGGCCTCACCCTGGAGCCAGGCCTGGGGTTGGGGCTCGCATGCGAGCGCCTGGTGGCCGGGCCTTTGCCCGCGGGGCCCGGCCGGGCCCAGCCCGAAGGGATGACGCGGGTCCCTCCTCTTCCTCCTGTGAGCTCACCACCCACAGAGGCAACCGTAGGGGTTGGGTGCAATGTGGATTGGGTGGCAGTCGACGGCAGGGGCCTCGACGACCTAATCCCCGGACACGGAACCTAGCTTTTGGGACATGGAACGTCACCTCGCTGGGGGGGAAGGAGCCTGAGCTTGTGCGGGAGGTAGAGAGATACCGGCTAGATATAGTCGGGCTCACCTCCACCCACAGCTTGGACACTGGAACCCAGCTCCTTGACAGGGGCTGGACACTCCACTTCTCTGGAGTTGCCCGCGGTGAGAGGCGGCGGGCTGGCGTGGGCTTGCTTATTGCCCCACAGCTCAGCCGCCATGTGTTGGAGTTCACCCCGGTGAGCGAGAGGGTTGCGTCCCTACGCCTTCGGGTAGGGGACAGGTCTCTGACTGTTGTCTCGGCCTACGGACCGAACAGCAGTACAGAGTACCCGACCTTCTTGGAGTCCCTGGGAGGGGTGCTGGATAGTGCTCCAACTGGGGACTCCATTGTTCTATTGGGGGACTTCAATGCCCACGTGGGCAACGACAGTGTGACCTGGAAAGGGGTGATTGGGAGGAACGGCCTCCCTCATCTGAACCCGAGCGGTGTTCTGTTATTGGACTTCTGTGCTAGTCACAGTTTGGCCATAACGAACACCATGTTTGAGCACAGGGGTGTCCATAAGTGCACTTGGCACCAGGACACCCTAGGCTGGAGGTCGATGATAGACTTTGTGGTCGTGTCATCTGACCTCCGGCCACGTGTCTTGGACACTCGGGTAAAGAGAGGGGCAGAGCTGTCAACTGATCACCACCTGGTGGTGAGTTGGATGCGCTGGACGGGGAGAAGGCCGGACAGACTCGGCAGGCCCAAACGTGTCACGAGGGTCTGTTGGGAACGCCTGGCCGAGCCCTCTGTCCACGCAGTCTTCAACTCCCGCCTCCGGGAGAGCTTCTCACGGATTCCGGGGGAGGTTGGAGACATTGAGTCCGAGTGGACTATGTTCTCCACCTCCATTGTTGAAGCTGCTACTTGGAGCTGTGGTCGCAGGGTCTCTGGTGCCTGTCGTGGCGGCAACCCCCGAACCCGGTGGTGGACACCGGAAGTAAGGGATGTCGTCAAGCTGAAGAAGGAGTCCTATCGGGCGCTGTTAGCTCATAGGACTCCTGAGGCAGCTGACGGGTACCGGCAGGCCAGGCGGGCCGCAGCCCGGGCCGTGGTGGAGGCAAAAACTCGGGCCTGGGAGGAGTTCGGGGAGGCCATGGAGGAGGACTATCGGTCGGCCCCGAGGAAATTCTGGCAAACCGTCCGGCGCCTCAGGAGGGGGAAGCAGTTTTTCACCAAGACCGTATACAGTGGAGGTGGGGAGCTGTTGACCTCAACTGGAGATGTCGTCGGGCGGTGGAAGGAATACTTCGAGGACCTCCTCAATCCCACCATCACGTCTTCCGCTGAGGAAGCAGATGCTGGGTTCTCAGAGGTAGACTCATCCATTACCCGGGCTGAAGTCACCGAGGTAGTTGCTAAGCTCCTCGGTGGCAAGGCACCGGGAGTGGATGAGATTCGCCCTGAGTTCCTTAAGTCTCTGGATGTGCAGGGACTGTCGTGGCTGACACGTCTCTGCAACATTGCGTGGCGGTCGGGGACAGTGCCTCTGGAGTGGCAGACCGGGGTGGTGGTCCCTCTTTTTAAGAAGGGGGATCGGAGGGTGTGTTCCAACTACAGGGGGATCACACTCCTCAGCCTCCCTGGGAAAGTTTATTCCAGGGTACTGGAGAGGAGGATCCGGCCGTTAGTCGAACCTCGGATCCAAGAGGAACAATGCGGTTTTCGTCCAGGTCGTGGAACACTGGACCAGCTCTATACCCTCCACCGGCTACTCGAGGGTTCATGGGAGTTCGCCCAATCAGTCCACATGTGTTTTGTGGACCTGGAGAAGGCGTTCGACTGTGTCCCTCGGGACGTCCTGTGGGGGGTGCTCCGGGAGTATGGAGTCCGGGACCCTTTGCTAAGGGCTGTCCGGTCCCTGTACGCCCGGAGCAGGAGTTTGGTTCGCATTGCCGGCAGTTAAGTCGGAGCTGTTCCCAGTGCACGTTGGCCTCCGGCAGGGCTGTCCTTTGTCACCGGTTCTGTTCATAACTTTTATGGACAGAATTTCTAGGCACAGCCAGGGACCGGAGGGGGTCTGGTTTGGGGACCACAGGATCTCGTCTCTGCTTTTTGCAGACGATGTGGTCCTGGTGGCTTCATCAAACCTGGACCTTCAGCGTGCACTGGCGCGGTTCGCAGCCGAGTGTGACGCAACTGGGATGAGGATCAGCACCTCTAAATCCGAGGCCATGGTTCTCGACCGGAAAAAGGTGGCTTGCCCCCTTCAGGTGGGTGGAGAGCCCTTGTCCCAAGTGGAGGAGTTCAAGTATCTCGGGGTCTTGTTCACGAGTGGGGGGAAGATGGAGCGTGAGATCGACAGGCGGATCGGTGCAGCGTCTGCAGTTATGCGGTCGCTGTATCGGTCCGTCGTGGTGAAGAAGGAGCTAAGCCAAAAGGCGAGGCTCTCGATTTACCAGTCGATCTTTGTTCCTACCCTCACCTATGGTCATGAGCTTTGGGTCATGACCGAAAGAACGAGATCCCGGATACAAGCGGCTGAAATGAGTTTCCTCCGTAGAGTGGCTGGGCGCACCCTTAGAGCTAGGGTGAGGAGCTCAGTCACCAGGGAGGAGCTTGGAGTAGAGCCGCTGCTCCTCCGCATCGAGAGGAGCCAGCTGAGGTGGCTCGGGCATCTGTTTCGGATGCCCCATGGACGCCTCCCTCGGGAGGTGTTCCGGGCATGTCCCTCCGGTAGGAGGCCTCGGGGCAGACCTAGGACACGCTGGAGAGACTATGTCTTTCGGCTGGCCTGGGAACGCCTCGGGGTCCCACCGGAGGAGCTGGAGGACGTGTCTGGGGCGAGGGAAGTCTGGGCTTCCTTGCTTAGACTGCTGCCCCCGCGACCCGGCCCCGGATAAGCGGAAGAAAATGGATGGATGGACGGTTCAGCGTCTCTTCCTCCTTGTAGGTAGTGATAACTCCAGCCATAACTCCGCCCCCAGCTGATGACGTGTCAGAACCCACTCTGGCCCCCCTCTGACTTCACTCTGGCTCCTCTCTGGCCCCCCTCTGGCCTCCATTGGTCCCACTCTGGCTCCACTCTGGCCCCGTTCTGGCCGGCTTTGGCCCCCCTCTGGCTCCGCTCTGGCCCCCCTCTGGCCCCGCTTGCCCCCCTCTGGCCCCGCTTTAGCCCCCCTCTGGCTCCACGCTAACTCCACTCTGGCCCCTCTCTGGCTCCGCTCTGGCCCCCCTCTGGCCTCGCTTTAGCCCCCCTCTGGCCCCTCTCTGGCTCCTCTCTGGCTCCGCTCTGGCTCCTCTCTGGCCCACCTCTGGGCCCGCTCTGGCCCCTCTCTGGCTCTGCTCTGGCCCCTCTCTGGCTCCTCTCTGGCCCCCCTCTGGCCCCTCTCTGGCTCTGCTCTGGCCCCTCTCTGGCTCCACTCTGGCCCGGCTTTGGTCCCGCTTTGCTCCGCTCTGGCCCAGCAATGAAGTGGGGCCGGCTTAGCTTTGGTGGTGGAAAGACAAATAACTGGTGCTAAATCTGGTCCTGGTCCCAAACTAGTACTTACTTTTTTCTGGCAATGAAAGCCCCCCAACCCCCCCCCCCCCCCCCCCAGGTTCAGAGAGGAGTGGAGTCTCAGAGGGGTGGCGACTCAGGGGAGTGAGACTCAGTAGGTGTCGAGTCCCAAAGGGGGTGGAGTCGAAGGGCTGGTGTCTCAGAGCGGTGAAGAGTTGTGGAGTCTCAGAGGGGTGAGTTCTCAGTTTGGGTGGAGACTCAGTAGGGGTGGAGACTGAGTAAGGGTGGAGTCCCAGAGGGGTGGAGACTGCAACTGTTCTCACTGAGACTCTGCACTGTCACTGATGACTGAAAAAGAAGGAAAGTAGTTGAAGTACTAACAGTACAGAGAAGTAGTTGAAGTACTAACAGGGGGTGGGGGCGTGGCTCTCTCTCTCTCACACACACACACACACACACACACACACACACACACACACACACACACACACACACACACACACACACACACACACACACACAGATACACACACTTGTTTTCGACCATCATTCGTTCAACTTTCAAAATAATGTTCCTCTTTTGTTGTCACCTCTTTGTTAATTCATGTTCCTGCTTCATGTTACTGTCTAGATAGAGCTGCTCAGGCTGGTTAATCTAGAAAATCATTTTACTATCTAGATAGAGCTGCTCAGGCTGGTTAATCTAGAAAATCATCTTACTGTCTAGATAGAGCTGCTCAGGCTAGTTAATCTAATAACAGTTGGAAAGTATTTGGATCAGTGTGATAACTGTAAATATCAGTGATGTGTGGGGGGGTGTAGGGGAGGTGTGAACAGAGGTGGCCAAAGGCCTGGGAGTGCAGCTACATAGGACGACAGCTTTCAACCCTCTAGCCAATGAACTGTGAGCGTTTCCATCGCACGATGAAGGCCGCCCTCCGAGCCGCCCTCACAGACAGCAACTGGGTCGACCGACTGCCGTGGGTCATGTTGGGCCTGCGATCGGCCCCGAAGGAAGATCTCCACTCGTCGTCTGCAGAGCTGGTGCTTGGTCAGCCTCTTAGGGTCCCTGGAGAGTTTCTGCCAGAACCATCAGAACCCTGGTAGGTTACAGCCAGGAGACCAGAACTATCAGAACCCTGGTTGGTTACAGCCAGGAGACCAGAACAATCAGAACCCTGGTTGGTTACAGCCAGGAGACCAGAACCATCAGAACCCTGGTAGGTTACAGCCAGGAGGCCAGAACAATCAGAACCCTAGTTGGTTACAGCCAGGAGACCAGAACCATCAGAACCCTGGTTGGTTACAGCCAGGAGACCAGAACAATCAGAACCCTGGTTGGTTACAGCCAGGAGGCAAGAACCATCAGAACCCTGGTTGGTTACAGCCAGGAGACCAGAACCATCAGAACCCTGGTAGGTTACAGCCAGGAGGCCAGAACAATCAGAACCCTGGTTGGTTACAGCCAGGAGACCAGAACCATCAGAACCCTGGTTGGTTACAGCCAGGACACCAGAACCATCAGAACCCTGGTAGGTTACAGCCAGGACGCCAGTCTTCGAGGAGGCGGTCCGCAGGTTCAACCCGGTTCCGGCTCATGACTGCCTGTCCTGGTCCTATGTTCTGAAGAACCTGATGGCAGCTGAGTATGTGTTTATTCAGCACGACGCTCACCATTCCCCACTTCAGCCGCCCTATGATGGCCCGTTCCACGTCCTGGAGGCGGGGCCGAAGAACTTTGTGGTGGACATGGGGGGTGAGCATGTCCAGGTTTCAGTGGACTGTCTGAAACCTGCCCATGTCATGCCGGAGCAGCCAGTGGAGGTGGTGCAACCCCTGAGACGTGGGTGCCCCCCAAGTCGTCAGCTGCTACTGCGTCCCCTGCACCTGCACCTACTCCTGTGGTGGTGCAACGCAGCCGTTATGGTCGAGTGTGCAGATCTCCCAAAGGGGACTAAAAGAAATCCATTTTTGTTTATTTGTAGTCGCGCCTTTCTGATTGTTCGGGGGGGACCACCTGGAGGGAGGTTCTCTCAAGCAGAATGGAGTGGGTGTGTCTGTGATATGTGGGGGGGGGGGGGTGTCAGTGACGTATGGGGGTTGTTGGTGATATTTGGGGGGGTTTCGGTGACGTGTGGGCGAGTTTAGGTGACATGTGGGGGGGTGTCGGTGAGGTGTGGGCGTGTGTCAGTGACGTGTGGGCGAGTTTAGGTGATGTGTGGGGGGGTGTCGGTGACGTGTGGGCGACTTTAGGTAATGTGTGGGGGGGTGTCGGTGCCATGTGGGTGTGTGTCGGTGACGTGTGGGGGTGTGACATGTGGGTGTGTGTCAGTGACGTGTGGGGGTGTGTCGGTGACGTGTGGGGGTGTGTTGGTGACGTGTGTGTCGGTGACATGTGGGTGTGTGGCTCGTGATGTGTGGGCATGTGTTGGTGACGTGTGTGTTGGTGACGTGTGTGTTGGTGACGTGTGTGTCGGTGACATGTGGGGGTGTGTTGGTGACATGTGGGGGTGTGTGGGGACGTGTGGGGGTTGTGTGGGGACATGTGGGGGTGTGTCGGTGACATGTGGGGGTGTGTGGGGACGTGTGGGGACGTGTGGGGGTGTGTGGGGACATGTGGGGGTGTGTTGGTGGCGTGTGGGGGTGTGTGGGGATGTGTGGGGACGTGTGGGGGTGTGTGGGGACATGTGGGGGGGTGTCGGTGACATGTGGGGGGGTGTGGGGACATGTGGTGGGGTGTCGGTGACGTGTGGGGGGGTGTCGGTGACATGTGGGGGTGTGTGGGGACGTGTGGGGACATGTGGGGGGGTGTCGGTGACGTGTGGGGGTGTGTGGGGACATGTGGGGGTGTGTGGGGGTGTGTGGGGGTGTGTGGGGATGTGTGGGGATGTGTGGGGGTGTGTGGGGACATGTGGGGGGGGTGTCGGTGACATGTGGGGGGGTGTGGGGACATGTGGTGGGGTGTCGGTGACGTGTGGGGGGGGTGTCGGTGACATGTGGGGGTGTGTGGGGACGTGTGGGGGTGTGTGGGGACATGTGGGGGAGTGTCGTTGACGTGTGGGGGTGTGTCGGTGACATGTGGGGGTGTGTGGGGACGTGTGGGGGTGTGTCGGTGACATGTGGGGGTGTGTGGGGACGTGTGGGGGTGTGTGGGGATGTGTGGGGGTGTGTCGGTGACATGTGGGGGTGTGTGGGGACGTGTGGGGGTGTGTGGGGGTGTCGGTGACATGTGGGGGTGTGTGGGGACGTGTGGGGGTGTGTGGGGACGTGTGGGGGTGTGTGGGGACGTGTGGGGGTGTGTCGGTGACATGTGGGGGTGTGTGGGGATGTGTGGGGGGGTGTCGATGACAGCAGGGGTTAAGAGAGGAAGTGCGGTGACGACCAGGAGAAATGTTTGACAGGTGGACTGTTGCTGGAGGCAATAAAGAAATGCCGACTCGACTCCTTCATTCGCCTCATCCTTCTCTGCCTCCACAATAGAGCATTAACAAGGCTGAGTGGAGACGGGAGGGATGAAGAGAAGAGGGGAGGGGCTGAGTGGAGAAGGGAGGGGCTAAGAGGAGAGGGGGGGCTAAATGGAGAAGGGCAGGGCTAAGAGGAGAGGGGAGGGGCTGAGTGGAGACGGGAGGGACTGAGTGGAGAAGGGAGGGGCTAAGAGGGGAGGGGAGGGGCTGAGTGGAGAAGGGCGGGGCTGAGTGGAAAGGGGAGGGGCTAAGAGGAGACGGTGGGCTGAGTGGAGACGGGAGGGATGAAGAGGATAGGGGAGGGGCTGAGTGGAGAAGGGTGGGGCTAAGAAGAGAGGGGAGGGGCTGAGTGAAGGGGGGGCTGAGTGAAGACGGGAGGGATGAAGAGGAGAGGGGAGGGGCTGAGTGGAGACGGGAGGGATGAAGAGGAGAGTAGAGGGAGGGGCCGAGTGGAGATGGGAGGGGCTAAGAGGAGAGGAGAGGGGTGTTGAGTGGAGAAGGGAGGGGTGAAGAGGAGAGGAGAGGGGCTGAGTGGAGAAGGGAGGGGTGAAGAGGAGAGGGGAGGGGCTAAGAGGAGAGGGGAGGGGCTGAGTGGAGATGGGAGGGATGAAGAGGTGAGGGGAGGGGCTGAGTGGAGAAGGGAGGGGCTAAGAGGAGAGGAGAGGAAGGGGCTGAGTGGGCTACAATCTGCCTTCCATGGACTTCAGCCTTGGTGAGCAAACCTTGTGACTATGGATACTAAAACCGAAGGAGGTCAGCTAGAGCAGGAAGACACACCAAACATGAAGTGTGAAAGGTAGACAGGTAGATAGTGAGACAGATAGACAGTGAGACATTGAGACAGATAGACAGATAGACAGTAGGACGGGTAGACAGGTAGACAGTGAGACAGATAGACAGTAGGACGGGTAGACAGGTAGACAGGTAGACAGTGAGACAGTGAGACAGTGCGACAGATAGACAGTAGGACCGGTAGACAGTGAGACATGTAGACAGTAGGACGGGTAGACAGGTAGACAGTGAGACAGATAGACAGTAGGACCGGTAGACAGTGAGACATGTAGACAGTAGGACGGGTAGACAGGTAGACAGTGAGACACATAGACAGTAGGACAGGTAGACAGTGAGACATGTAGACAGTAGGACGGGTAGACAGTAGGACAGTTAGACAGGTACACAGCAGGACAGTTATAACAGGTAGACAGTGAGACGTGTAGATAC
Source organism: Lipophrys pholis (assembly GCF_963383615.2). Taxonomy (NCBI): domain Eukaryota; kingdom Metazoa; phylum Chordata; class Actinopteri; order Blenniiformes; family Blenniidae; genus Lipophrys; species Lipophrys pholis. The sequence continues at coordinate 410,551 of NC_137630.1, read as the reverse complement.
TGGGACAGTAGGACAGGTAAACAGTGAGATGGCAGGAAAACACAATGAGCAACTATTAAACTCACTGAGTTCTGGCTGCCGGCCGCCAAGTTCTTCTTCTTCTTCCTCATGTTGGGGTTCCAGTGACACACCAGACTGTCGTTCTGCACGCTGTAGTTCTTATGACCAACTAGCCAGTAGGTGCTCATCTTGCCTTTACCCTTGGGGGTGGGGGGGTGGGGGGGGGGGATGCAGATACCAATTAAATGTTGTATGTTGGATCTGGAACCAAACTCCTTCATAAAACTCTTCTCAAGCTTTCAGCTGCACAGGGTGAGTGGAGGAGGGGGGGTCACAGTGAAGGAGGGAGGTCATAGTAGAGGGGCAGTAGAGTGGAGGAGGGGGGTCACAGTAGGGGGGCAGTACAGTGGAGGAGGGAGGTCACAGTAGAGGGGCGGTACAGTGGAGGAGGGAGGTCACAGTAGAGGGGCAGTAGAGTGGAGGAGGGAGGTCACAGTAGAGGGGCGGTACAGTGGAGGAGGGAGGTCACAGTACAGGGGCAGTACAGTGGAGGAGGGAGGTCACAGTAGAGGGGCAGTAGAGTGGAGGAGGGGGGTCACAGTAGAGGGGCGGTACAGTGGAGGAGGGAGGTCACAGTAGAGGGGCAGTACAGTGGAGAAGGGAGGTCACAGTAGAGGGGCAGTAGAGTGGAGGAGGGAGGTCACAGTAGAGGGGCGGTACAGTGGAGGAGGGAGGTCACAGTAGAGGGGCAGAAGAGTGGAGGAGGGAGGTCACAGTAGAGGGGCGGTACAGTGGAGGAGGGAGGTCACAGTACAGGGGCAGTACAGTGGAGGAGGGAGGTCACAGTAGAGGGGCAGTAGAGTGGAGGAGGGAGGTCACAGTAGAGGGGCGGTACAGTGGAGGAGGGAGGTCACAGTAGAGGGGCAGTAGAGTGGAGGAGGGGGGTCACAGTAGAGGGGCGGTACAGTGGAGGAGGGAGGTCACAGTAGAGGGGCAGTACAGTGGAGGAGGGGGGTCACAGTAGAGGGGCAGTACAGTGGAGGAGGGAGGTCACAGTAGAGGGGCAGTACAGTGGAGAAGGGAGGTCACAGTAGAGGGGCAGTACAGTGGAGGAGGGAGGTCACAGTAGAGGGGCAGTACAGTGGAGGAGTGGGGTCACAGTAGAGGGGCAGTAGAGTGGAGGAGTGGGGTCACAGTAGAGGGGCAGTACAGTGGAGGAGGGAGGTCACAGTAGAGGGGCAGTACAGTGGAGGAGTGGGGTCACAGTAGAGGGGCTAGTAGTTTAGCGACACTTTAAAGAAAGCTGTGTTCAGGCCTATGAATGGTTCCTGGGGCTTCTCGACAAAAGACCGGAAAGGGTGAGAGACATGCCAAGTAGACTGAGTTTGTGGGAGAGAATAGTGGTGTCAAGCATGCAATGTTGAAACTATGAAGGACATGCTGGAGTTAATCTGCATCCATCGTCTATCCCGCTTATCTTCTTCAGGGTCACAGGGTGCTGGAGCCACTCCAAGCTCACTGGGTGAGGACAGGATAGACCTGGACAGGTGAGGACAGGATATATCTGGACAAGTAAAGACAGGATTCTCAACCCTAATTTGGTCCGTTGGCACCATCTGGTGGCCTCCCTGCCTCATTGGCCTGACCTCTCACCTCCAATCACCTCAACTGCTTCCAGCTGTGACAGGGAGTGACCTCCACACCTGCAACTACTCACACCTCTACATAAACACCGGCTGAGCACTAATCGACGCCAAACCGTAAACCTACCTGATTCTGACCCTCCTCGGTGCTGGAATCCCTTCTGCCTGCCTGGAACAACGATCCCCTCTACTCTTCCCACTCATCAGCCGATCCTCCCCACTCCTGTGCCAGACTCCTCCGTCCGTCCTCTTTGGCTGCGATTCGTTTTCGTTAGTACTCGATGTTTTATGCTGTTAGTTTAGTCCCCCAGAGTCTGCTTAGTTGTTTTTACTTTTCCAGTAGCTTTTCCGTCAGTAGCTTCCTGATTGTTTTCTGTTTAACTCTTAGTATTAGTTTTTGCCTTAGTGGCTTATTTTACTTATAGTCGCCCCACCATCCCACTAGGGGCTCTGGTAGTTTTTGTTGACTCCGCTTCTTTTTGTTCAAATAAATCAGTGGACTGAATTTTGTGTCTCCTGTTTTGCCGTCTGCGCCTGAGCCTCAGTTCCGTCTCATGACAGTACGGTTTGGCCATCATGAGCTCAGCAGACCGCAAAACGGAGGCAGGCGCTGCCTCTGCCATTCATCAGGCTGTAGATAGCCACGAGGCAATCCTAGGACCGCATGATGAGCTCCTTAGGGGTCTTGTATCTAGTGTGAATGCACTAATTAGTCAAACGTCGCACTTACAGTGGGACAAAAAAGTATTTAGTCAGCCACCGATTGTGCAAGTTCTCCCACTTAAAATGATGACAGAGGTCTGTAATTTTCATCATAGGTACACTTCAACTGTGAGAGACAGAATGTGGAAAAAAGATCCAGGAATTCACATTGTAGGAATTTTAAGGAATTTATTCATAAATTATGGTGGAAAATAAGTATTTGGTCAAAACAAAAATTCAACTCAATACTTTGTAATATAACCTTTGTTGGCAATAACAGAGGTCAAACGATTACTATAGGTCTTTACCAGGTTTGCACACAGTAGCTGGTATTTTGGCCCCTCCAGGCAGATCTTCTCGAGAGCAGTGATGTTTTGGGGCTGTCGCCGAGCAACACGGACTTTCAACTCCCTCCACAGATCTTCTATGGGGTTGAGGTCTGGAGACTGGCTAGGCCACTCCAGGACTTTCAAATGCTTCTTACGGAGCCACTCCTTGGTTGCCCGGCGGTGTGTTTGGGATCATTGTCATGCTGAAAGACCCAGCCACGTTTCATCTTCAATGTTCTCACTGATGGAAGGAGGTTTTGGCTCAACATCTCACCATACATGGCCCCATTCATTCTTTCCTTAACACGGATCAGTCGTCCTGTCCCCTGAGCAGAAAAACAGCCCCAAAGCATGATGTTTCCACCCCCATGCTTCACAGTAGGTATGGTGTTCTTGGGATGCAACTCAGTATTCTTCTTCCTCCAAACACGACCAGTTGTGTTTCTACCAAAAAGTTCTATTTTGGTTTCATCTGACCACATGACATTCTCCCAATCCTCTGCTGGATCATCCATGTGCTCTCTGGCAAACTTCAGACGGGCCTGGACATGCACTGGCTGAAGCAGGGGGACACGTCTGGCACTGCAGGATTTGATTCCCTGTCGGCGTAGTGTGTTACTGATGGTAACCTTTGTTACTTTGGTCCCAGCTCTCTGCAGGTCCTTCACCAGGTCCCCCCGTGTGGTCCTCATGATCATTTTGACCCCACGGGATGAGATCTTGCATGGAGCCCCAGATCGAGGGAGATTATCAGTGGTCTTGTATGTCTTCCATTTTCTGATAATTGCTCCCACAGTTGATTTTTTCACACCAAGCTGCTTGCCTATTGTAGATTCACTCTTCCCAGTCTGGTGCAGGTCTACAATCCTTTTCCTGGTGTCCTTCGACAGCTCTTTGGTCTTGGCCATAGTGGAGTTTGGAGTCTGACTGTTTGAGGTTGTGGACAGGTGTCTTTTATACAGATAACAAGTTCAAACAGGAGCCATTAATACAGGTAACGAGTGGAGGACAGAAGAGCTTCTTAAAGAAGAAGTTACAGGTCTGTGAGAGCCAGAGATCTTTCTTGTTTGAAGTGACCAAATACTTATTTTCCACCATAATTTACAAATAAATTCTTTAAAAATCCTACAATGTGAATTCCTGGATTTTTTTTCCACATTCTGTCTCTCACAGTTGAAGTGTACCTATGATGAAAATTACAGACCTCTGTCATCATTTTAAGTGGGAGAACTTGCACAATCCACCTAAATACTTTTTTGCCCCACTGTAACTGGTCAGCTGTCCACGTTGGCACCTTCCATAGCCGCCCAATCTACCGACGCTAATATCACAGAGACTGCGATTGGTAGCTCTCCCTCTGTGCACGCTACAGCAGTCCGCGAACCCACGGTTCCGGTTCCTGAGAGCTATGCTGGGGATTTCGGCTCTTGCGAGGCCTTCCTGATTCAGGTTTCACTCGTCTTCGAGCTGCAACCAATGTCCTACATGTCTGATAGGGCTAAAATCGCGTACTTAATCGGCCTCCTACGGGGGTCTGCATGAGATTGGGGAGTCGCTGTGTGGAAAAAACCGGGAAGTGTCAGCACCTCCTACTCCCGCTTCACCGCAGACATGAGGCGTGTCTTCGATCACCCAGTTCTGGGACGAGATGCTGGGGATCGCCTCACGACCCTGACACAGGGGTCCCGCAGTGTCGCAGAATATTCCGTGGAGTTCCAGGCCCTTGCAACTACTAGTGGGTTCAACGATCCGGCCCTCCAGAGGTTATTCTATAGGGGACTGTCCGAGGCTCTGAAGGATGAGCTTGCCACCCTAATCTCTCTGGCCATACGGATTGACAACCGCTTGAGAGAGAGGCGCAGAGAGCGCTCACACCAGATGGACCGGGCACGCCCCCACCACCTCGTTCCCACTCCCCAGCCTGCTATGGTCACATCGTCCCCTGAGGCGGCTCCCGAGGCCATGGAGATTGGTAGGATCAGTGGGGCGCCGCTTACTAGACTAGAGAGGGAGCAGAGGCGGGCGGCTAATACCTGTTTCTACTGTGGGGGTTCCGGGCACGTCATTGCTTCCTGTCCCAAGAGACCAGCAATAGAGAGGGCTCACTCGTGACGGGGAGTCTGCTTTAACCTCCCCTCATCTGCTACAGCTACCAGTGACACTGACCCACCTAACTCACTTACTCTCCGTGTCTGTGCTGGTGGATTCCGGGGCCGAGGAGAACAGACTTGGACCTTGCCAGACAGCTCCACACCCCATCTGTGTCACTGGATTCTCCCATGGAGGCCCGCTCTCTTAACGGTCTTCCCCTGGCCACGGTCCGGCGGTGAACAATTCCTGTCACCCTCCTGTTGGCAGGTAACCACCATGAAACACTAACTTTTAACTTCATTGATAATTCTCGCCCACAGCTGGTGCTGGGGCACCCCTGGTTGATGAAACATAATCCTTCCAAAATGATATAACTGTGAAGAACAAGTACTCTCTTCCTCTTATAAATTCAGCCTTCACCCTCCTCCATGGGGCCAAAGTGTTCTCCAAACTAGACTTGAGGAATGCGTACCACTTAGTGAGAATAAGAGAGGGGGATGAGTGGAAGACGGCTTTTAATACCCACCTAGGACACTTTGAGTATTTAGTGATGCCCTTTGGCTTCACAAATGCCCCCACTGTCTTCCAGAATCTTATTAATGATGTGCTCCGAGATATGATCAACCGCTTTGTGTTTGTGTATATGGACGATATCTTAATTTATTCCAGAGACCAGGAGGAACACATCCGCCGGGTTCTAGAGCGCCTGGGGAAGAACCGCCTGTTTGTTAAAGCAGAGAAATGTGAGTTTCACGTCACCACTGTGCCATTCTTGGGTTTCGTTGTCTCCCCAGGACAAATAAGGATGGATCCGGCCAAGCTATCGGCTGTCTCGGAGTGGCCCCAGCCAGAGCCCCGGAAACGGTTGCAGCGTTTTTTAGGCTTCGCCAACTTTTACCGCCGCTTCATCCGTGATTATAGTAAGGTGGCAGCTCCACTCACAGCCCTGACCTCCACCTCGATTCCCTTCCAGTGGACCCCCAAGACTGAGCAGGCATTCCAGTCCCTCAAGGTACGATTCACCTCTGAAGGTGGGGATCTGGCTGAACTAGGATCGGAGCAGTTTGTGGTCGACGTGGATGCTTCTGATTCCGGGGTTGGGGCCGTGCTCTCCCAGAGGTCTCCATCAGACCAAAAGCTGCACCCATGTGCCTTCTTCTCTCGCCGCCTGACTCCAGCAGAGCAGAACTACGACGTGGGGAACCGGGAGCTGCTGGCGGTCAAGCTTGCCCTAGAGGAGTGAAAACCTCATAAAAACCTGGAGTATATCCGCTCAGCCAAAAGACTGAACTCTCGACAGGCCCGCTAGACACTGTTTTTTGGTCGCTTCCAGTTCACCCTCACATATCGCCCTGGGTCCCGTAACATCAAGCCGGACGCCCTGTCTCGCCAGTTCTCTAGTGATGAGCCCTCCGGTGACCCCGAACCTATCCTTCTCCCTGCTCGCCTCGTCGCCTCTCTAACCTGGCAAGTGGAGGATCAGGTCCGCCAGGCGCAAATCCAAGAGCCAACCCCAGGTAACTGCCCACCTAATGCTCTTCATGTTCCTGAGTCTGTGCGTACCCAGGTGCTCCAGTGCGCCTGCCACCCTGGGGACTCCCGGACAGTGTCCATCCTTCGGCAGAGGTTTTGGTGGCCCTCTCTCGAACGAGACACTCGAGACTTTGTCGCTGCTTGTCCCACCTGCTCCCAGGCCAAGACGCCTTCCCAGCCCAGCTCGGGTCTCCTCCAGCCACTTCCTGTGCCCTCTCGGCCGTGGTCCCACATCGCAGTTGATTTCGTCACTGGACTACCCCGCTCTGGAGGTAACACAGCCATCCTCACCATTGTTGATCGTTTCTCCAAGGCAGCACACTTCGTCGCCCTTCCCAAACTCCCCTCAGCCAATGAGACGGAATCCCTCTTGATAACCCACGTGTTCCGGTTGCATGGGATTCCAGCAGACATTGTCTCAGACAGGGGTCCACAGTTTACCTCCGGAGTTTGGAAGGCCTTCTGCACGGCACTAGGGGCCACCCTCAGTCTCACCTCTGGCTTTCACCCCCAGTCTAACGGACAAGCGGAGCGGGCCAATCAGTCCCTGGAAATGTACCTCCGGTGTCTGGTCACCTCCAACCCGACTGCCTGGTGTGAGCATCTGTCCTGGGTCGAGTATGCTTATAATTCTCAAATAAACTCTTCTGTGGGAATGTCTCCTTTTCAGTGCTCCCTCGGCTACCAGCCGCCGTTGTTCCCCTCCCAGGAACCTCCCCAACCTACACTGTGGGTCAACAAGTCTGGCTGAGGGCCAAGGACGTCCCTCTGAAGGTTGAATCCAGGAAGCTGGCGCCCCGGTTCATCGGTCCCTTCCCAGTGCAGCGGATCATCAGTCCTACGGCGGTACGTCTCACCCTTCCCCGAACGTTGAAAATCCACCCTACGTTCCATGTCTCACAGGTCAGGCCCGCCAGAGACTCCCCCCTGGCTCCTCCAACTGCTTCCAGCTGTGACAGGGAGTGACCTCCACACCTGCAACTACTCACACCTCTACATAAACACCGGCTGAGCACTAATCGACGCCAAACCGTAAACCTACCTGATTCTGACCCTCCTCGGTGCTGGAATCCCTTCTGCCTGCCTGGAACAACGATCCCCTCTACTCTTCCCACTCATCAGCCGATCCTCCCCACTCCTGTGCCAGACTCCTCCGTCCGTCCTCTTTGGCTGCGATTCGTTTTCGTTAGTACTCGATGTTTTATGCTGTTAGTTTAGTCCCCCAGAGTCTGCTTAGTTGTTTTTACTTTTCCAGTAGCTTTTCCGTCAGGAGCTTCCTGATTGTTTTCTGTTTAACTCTTAGTATTAGTTTTTGCCTTAGTGGCTTATTTTACTTATAGTCGCCCCACCATCCCGCTAGGGGCTCTGGTAGTTTTTGTTGACTCCGCTTCTTTTTGTTCAAATAAATCAGTGGACTGAATTTTTGTGTCTCCTGTTTTTGCTGTCTGCGCCTGAGCCTCAGTTCTGTCTCATGACAGATAGACCTGAACAGGTTGGGACAGGTGAGGGCAGGTTACACCTCAGGGGACACGGTCGGACACCTTCTCCAAGTCCCAAACTCCCATGATCCCTTGAAAATATGTTGGAGGGTGAAGAGCTGATCTGTGAGGGTGAAGAGCTGATCTGTTGTTCCGTGAGAGGGCGAAGAGCGGCGAAGAGCTGGTCTGTTCTGTGAGAGGGCGAAGAGCTGGTCTGTTGTTCTGTGAGAGGGCGAAGAACCGGTGTGTGGTTCTGTGAGAGGGTGAAGAGCTGTTCTGTTGGTGGTTGCTGGTTTGCCACACAGACTTTACCAGGATGCTGAGGAGTCCGATGCATGATAACTTGCTCACACTCTCCGGTCCACCTTTTTTAAGATAGGGACCACCGGCCGGTCTGCCAGTCAGAGGTCCAGTACCCGAGGTCCACTACCACAACGTGTGTGTGTGTGTGACTCCACTAATAAAAGTAAACATTGAGTGAATCTAGTCAGTAGGATTACCAGAGGACCAGTTCACACTACATCTTGTTCGGGCTTTAAATCACTACTTGGACTAGGTACTGGATGAATATTGTTTCATTTAATAGTCTACATCAATTTAAATATTGAACTTATGCGTTGACTCAGGCAGCAACTTTCTTCCAGTCCGTCTCTCCTTCACTGCTGCAGCGCTACTTTTACTGTGAAAGAACTGGGTTTTCCGTCCTGTACTTTACTACTTTACTATTTGGGCTCCATTGACAAAGCTTTTCATTCTGGTTGTTCAGGCACGTAAGTCAAGGTTCACACACAAACTCAGAGTTTCATGTCAGCGCTCAGCAGAGGTCAGGAGAGGTCAGCGCTCAGGAGAGGTCAGCAGAGGTCAGGAGAGGTCAGCCCTCAGCAGAGGTCAGGAGAGGTCAGGAGAGGTCAGCGCTCAGGAGAGGTCAGCGCTCAGGAGAGGTCAGCAGAGGTCAGCGCTCAGGAGAGGTCAGCGCTCAGGAGAGGTCAGCAGAGGTCAGAGGTGTGGAGGTTTGAAGAGCAGTTTGTTGTACGAAGTGAAGCAGATTGTCACAGCTTCTCTTACCTTCACATCAATTTCTCCACGAAGCTGCAGCTCATAGGCGTCGTCTTTGATCAGAGCCAAGTAGGTTTCTGAGCTGGTGTGGATCTTCTGGGCTGACGAAGAAACACAAAGACTGAAAGGTCAAGAGAGTCCTGGTTCTGGTCCAGAGTCCCCAATACAACCTTCAGAGAGTTCAGTCAACTTGGTACTGGTTCAGGAAATGTTCTGGTTCTGGTCCAGAGTCCCCAATACAACCTGAACACCAGCCTGAAACGGTCCCCCTCACTGAACACCAGTCTCAGCCCAGACCTGGAACTCTGGTCCCACTCACTGAACACAATGAGACCAGACCTGTTATGCAGGTCCCCCTCACTGAACACCAGCCTGAGACCAGACCTGGCACTCTGGTCCCCCTCACTGAACACCAGTCTCAGACCAGACCTGGTTCTCTGGTCCTCCTCACTGAACACAATGAGACCAGACCTGGTACTCTGGTTCCCCTCACTGAACACATTGAGACCAGACCTGGTTCTCCGGTCCCCCTCACTGAACACCAGTCTCAGACCAGACCTGGAAGTCTGGTCCCCCTCACTGAACACTAGGCTAAGACCAGATCTGGTACTCTGGTCCCCCTCACTGAACACAATGAGACCAGGCCTGCTTCTCTGGTCCCCCTGACTGAACACCAGTCTCAGACCAGACCTGGCACTCTGGTCCCCCTCACTGAACACAATGAGGCCAGACCTTGTACTCCTTTCCTCTTCACTGAACGCATTGAGACCAGAGCTGGTCTTCTGTCCCCCTCACTGAACACCAGTCTCATACCAGACCTGAACCCTGGTCCCCGTCAGTGAACACAATGAGAACAGGCCTGGTTCTCTGGTCACCCTCACTGAAAACAATGAGACCAGACCTGGTTGTCTTGTCCCTCTCACTGAACACCAGTCTCAGACCAGACATGGTACTCTGTTCCCCCTCACTGAACAACAGTCTAAAGCCAGACCTGGTTCTCTGGTCCCCCTCAGTGAACACATTGAGACCAGACCTGGTTCTCTGGTTCCCCTCACTGAACACAATGAGATCAGACCTGGTACTCTGGTCCCCGTCACTGAACACAATGACACCGGACCTGGCACTCAGGTCCCCCTCACTGAACACCAGCCTGAGACCAGACCTGGCACTCTGGTCCCCCTCATTGAACACAAGTCTCAGGCCAGACCTGGTTCTCCGGTCCCCCTCACAGAACACAATGAGATCAGACCTGGCACTCTGGTCCCCCTCACTGAACACATTGAGACCAGACCTGGTTCTCTGGTCCCCCTCACTGAACACCAGTCTCAGACCAGACCTGGTACTCTGGTCCCCCTCACTGAATACAGAGAGACCAGACCTTGTTCTCTGGTCCTCCTCACTGAACACAATGAGACCAGACCTGGTACTCTGGCCCCCCTCATTGAACACATTGAGACCAGACCTTGTACTCCTGTCCCCTTCACTGAACACGTTGAGACCAGAGCTGGTACTGTGGTCCCCCTCACTAAACACCAGTCTCATACCAGACCTGGACCCCTGGTCCCCGTCACTGAACACAATGAGACCAGGCCTGGTTCTCTGGTCACCCTCACTGAACACCAATCTCAGACCAGACCTGGTTCTCTGGTCCCCCTCACTGAACACAGAGAGACCAGACCTTTTTCTCTGGTCCTCCTCACTGAACACAATGAGACCAGACCTGGTACTCTGGTTCCCCTCACTGAACACATTGAGACCAGACCTGGCACTCTTGTCCCCCTCACTGAACACCAGTCTCAGACCAGATCTGGTACTCTGGTCCCCCTCACTGAACACAATGAGACCAGGCCTGCTTCTCTGGTCACCCTCACTGAACACAATGAGACCAGACCTGGTTGTCTTTTCCCCCTCACTGAACACCAGTCTCAGACCAGACCTGGCACTCTGGTCCCCCTCACTGAACACAATGAGACCAGACCTTGTACTCCTTTCCTCTTCACTGAACGCATTGAGACCAGAGCTGGTCTTCTGTCCCCCTCACTGAACACCAGTCTCAGACCAGACCTGGTACTCTGTTCCCCCTCACTGAACAACAGTCTAAAGCCAGACCTGGTTCTCTGGTCCCCCTCAGTGAACACATTGAGACCAGACCTGGTTCTCTGGTTCCCCTCACTGAACACAATGAGATCAGACCTGGTACTCTGGCCCCCGTCACTGAACACAATGACACCGGACCTGGCACTCTGGTCCCACTCACTGAACACCAGCCTGAGACCAGACCTGGCACTCTGGTCCCCCTCATTGAACACAAGTCTCAGGCCAGACCTGGTTATCTGGTCCCCCCCACAGAACACAATGAGACCAGACCTGGTACTCTGGTTCCCCTCACTGAACACATTGAGACCAGACCTGGCACTCTTGTCCCCCTCACTGAACACCAGTCTCAGACCAGACCTGGAAGTCTGGTCCCCCTCACTGAACACTAGGCTAAGACCAGATCTGGTACTCTGGTCCCCCTCACTGAACACAATGAGACCAGGCCTGCTTCTCTGGTCACCCTCACTGAACACAATGAGACCAGACCTGGTTGTCTTTTCCCCCTCACTGAACACCAGTCTCAGACCAGACCTGGCACTCTGGTCCCCCTCACTGAACAAAATGAGACCAGACCTTGTACTCCTTTCCTCTTCACTGAACGCATTGAGACCAGAGCTGGTCTTCTGTCCCCCTCACTGAACACCAGTCTCAGACCAGACATGATACTCTGTTCCCCCTCACTGAACAACAGTCTAAAGCCAGACCTGGTTCTCTGGTCCCCCTCAGTGAACACATTGAGACCAGACCTGGTTCTCTGGTTCCCCTCACTGAACACGATGAGATCAGACCTGGTACTCTGGCCCCCGTCACTGAACACAATGACACCGGACCTGGTTCTCTGGTCCCCCTCACTGAACACCAGTCTCAGACCAGACCTGGAAGTCTGGTCCCCCTCACTGAACACAATGAGACCAGGCCTGCTTCTCTGGTCACCCTCACTGAACACAATGAGACCAGACCTGGTTGTCTTTTCCCCCTCACTGAACACCAGTCTCAGACCAGACCTGGCACTCTGGTCCCCCTCACTGAACACAATGAGACCAGACCTTGTACTCCTTTCCTCTTCACTGAACGCATTGAGACCAGAGCTGGTCTTCTGTCCCCCTCACTGAACACCAGTCTCAGACCAGACATGGTACTCTGTTCCCCCTCACTGAACAACAGTCTAAAGCCAGACCTGGTTCTCTGGTCCCCCTCAGTGAACACATTGAGACCAGACCTGGTTCTCTGGTTCCCCTCACTGAACACGATGAGATCAGACCTGGTACTCTGGCCCCCGTCACTGAACACAATGACACCGGACCTGACACTCTGGTCCCACTCACTGAATACCAGCCTGAGACCAGACCTGGCACTCTGGTCCCCCTCATTGAACACAAGTCTCAGGCCAGACCTGGTTCTCTGGTCCCCCTCACTGAACACGATGAGACCAGACCTTGTACTCTGTTTCCCCTCACAGAACACAATGAGATCAGACCTGGCACTCTGGTCCCCCTCACTGAACACAAGTCTCAGGCCAGACCTGGTTCTCTGGTCCCCCTCACTGAACACGATGAGACCAGACCTTGTACTCTGGTCCCCCTCACTGAACACCAGTCTCAGACCAGACCTGGAAGTCTGGTCCCCCTCACTGAACACTAGGCTAAGACCAGATCTGGTACTCTGGTCCCCCTCACTGAACACAATGAGACCAGGCCTGCTTCTCTGGTCCCCCTCACTGAATACAGAGAGACCAGACCTGGTTCTCTGGTCCTCCTCACTGAACACAATGAGACCAGACCTGGTTGTCTTTTCCCCCTGACTGAACACCAGTCTCAGACCAGACCTGGCACTCTGGTCCCCCTCACTGAACACAATGAGACCAGACCTTGTACTCCTTTCCTCTTCACTGAACGCATTGAGACCAGAGCTGGTCTTCTGTCCCCCTCACTGAACACCAGTCTCATACCAGACCTGAACCCTGGTCCCCGTCACTGAACACAATGAGAACAGGCCTGGTTCTCTGGTCACCCTCACTGAAAACAATGAGACCAGACCTGGTTGTCTTGTCCCTCTCACTGAACACAATGAGATCAGACCTGGCACTCTGGTCCCCCTCACTGAACACAAGTCTCAGGCCAGACCTGGTTCTCTGGTCCCCCTCACTGAACACAATGAGACCAGACCTGGTACTCTGGTTCCCCTCACTGAACACAATGAGACCAGACCTGGTACTCTGGTTCCCCTCACTGAACACATTGAGACCAGACCTGGTTCTCTGGTCCCCCTCACTGAACACCAGTCTCAGACCAGACCTGGAAGTCTGGTCCCCCTCACTGAACACAATGAGACCAGGCCTGGTTCTCTGGTCACCCTCACTGAACACAATGAGACCAGACCTGGTACTCTGGTCCCCCTCATTGAACACATTGAGACCAGACCTTGTACTCCTGTCCCCTTCACTGAACACAATGAGACCAGGCCTGGTTCTCTGGTCACCCTCACTGAACACCAGTCTCAGACCAGACCTGGCACTCTGGTCCCCCTCACTGAACACAATGAGACCAGACCTTGTACTCCTTTCCTCTTCACTGAACGCATTGAGACCAGAGCTGGTCTTCTGTCCCCCTCACTGAACACCAGTCTCAGACCAGACATGGTACTCTGTTCCCCCTCACTGAACAACAGTCTAAAGCCAGACCTGGTTCTCTGGTCCCCCTCAGTGAACACATTGAGACCAGACCTGGTTCTCTGGTTCCCCTCACTGAACACGATGAGATCAGACCTGGTACTCTGGCCCCCGTCACTGAACACAATGACACCGGACCTGACACTCTGGTCCCACTCACTGAATACCAGCCTGAGACCAGACCTGGCACTCTGGTCCCCCTCATTGAACACAAGTCTCAGGCCAGACCTGGTTCTCTGGTCCCCCTCACTGAACACGATGAGACCAGACCTTGTACTCTGTTTCCCCTCACAGAACACAATGAGATCAGACCTGGCACTCTGGTCCCCCTCACTGAACACAAGTCTCAGGCCAGACCTGGTTCTCTGGTCCCCCTCACTGAACACGATGAGACCAGACCTTGTACTCTGGTCCCCCTCACTGAACACTAGGCTAAGACCAGATCTGGTACTCTGGTCCCCCTCACTGAACACAATGAGACCAGGCCTGCTTCTCTGGTCCCCCTCACTGAATACAGAGAGACCAGACCTGGTTCTCTGGTCCTCCTCACTGAACACAATGAGACCAGACCTGGTTGTCTTTTCCCCCTGACTGAACACCAGTCTCAGACCAGACCTGGCACTCTGGTCCCCCTCACTGAACACAATGAGACCAGACCTTGTACTCCTTTCCTCTTCACTGAACGCATTGAGACCAGAGCTGGTCTTCTGTCCCCCTCACTGAACACCAGTCTCATACCAGACCTGAACCCTGGTCCCCGTCACTGAACACAATGAGAACAGGCCTGGTTCTCTGGTCACCCTCACTGAAAACAATGAGACCAGACCTGGTTGTCTTGTCCCTCTCACTGAACACAATGAGATCAGACCTGGCACTCTGGTCCCCCTCACTGAACACAAGTCTCAGGCCAGACCTGGTTCTCTGGTCCCCCTCACTGAACACAATGAGACCAGACCTGGTACTCTGGTTCCCCTCACTGAACACAATGAGACCAGACCTGGTACTCTGGTTCCCCTCACTGAACACATTGAGACCAGACCTGGTTCTCTGGTCCCCCTCACTGAACACCAGTCTCAGACCAGACCTGGAAGTCTGGTCCCCCTCACTGAACACAATGAGACCAGGCCTGGTTCTCTGGTCACCCTCACTGAACACAATGAGACCAGACCTGGTACTCTGGTCCCCCTCATTGAACACATTGAGACCAGACCTTGTACTCCTGTCCCCTTCACTGAACACATTGAGACCAGAGCTGGTACCGTGGTCCCCCTCACTAAACACCAGTCTCATACCAGATCTGGACCCCTGGTCCCCGTCACTGAACACAATGAGACCAGGCCTGGTACTCTGGTCCCCCTCATTGAACACATTGAGACCAGACCTTGTACTCCTGTCCCCTTCACTGAACACAATGAGACCAGGCCTGGTTCTCTGGTCACCCTCACTGAACACCAGTCTCAGACCAGACCTGGCACTCTGGTCCCCCTCACTGAACACAATGAGACCAGACCTTGTACTCCTTTCCTCTTCACTGAACGCATTGAGACCAGAGCTGGTCTTCTGTCCCCCTCACTGAACACCAGTCTCAGACCAGACATGGTACTCTGTTCCCCCTCACTGAACAACAGTCTAAAGCCAGACCTGGTTCTCTGGTCCCCCTCAGTGAACACATTGAGACCAGACCTGGTTCTCTGGTTCCCCTCACTGAACACGATGAGATCAGACCTGGTACTCTGGCCCCCGTCACTGAACACAATGACACCGGACCTGACACTCTGGTCCCACTCACTGAATACCAGCCTGAGACCAGACCTGGCACTCTGGTCCCCCTCATTGAACACAAGTCTCAGGCCAGACCTGGTTCTCTGGTCCCCCTCACTGAACACGATGAGACCAGACCTTGTACTCTGTTTCCCCTCACAGAACACAATGAGATCAGACCTGGCACTCTGGTCCCCCTCACTGAACACAAGTCTCAGGCCAGACCTGGTTCTCTGGTCCCCCTCACTGAACACGATGAGACCAGACCTTGTACTCTGGTCCCCCTCACTGAACACTAGGCTAAGACCAGATCTGGTACTCTGGTCCCCCTCACTGAACACAATGAGACCAGGCCTGCTTCTCTGGTCCCCCTCACTGAATACAGAGAGACCAGACCTGGTTCTCTGGTCCTCCTCACTGAACACAATGAGACCAGACCTGGTTGTCTTTTCCCCCTGACTGAACACCAGTCTCAGACCAGACCTGGCACTCTGGTCCCCCTCACTGAACACAATGAGACCAGACCTTGTACTCCTTTCCTCTTCACTGAACGCATTGAGACCAGAGCTGGTCTTCTGTCCCCCTCACTGAACACCAGTCTCATACCAGACCTGAACCCTGGTCCCCGTCACTGAACACAATGAGAACAGGCCTGGTTCTCTGGTCACCCTCACTGAAAACAATGAGACCAGACCTGGTTGTCTTGTCCCTCTCACTGAACACAATGAGATCAGACCTGGCACTCTGGTCCCCCTCACTGAACACAAGTCTCAGGCCAGACCTGGTTCTCTGGTCCCCCTCACTGAACACAATGAGACCAGACCTGGTACTCTGGTTCCCCTCACTGAACACAATGAGACCAGACCTGGTACTCTGGTTCCCCTCACTGAACACATTGAGACCAGACCTGGTTCTCTGGTCCCCCTCACTGAACACCAGTCTCAGACCAGACCTGGAAGTCTGGTCCCCCTCACTGAACACAATGAGACCAGGCCTGGTTCTCTGGTCACCCTCACTGAACACAATGAGACCAGACCTGGTACTCTGGTCCCCCTCATTGAACACATTGAGACCAGACCTTGTACTCCTGTCCCCTTCACTGAACACATTGAGACCAGAGCTGGTACCGTGGTCCCCCTCACTAAACACCAGTCTCATACCAGATCTGGACCCCTGGTCCCCGTCACTGAACACAATGAGACCAGGCCTGGTTCTCTGGTCACCCTCACTGAACACCAGTCTCAGACCAGACCTGGTACTCTGGTCCCCGTCACTGAACACCAGCCTGAGACCAGACCTGGTAGTCTGGTCCCCCTCAAAGAACACCAGTCTCAGACCAGACCTGGAACTCTGGTCCCCCGCATTGAACACATTGATACCAGACCTGGAACTCTGGCCCCCTTCACTGAACACCAGTCTCAGACCAGACCTGGTCCTCTGGTCCTCTTCAATAAAGACATTGAGACCAGATCTGGTACTCTGGTCCCCCTCACTGAACACTAGGCTGAGACCAGACCTCGTACTCTGGTCCCCCTCACTGAACACAATGAGACCAGACCTGGTATTCAGGTCCCCCTCACTGAACCCCAGCCTGACACCAGACCTGGTTCTCTGGTCCCCCTCACTGAACACCAGTCTCAGGCCAGATCTGGTTCTCTGGTCCCCCTCACTGAACACATTGAAATCATGTTCCTCTTTTGTTGTCACCTCTTTGTTAATTCATGTTCCTGCTTCACGTTACTGTCTAGATAGAGCTGCTCAGGCTGGTTAATCTAAGAAATCATCTTATTGTCTAGATAGAGCTGCTCAGGCTGGTTAATCTAAGAAATCATGTTACTGTCTAGATAGAGCTGCTCAGGCTGGTTAATCTAGAAAATCATGTTACTGTCTAGATAGAGCTGCTCAGGCTGGTTAATCTAGAAAATCACGTTACTGTCTAGATAGAGCTGCTCAGGCTGGTTAATCTAAGAAATCATGTTACTGTCTAGATAGAGCTGCTCAGGCTGGTTAATCTAGAAAATCATGTTACTGTCTAGATAGAGCTGCTCAGGCTGGTTAATCTAGAAAATCATGTTACTGTCTAGATAGAGCTGCTCAGGCTGGTTAATCTAGAACATCATGTTACTGTCTAGATAGAGCTGCTCAGGCTGGTTAATCTAGAAAATCATGTTACTGTCTAGATAGAGCTGCTCAGGCTGGTTAATCTAGAACATCATGGGTGACGTGTGGGGTTGTGTTGGTGACATGTGGGGGTGTTGGTGACATCTGGGGGGTGTTGGTGACATGTGGGAGTGTTGATGACATCTGGGGGGGAGTTGGTGACATCTGGGGATGTGTTGGTGGGGGTGTGTTGGTGACATGTGGGGGGGTGTTGGTTGAAAGGCCGACTCGACTCCTTGGTCCGTCTCACCCTTCTCTGCCTCCACAATATATATTTATATACAGTATATATACATCCAGTCAATCGGTCGCTATGTGAACAGTCACTCAGGTATGAAAGGGTTAAGGTGTGAATGCAGAGTGTTGTGAGGTGGAAACGTACGCAAACTGGTAGACTCCATTCTAGATGCCGTGTTCACCGTGTCTCCAAACAGACAGTACCGCGGCATCTTGTAGCCCACAATCCCTGCTACACATGGACCTGTGAAGAGACAGAGGTCAGTCAGTCAATCAGTCAGTCTGGACCACCAGACCAGCATTGCAGTCCAGCAGTCTACTCCACCGGTCTGGTCCACCGGTATGGTCCACCAGTCTGGTCCACCAACCAGACGTGTGGTCCAGCAGTGCAGCAGTCTGGTCCACCAGACCAGCTTGTGGTCCAGCAGTCCAGCAGTCTGGTCCAGCAGACCAGCACTCTGATCCACCAGACCAGCACTCTGATCCAGCAGTCCACCAGTCTGGTTGACCAGACCAACAGTGAGTCCAGCAGTCCAGCAGTCTGGCCGAGCGGTCTGGTCCAGCAGTGTGCTCAAGCAGTTCAACAATGTGGTCCACCTGTCCAGTTGTCTGGTCTAGCAGCCTGGTCCAGCAGTGTGATCCAGCCGTCCACCAGTCTTGTCCACCAGACCAGCAGTGTGATCAGCAGTCCAGTAGTCTGTTCCAGCAGTCTGGTCCAGCAGTGTGATCCAGAAGTATGATCCAGCAGTCCACCAGTCTGGTCCACTAGTCCAGCAGCATGGTCCAGCAGTCCAGCAATCTGGCCCACCAGTCCAGCAGCGTTGTCCAGCAGTCTGGTCAAGCAGTCCAGCAATCTGGTCCACCAGACCATCATTGTGGTCCAGCAGTCCAGTGGTCTGGTCCAGCAGTGTGGTCCAGCAGTCTGGTCCAGCAGTGTGATCCAGCTGTCCACCAGTCTGGTCCACCAACCAGAAGTGTTGTCCAGCAGTCCAGCAGTGTGGTCCAGCAGTCCAGCAGTCTGGTCCAGCAGTCCACCAGCCTGGTCCACCAGACGAGCAATGTAGTCCAGCAGTCCAGCAGTCTGGTCCAGCAGTCCCCCAGTCTGGTTCTTCAACCAGCAGTGTGGTCCCGTCGTCCACCAGTGTGATCCACCAGTCTGGTCCACCAACCAGAAGTGTGGTCCAGCAGTCCAGCAGTGTGATCCACCAGTCTGGTACACCAACCAGAAGTGTGGTCCAGCAGTCCAGCAGTGTAGTCCAGCAGTGTGGTCCAGCAGTCCACCAGTGTGGTCCACCAGTCTGGCTCATCAACCAGCAGTGTGGTCAAGTAGTCCACCACTCTGGTCCACCAGACCAGCATTGTGGTCCAGTAGTCCAGCAGTCTGGTCCAGCAGTCTGGTCCAGCAGTGTGATCCAGCAGTCCACTAGTGTGGTCCAGCAGTCCAGTAGTCTGGTCCAACAATTCAGTAGTCTGGTCCACCAACCAGCAGTGTGGTCCAGCAGCCCAGCACTGTGGTCCATCAGTCCAGCAGTGTGGTCCAACAGTCCACCAGTCTGGTTCACCAGTCCAGCAGTCTGGTCCAGCAGTCTGGTCCAGCAGTCTGGTCAACCAGTCCAGCAGTCTGGTCCAGCAGTCTGGTCCAGCAGTCTGGTCAACCAGTCCAGCAGTCTGGTCCAGCAGTCCAGCAGTCTGGTCCAGCAGTTCTGGTCCAGCAGTATAGCAGTCTGGTCAAGCAGTATAGCAGTCCAGCAGCCTGCTCCACCAGTCTGGTCCATCAACCAGCAGTGTGGTCCAGAGGTCAAGCAGTGTCGTCCAGCGGTCAGCAGTCTATCAGTCTGGTCCAGCAGGCCAGCAGTGTGATCCAGCAGTCCAGCAGTCTGGTCCAGCAGTCCAGCAGTGATGTCCAGCAGTCTGGATGAGGTCCAAGTCCACTACCTGCACCCTGGACCTACCGGTGTGGATCCCGGCCCGGAGCTGCAGCCTCTCAGTAGGCATGTGGGGGACGTTGACCTGCCTCACCGCTGCCAGCAGGTCCAGAGACATCTTTGCGATCTCGTCGGCGTGTCGGTCTCCATTCCTCTCAGGCAGACCGCTGACCACCATGTAGGCATCTCCAATGGTCTCCACCTGGATGGGGAGAAGACCAACAAAAGACCCGTCAGAACAAATAACAAAGGACCCGACAGAACACCAACAAAAGACCCGTCAGAACACCAACAAAGGACCCGTCAGAACAACCAACCAGAAGACCCGTCAGAACACCAACAAAAGACCCGTCAGAGCAACCAACAAAAGACTCGTCAGAAACACCAACGGAGGACCCGTCAGAGCAAATAACAAAGGACCCGACAGAACACCAACAAAAGACCCGTCAGAACACCAACAAAGGACCCGTCAGAACAACCAACCAGAAGACCTGTCAGAACAACCAACCAGAAGACCCATCAGAACAACCAACCAGAAGACCTGTTAGAACAACCAACAAAAGATCCGTCGGAACAACCAACCAGAAGACCCGTAAAAACACCAACAAAAGACAAGTCAGAACACCAACAAAAGACCCCTCAGAACAACCACCAGAAGACCCGTCAGAGCAACCAACAAAAGACTCGTCAGAAACACCAACGGAAGACCCGTCAGAGCAACCAACCAGAAGACTCGTCAGAACAAAAAACCAGAAGACCCGTCAGAACAACCAACCAGAAGACCCGTTAGATCACCAAGAAAAGACCCGTCAGAACAAACAAAAGAAGACCCATCAGAACATCCAACCAGAAGACCCGTCAGAACACCCAACAAAAGACTCATCAGAAACACCAACGGAAGACCCGTCACAGCAACCAACCAGAAGACCTGTCAGAACAACCAACCAGAAGACTCGTCAGAACAACCAACCAGAAGACCTGTCAGAACAACCGACCAGAAGACCTGTCAGAACAACCAACCAGAAGACCCGTCAGAACAACCAACAAAAGACTCGTCAGAAACACCAACGGAGGACCCCTCAGAGCAAATAACAAAGGACCCGACAGAACACCAACAAAAGACCCGTCAGAACACCAACAAAGGACCCGTCAGAACAACCAACCAGAAGACCTGTTAGAACAACCAACAAAAGATCCGTCGGAACAACCAACCAGAAGACCCGTAAAAACACCAACAAAAGACAAGTCAGAACACCAACAAAAGACCCCTCAGAACAACCACCAGAAGACCCGTCGGAGCAACCAACAAAAGACTCGTCAGAAACACCAACGGAAGACCCGTCAGAGCAACCAACCAGAGGACCTCTCAGAACAACCAACCAGAAGACTTGTCAGAACAAAAAACCAGAAGACCCGTCAGAACAACCAACCAGAAGACCCGTTAGATCACCAAGAAAAGACCCGTCAGAACAAACAAAAGAAGACCCATCAGAACATCCAACCAGAAGACCCGTCAGAACACCCAACAAAAGACTCGTCAGAAACACCAACGGAAGACCCGTCAGAGCAACCAACCAGAAGACCTGTCAGAACGACCAACCAGAAGACTCGTTAGAACAACCAACCAGAAGACCCATCAGAACATCCAACCAGAAGACCCGTAAGAACAACCAACAAAAGACCCGTCAGAAGAACCAACCAGACGACTGGTCAAAACAACCAACCAAAAGACCCGTCAGAACAACCAACCAGAATGGATCCATCATCCACTGGATCCATTCTGCTCCAGTGTCCTGTCATCCGGGGGCATCGGAGGAAAAAATAGTGCGCCAAATGGACCTACAGAACCAAAGTAAGGCTTTGCCCGCTGGACAAGCAGAACATGGTTGGATGACTATTTTCTTCTTCTTTATCCTTTTTCAACCTTGGGATGTGACCCAGCGTCTCTCCGCTCCAGCTGCAGCGCTCTGCCTCCTCGGGGGACGAGGCAGAGCGCTGGTCCCTGGATAGGCTCCGAAGCAAGAGTCACGAGTAGCAGTTTGATGGCGAAACTGGACCAACGTTGTAATCCCAAAGTAAATGAAACTGTAGAAAGGGACATATTTTTGCACGGAGCCCAGCTCCGGTTGAAGCTATTGACAAATACGTTAAGGACTTGAGAACACTGGTGAGCAGCTGCAATTTCGGCAACTCAAAAGATTCCCTGATAAGGTTCAGGGTTGTTTGTGGCCCAAACAGCTCCAGTTGGAGGGAAAGACTACTGAGAGAGGACCATCTGAATCTGGATAAATGTCCACTGATTTGTAAACCAATGGAGATTTCACATGAAAACAGCAAAACAATAGAAGGACATGGCGCGGAAGACGTACATGCGATCAAACATTCAACAAGGAAAGTCAAGATCAGTGAAATATCTTACAAGTACTGTGGAGTAACCCATAAAAGGCTCAAGCTAAAGTGGCCAGATTTTGAGAAAAAATGCAAGAAATGCTGCAAAGACAATCATTTTGCAGTGACACGTCGGTGCGAAACTGGTGTGAGAAAGCAGAAGAAAAGAGTTCCCACAGTAACAGAGATGGATTCAGATTCCTGTGAGGACATCATGACAGTCGCAGCAATAACACCAACGGCAGAGGTAGTGAACCACATCAGAGAGAAACAAAACAGCAACACTTAGCAACTGTTTGCTAGGATGATGATTCATGAAAACTTTGTGAACTTCCAGATTGACTGTGGTGCAACCTGTAACGTCGTCCCCACCAACCTGCTGGATCCACATGTGAAGTTGGAGCACAGGAACAAGGTACAGTATACAGTACAATACAGGAAGTCAAAGCTGTGTCCACGAGGCAAATGCAAAGTTAAAATGACAAACCCAAGGGATCAGGAAAAGTACAGAGTTGAGTTTCAAGTTGCCAGAGACGACTGTAAAACACCATGACTAGGAGCAAGTAAGGCGATGAAACTCCTTCAGGTCCAATCCAGAGACGACTGTAAAACACCATGACTAGGAGCAAGTGAGGCGATGAAACTCCTTCAGGTCCAATCCCAGTTCATTATGCAGGAGAGGCAGTATTGTGACAAGAGAGCTAGTGAATACAGACACTTGGCAATTGGAAGAAATAAAGACAAAGTTTCAGGACGTGTTTACAGGCGATGGCTGCCTACAAGGTGAACATCCATCCATCCATCCATCCATCCATCCACCATCCATCCATCCATCCATCCATCCACCATCCATCCATCCATCCATTGTCCTCCTCTTATCCAGTCCGGGTCTTGGGGACAGCAGTCTCAGCAGGGATGTCCAGACGTCCCTCACCCCAGACACTTCCTCCAGCTCTTCCGGTGGGACCCCAAGGCGTTCCCAGGCCAACCGAGAGACATAGTCCCTCCAGCGTGTCCTAGGTCTACCCCGAGGCCTCCTACCAGAGGGACATGCCTGGAACACCTCCTTAGGGAGGCGTCCGGGGGGCATCCCAAACAGAATGTGGAGGAGCAGCGGCTCTACTCCGAGCTCCTCCCTGGTGACTGAGCTCCTCACCCTATCTCTAAAGGCCTCTTCATCGTCCAGAAGAACAAGATGAAAGTTCGGCAGTGCGGGTCCTGCCCAACAAAATGATGTCATTTCCTTCGGCCAGCTCCCTCTGGCCAGAGAAATTAGTTTGAGCTGTTCCATCCGTCCTGGCAGAACTATGTGGGAGCTGCTCTGCCGAACATTCTGCTCTGCCGGGTGCTGCTCATGCGTGTTCCAGTTTGCACATGATTATCAGTCATATTTTAATCATATTTAGCTTGTAATATCTCTACTGTGCGAGTGCCGCAGCTCGTTAAAATGTCAAGGCTTTTACATGATGCACCTGAACGCATCACGAACAGCTGTCAGCTCCTGGAGTTAGAACCAGACCAACATGGCGCGCTGACTAAAACTCTTTATTACTGAAACAGTTCAGAGAAATGTGTTTCTGAAAGTACTGGAGGACAGAAATAAACTGCAGTTGAAAACAAAATATCAAACAGGTAAATTACTGTAATGTAATGGATTACTGGAGTAATAGATTACTAAGGCAATGTACCAAGTGTAAGTTATGCAGGGCTACAAGGGTTGATCAAAGTAAACAGTCAGTAGTCGACCGATAGCTGTGAGTTATAAAGGGTCACCTGACGGGAGGAACCTCCATGGGTCAGATCACTACAGCAGTCCACAGGTGACAACTGGTCAACAGGAGTCACCGGTCAATAGGAGTGACCAGCCAATAGGAGTGACTGGTCAATAGGAGTTACCAGCCAATAGGAGTGACTGGTCAATAGGAGTGACCAGCCAATAGGAGTGACTGGTCAATAGGAGTTACCAGCCAATTGGAGTGACTGGTCAATAGGAGTGACCAGCCAATAGAAGTGACTGGTCAATAGGAGTTACCAGCCAATAGGAGTGACTGGTCACTCTTGGTTAACAACCACAGGTTACTGGTGTGAACTACCACTTCGGTCTGTGGACCACAGGAGGCGACTCGCTGAAGCAACCAGAGAATAACTCAAACTGTTCGGCGTCACAACTGGTTATTGACCAATCAACCATCAACAGTACTTGATTACCAGTGATGCTAAATTACAGGAAGTAATTTATGATTCAAGTTAACAATGAAACAAACCTGGGATTAATAAATGAATAACTGAAGGGAGCTTAAAGTACTTCACTAGAGTGAATCACCGAGGGTGATCTACAAGTCATTCACAATAGATTAAGTAAACAAACTTGGTTATTTGTTTAGTAACAATCAGAAGTAATCAAGTAGGAGTTGGAATTAATTAAGTACGGTCGTGGTTTACTAATTAATACAATGAGTTACTTGAATGCGCTAAACCATTGAAAATGAATTAAATGCAGTTAGGATTAACTTGTGATTTATTAATTAATAATTCTGGATAATTAGATGCTGAGATGAAAGAAAACCACTGGAAAATGATCAAAACAATCTTGATTATTAATTAAATAAATTGATGAATTAATTAATTAATAAAGAATACGAATTATATATCTGCAATGAAGTCACCGACCAATAGCTTTAGAGGCAATTCAAGTTGTGATTAAATTAACTGAGTAATAAATCAATCAATAATAGTGTGAGTAATTAACCACCAAAAATGCAATAAAACACTTAAAAATGATTTAAAAGCAATCCTGGTTATCCCGGCACTAAACCTGCATTCATTCGCCAACAACCCTGAAGTGTGTTAAAGAGTTAAAATCATTGAAATTGATTTAAATCGTTTAAACTGTTAATCAACTAATATTACCGTTACTTAACCAGAGTCGGGCTCCAGCTGAAGTTAGGATCTTAAACTAAACATCAGTCTTATTAAATGAGTTAAGTTCTTCTTCCTGGTTGAAACGATAACCAGACTTTAACTTGACCAGGGAAGGAAGGCTGGGAATCCGAGCACCGACGGTTCCAACCAGCAATCGTCACCGAAAAACACCAAGAATCCTTCAATTCAACTATTAAGTCTTTATTAACTCACGTCTATTCCTAAATCATCAATCTACCAATCACATCTGATCAATAAACATCAAGGAGAACTCATGAAACAACACAATACAAAACAAAAGTGTGTGTGTGTGTGTGTGTGTGTGTGTGTGTGACTGAGAGGAGAAATTAGTGTAATGACCACAAACGTCCACCAGAGGGAGGGAGACGTCAGTGGTCCCATGCAATTACCCATGTGGCCACTGGGGGGCGTGCGACAGCGCGCAGAGAGTGCAATGACTTGAAGCGGCCACCGGATGGCGACACGACGAGAGATTGCAATTACCTACGCGACTACCAGAGGGCGCCAGACGGCACAGTGACTCAGAGTGGGCAATGGGGGTAATTCCCCACACGGTCACTAGAGGCGCCTGGCTCCCTCTGCCTGGGATAGCGTGACGTCACTGGGCTCCGTGCACGGCTCGAGAGAGAGAGAGAGAGAGAGAGAGAGAGAGAGAGAGAGAGAGAGAGAGCGCGATCGATCGATCGATCGATCGATCTGACTGGAGGCACAGGCACGACCAAATCAGTTTACACACAGAGCCCAGACCAGCTGTTCAGGCAGATGTTGGAGCTGAGGAGGGGGAGGCTCACACACGTGAAGTGATTCAGACACAGACCAGGGGCGGCGTCCCGGAGCTCCAAGCACAACAATAAACACACCGCAACAATAAAAGCACTTATTCTACTTCCTGCCAGGACTCTAAGCCTCACTCGGTTGGACGAGGGGGAAGCGTGCTTCCGTCGCCGGTTAAAATCCTTCGATTTGGCGTTTCCCAGAGAGAGTTCAACTACGGCGGGGGAATCTGAGGAGTGATCCGGGGAGTGAGCAGAAGCGAGGTTCAGGTCGGCATGCGGGGGAAGTGTACAGTTGCAGCACACGTTCAGGATCCAGGTGAAGAAGAAAACCAAAGGTAAGTCCAGCCTGAGCTTGTCCAGCGAGACGAAGGAGTCCAGGCCGGTCTCCTATGGAGGTGTTGGTCTGGGTCCACGCAGTGTCCTCTTGGAATGGCGCTGCTTCTTCCCGGGACAGAATTTATACCTTCGCGTCGTCTTCCTTGGCTCCCCGCGGTGGTGGCCGAGGTTTGGACAATCTGCGCGGGGTTGGCTTACGAGTTTCCGGGGCGGGTCTCTTTGTTCTTAAAGAAACAGCGTGGATGATGTGATTGGTGGGGCGGCCGGTGGCGAGCAGTGGGGATCATTATGGTAAACACTGGTGGCTCACATCCAGAGTCTCAGTGCACATGGACTGTTTATTCAGGAAAACATTTATGGAACTCCGTTCAGAAAAACTTGAATAGACCAAGTAAGGGCGGAGGAACGAGTTTAACATGGGGGGGCACATGTTGGAAAGCTGACACTTTATATACACAATAAAACACAATATAGAAATACCTTCTATATTACTACTTGACAAACCACTGAGAAGAACTGCTTCTCCCGCCGTCGCCACAACAAAAGGGCTCGACGCTTAAAGCAGAATGATTCCGTCATCACAGCACTGGACCCTGACTACCAAGATAAATATTTAGGAGCACACACACACTCACACGCACGCACGCACGCACGCACACACACACACACACACACAAACACACACACACACACACACAGGTGCACGGTTTAATGTTTATATTGGTGAAACTCCATTTGATTGTGGAAAAAATGTGTTTACTGAGGTTGTCTGGGAATTGAACTGGTTCTTTCAGTAACAACTTTCTGACATGTAACAACAAGACAAATAATGTGACAAAAGTTATTCACTTTTGAATATCAGATGATTAAAATACAAAAATGGTAAGTTTTAACATTATATAATTATACTTCTTAATGTTCTGCCTCTTACTAAAACCTTAAGTAGAACAATAGATAGTATAATACACCTACTCAGTTTGAAACTCAATGCAGCAAATCTGGACAATGAAAATAAAGTCTAATAAATAAACAAGATTTGTCCTTTTCCAATAACATGTTTCCGTGCGACAGTCTGGCCTTCAAAAATAAATCAAAGTAAGACCTCTCACACTAAATAGACAAGCTAAGTGCCTCCTGACAGTCTGCTGCATGAGACCTGGTCTCAGTGACCTGCATGGCGGAGGATGTCTTCACTGCAGACATGAACCCACTGAGGACACTGAGGGGACGTCCTGAAAGTCCCTCCTATCTCCTTATCTGTGGACTTTACCTGAACCCTGGATGACATCACAGGGGTAAGGAAAGGTGTTAGGAAGCTTCATAAAGGAGTTAGTGAAAGGTGTGAGGAGACTTCCAAAAGGAGTTAGTGAAAGGTGTTAGGAGACTTCCTAAAGGAGTTAAGGAAAGGTGTTAGTAGGCTTCCTAAAGGAGTTAGTGAAAGGTGTTAGGAGACTTCCAAAAGGAGTTAGTGAAAGGTGTTAGGAGGCTTCCTAAAGGAGTTAGTGAAAGGTGTTAGGAGACTTCCTAAAGGAGTTAGTGAAAGGTGTGAGGAGACTTCCAAAAGGAGTTAGTGAAAGGAATTAGGAGGCTTCCTAAAGGAGTTAGTGAAAGGTGTTAGGAGGCTTCCTAAAGGAGTTAGTAAAGGTGTTAGGAGACTTCCTAAAGGAGTTAATAAAGGTGTTAGGAGACTTCCTAAAGGAGTTAGTGAAAGGTGTTAGGAGGCTTCCTAAAGGAGTTAGTAAAGGTGTTAGGAGACTTCCTAAAGGAGTTAAGGAAAGGTGTTAGTAGGCTTCCTAAAGGAGTTAGTGAAAGGTGTTAGGAGACTTCCTAAAGGAGTTAGTGAAAGGTGTTAGGAGGCTTCCTAAAGGAGTTAGTGAAAGGTGTTAGGAGGCTTCCTAAAGGAGTTAGTAAAGGTGTTAGGAGACTTCCTAAAGGAGTTAATAAAGGTGTTAGGAGACTTCCTAAAGGAGTTAGTGAAAGGTGTTAGGAGACTTCCTAAAGGAGTTAGTGAAAGGTGTTAGGAGGCTTCCTAAAGGAGTTAGTGAAAGGTGTTAGGAGACTTCCTTAAGGAGTTAAGGAAAGGTGTTGGGAGGTTTCCTAAAGGAGTTAAGGAAAGGTGTTAGTAGGCTTCCTGAAGGAGTTAAGGAAAGGTGTTAGGAGGCTTCCTAAAGGAGTTAGTGAAAGGTGTTAGGAAACTTCCTAAAGGAGTTAAGGAAAGGTGTTAGTAGGCTTCCTAAAGGAGTTAGTGAAAGGTGTTAGTAGGCTTCCTAAAGGAGTTAGTGAAAGGTGTTTGGAGGCTTCCTAAAGGAGTTAAGGAAAGGTGTTAGGAAACTTCCTAAAGGTGTTAGTGAAAGGTGTTAGGAGGCTTCCTAAAGGAGTTAGTGAAATGTGTCAGGAAACTTCCTAAAGGAGTTAAGGAAAGGTGTTAGGAGGCTTCCTAAAGGAGTTAGTGAAAGGTGTTAGGAGACTTCCTAATGGAGTTAAGGAAAGATATTAGGAAACTTCCTAAAGTAGTCAAGGAAAAGTGTTAGGAGGCTTCATAAAGGAGTTAAGGAAAGGTGTTAGGAGACTTCCTAATGGAGTTAAGGAAAGACATTAGGAAACTTCCTAAAGGAGTCAAGGAAAAGTGTTAGGAGGCTTCATAAAGGAGTTAGGAAAGGTGTTAGGAGACTTCCTAAAGGAGTTAGTGAAAGGTGCTAGGAGGCTTCCTAAAGGAGTTAGGAAAGGTGTGAGCAAACTTCCTAAAGGAGTTAGTGAAAGGTGTTAGGAGGCTTCCTAAAGGAGTTAGTGAAAAGTGCTAGGAGGCTTCCTAAAGGAGTTAGTGAAAGGTGTTAGGAGACTTCCTAAAGGAGTTAGTGAAAGGTGTTAGGAGGCTTCCGAGAGGAGTTAGTGAAAGGTGTTAGAAGTCTTCCTAAAGGAGTTAAGGAAAGGTGTTAGGATGCTTCCTAAAGGTGTTAAGGAAAGGTGTTAGGAGGCTCCCTAAAGGAGTTAGTGAAAGGTGCTAGGAGGCTTCCTAAAGGAGTTGGGAAAGGTGTTAGGAAACTTCCTAAAGGAGTTAGTGAAAGGTGCTAGGAGGCTTCCTAAAGGAGTTGGGAAAAGTGTTAGGAAACTTCCTAAAGGAGTTAAAGAAAGGTGTTAGGAGGCTTCCTAAAGGAGTTAGGAAAGGTGTGAGCAAACTTCCTAAAGGAGTTAGTGAAAGGTGTTAGGAGACTTCCTAAAGGAGTTAGTGAAATGTGTTAGGAGGCTTCCTAAAGGAGTTAGTGAAAGGTGTTAGAAGTCTTCCTAAAGGAGTTAAGGAAAGGTGTTAGGATGCTTCCTAAAGGTGTTAAGGAAAGGTGTTAGGAGGCTCCCTAAAGGAGTTAGTGAAAGGTGCTAGGAGGCTTCCTAAAGGAGTTGGGAAAGGTGTTAGGAAACTTCCTAAAGGAGTTGGGAAAGGTGTTAGGAGGCTTCCAAAAGGAGTTAGTGAAACGTGTTCGGAGGCTTCCTAAAGGAGTTAGTGAAAGGTGCTAGGAGGCTTCCAAAAGGAGTTAGTGAAACGTGTTCGGAGGCTTCCTAAAGGAGTTAGTGAAAGGTGTTAGAAAACTTCCTAAAGGAGTTAAGGAAAGGTGTTAGAAAACTTCCTAAAGGTGTTAAGGAAAGGTGCTGGGAGGCTTCCTAAAGGAGTTAGTGAAAGGTGTTAGGAAACTTCCTAAAGGATTTAAGGAAAGGTGTTAGGAGGCTTCATAAAGGAGTTAGGAAAGGTGCTAGGAGGCTTCCTAAAGGAGTTGGGAAAGGTGTTAGGAAACTTCCTAAAGGAGTTGGGAAAGGTGTTAGGAGGCTTCCAAAAGGAGTTAGTGAAACGTGTTCGGAGGCTTCCTAAAGGAGTTAGTGAAAGGTGCTAGGAGGCTTCCAAAAGGAGTTAGTGAAACGTGTTCGGAGGCTTCCTAAAGGAGTTAGTGAAAGGTGTTAGAAAACTTCCTAAAGGAGTTAAGGAAAGGTGTTAGAAAACTTCCTAAAGGTGTTAAGGAAAGGTGCTGGGAGGCTTCCTAAAGGAGTTAGTGAAAGGTGTTAGGAAACTTCCTAAAGGATTTAAGGAAAGGTGTTAGGAGGCTTCATAAAGGAGTTAGGAAAGGTGTTAGGAAACTTCCTAAAGGAGTTAAGTAAAGGTGTTAGGAGGCTTCCTAAAGGATTTAGGAAAGGTGTGAGCAAACGTCCTAAAGGAGTTAGTGAAAGGTGTTAGGAGGCTTCCTAAAGGAGTTAGGAAAGGTGTTAGGAGGCTTCCTAAAGGAGTTAGTGAAAGGTGTTAGAAGTCTTCCTAAAGGAGTTAAGGAAAGGTGTTAGGAGGCTTCCTAAAGGATTTAGGAAAGGTGCTAGGAGGCTTCCTAAAGGAGTTAGTGAAAGGTGTTAGAAGTCTTCCTAAAGGAGTTAAGGAAAGGTGTTAGGAGGCTTCCTAAAGGATTTAGGAAAGGTGTTAGGAAGCTTCCTAAAGGTGTTAAGGAAAGGTGTTAGGAGGCTCCCTAAAGGAGTTAGTGAAAGGTGCTAGGAGGCTTCCTAAAGGAGTTGGGAAAGGTGTTAGGAAACTTCCTAAAGGAGTTAAGGAAAGGTGTTAGAAGGCTCCCTAAAGGAGTTAGTGAAAGGTGCTAGGAGGCTTCCTAAAGGAGTTGGGAAAGGTGTTAGGAAACTTCCTAAAGGAGTTGGGAAAGGTGTTCGGAAACTTCCTAAAGGAGTTAGTGAAAGGTGTTAGGAGGCTTCCTAAAGGAGTTGGGAAAGGTGTTAGGAAACTTCCAAAAGGAGTTAAGGAAAGGTGTTAGGAGGCTTCCTAAAGGAGTTAGTGAAAGGTGTAAGGAGACTTCCTAAAGGAGTTAGTTAAAGGTGTTAGGAGGCTTCCGAAAGGAGTTAGGAAAGGTGTTCGGAAACTTCCTAAAGGAGTTAGTGAAAGGTGTTAGGAGGCTTCTGAAAGGAATGAAGGAAAGGTGTTAGGAGGCTTCCTTAAGGAGTTAGTGAAAGGTGTTAGGAGGCTTCGTAAAGGAGTTAGGAAAGGTGTTAGAAGTCTTCCTTAAGGAGTTAAGGAAAGGTGTTAGGAGGCTTCCTAAAGGTGTTAGTGAAAGGTGTTAGAAGTCTTCCTAAAGGAGTTAAGGAAAGGTGTTAGGATGCTTCCTAAAGGTGTTAAGGAAAGGTGTTAGGAGGCTCCCTAAAGGAGTTAGTGAAAGGTGCTAGGAGGCTTCCTAAAGGAGTTGGGAAAGGTGTTAGGAAACTTCCTAAAGGAGTTAGTGAAAGGTGCTAGGAGGCTTCCTAAAGGAGTTGGGAAAAGTGTTAGGAAACTTCCTAAAGGAGTTAAAGAAAGGTGTTAGGAGGCTTCCTAAAGGAGTTAGGAAAGGTGTGAGCAAACTTCCTAAAGGAGTTAGTGAAAGGTGTTAGGAGACTTCCTAAAGGAGTTAGTGAAATGTGTTAGGAGGCTTCCTAAAGGAGTTAGTGAAAGGTGTTAGAAGTCTTCCTAAAGGAGTTAAGGAAAGGTGTTAGGATGCTTCCTAAAGGTGTTAAGGAAAGGTGTTAGGAGGCTCCCTAAAGGAGTTAGTGAAAGGTGCTAGGAGGCTTCCTAAAGGAGTTGGGAAAGGTGTTAGGAAACTTCCTAAAGGAGTTGGGAAAGGTGTTAGGAGGCTTCCAAAAGGAGTTAGTGAAACGTGTTCGGAGGCTTCCTAAAGGAGTTAGTGAAAGGTGTTAGAAAACTTCCTAAAGGAGTTAAGGAAAGGTGTTAGAAAACTTCCTAAAGGTGTTAAGGAAAGGTGCTGGGAGGCTTCCTAAAGGAGTTAGTGAAAGGTGTTAGGAAACTTCCTAAAGGATTTAAGGAAAGGTGTTAGGAGGCTTCATAAAGGAGTTAGGAAAGGTGTTAGGAAACTTCCTAAAGGAGTTAAGTAAAGGTGTTAGGAGGCTTCCTAAAGGATTTAGGAAAGGTGTTAGGAGGCTTCCTAAAGGAGTTAGTGAAAGGTGTTAGAAGTCTTCCTAAAGGAGTTAAGGAAAGGTGTTAGGAGGCTTCCTAAAGGATTTAGGAAAGGTGCTAGGAGGCTTCCTAAAGGAGTTAGTGAAAGGTGTTAGAAGTCTTCCTAAAGGAGTTAAGGAAAGGTGTTAGGAGGCTTCCTAAAGGATTTAGGAAAGGTGTTAGGATGCTTCCTAAAGGTGTTAAGGAAAGGTGTTAGGAGGCTCCCTAAAGGAGTTAGTGAAAGGTGCTAGGAGGCTTCCTAAAGGAGTTGGGAAAGGTGTTAGGAAACTTCCTAAAGGAGTTAAGGAAAGGTGTTAGAAGGCTCCCTAAAGGAGTTAGTGAAAGGTGCTAGGAGGCTTCCTAAAGGAGTTGGGAAAGGTGTTCGGAAACTTCCTAAAGGAGTTAGTGAAAGGTGTCAGGAGGCTTCCTAAAGGAGTTGGGAAAGGTGTTAGGAAACTTCCAAAAAGAGTTAAGGAAAGGTGTTAGGAGGCTTCCTAAAGGAGTTAGTGAAAGGTGTAAGGAAACTTCCTAAAGGAGTTAGTGAAAGGTGTAAGGAGACTTCCTAAAGGAGTTAGTGAAAGGTGTTAGGAGGCTTCTGAAAGGAATGAAGGAAAGGTGTTAGGAGGCTTCCTAAAGGAGTTAGTGAAAGATGTTAGGAGGCTTCGTAAAGGAGTTAGGAAAGGTGTTAGAAGTCTTCCTTAAGGAGTTAAGGAAAGGTGTTAGGAGGCTTCCTAAAGGTGTTAGTGAAAGGTGTTAGAAGTCTTCCTAAAGGAGTTAAGGAAAGGTGTTAGGAGGCTTCCTAAAGGCGTTAGTGAAAGGTGTTAGGAGGCTTCCTAAAGGAGTTAAGGAAAGGTGTTAGAAGGTTCCCTAAAGGAGTTAGTGAAAGGTGCTAGGAGGCTTCCTAAAGGAGTTGGGAAAGGTGTTAGGAAAATTCCTAAAGGAGTTAGTGAAAGGTGTTAGGAGACTTCCTAAAGGAGTTAGTGAAAGGTGTAAGGAGACTTCCTAAAGGAGTTAGTGAAAGATGTTAGGAGGCTTCCTAAAGGAGTTAGGAAAGGTGTTCGGAAACTTCCTAAAGGAGTTAGGAAAGGTGTTAGAAGTCTTCCTAAAGGAGTTCGTGAAAGGTGTTAGGAGGCTTCCTAAAGGAGTTAAGGAAAGGTGTTAGAAGGCTTCGTAATGGAGTTAAGGAAAGCTGTTAAGAGACTTCCTAAAGGTGTTAGTGAAAGGTGTTAGAAGTCTTCCTAAAGGAGTTAAGGAAAGGTGTTAGGAGGCTTCCTAAAGGCGTTAGTGAAAGGTGTTAGGAGGCTTCCTAAAGGAGTTAAGGAAAAGTGTTAGGAGGCTTCCTAAAGGAGTTAGGAAAGGTGTTAGGAGGCTTCCGAAAGGAGTTAGTGAAAGGTGTTCGTAAACTTCCTAAAGGAGTTAGTGAAAGGTGTAAGGAGACTTCCTAAAGGAGTTAGTGAAAGGTGTTAGGAGGCTTCTTAAAAGGAGTTAGTGAAATGTGTTAGGAGGCTTCCTAAAGGAGTTAGTGAAAAGTGTGGAGGCTTCCTAAAGGAGTTAGTGAAAAGTGTGGAGGCTTCCTAAAGGAGTTAGTGAAAGCTGTTAAGAGACTTCCTAAAGGAGTTAGGAAGCTTCCGAAAGGAGATAGGAAAGGTGTTCGGAAACTTCCTAAAGGAGTTAGTGAAAGGTGTAAGGAGACTTCCTAAAGGAGTTAGTGAAAGGTGTTAGGAGGCTTCCGAAAGGAATGAAGGAAAGGTGTTAGGAGGCTTCCTAAAGGTTTTAGTGAAAGGTGTTAGAAGTCTTCCTTAAGGAGTTAAGGAAAGGTGTTAGAAGTCTTCCTAAAGGAGTTAGGAGGCTTCCTAAAGGCGTTAGTTAAAGGTGTTATGAGGCTTCCTAAAGGAGTTAAGGAAAGGTGTTAGAAGGCTCCCTAAAGGAGTTAGTGAAAGGTGCTATGAGGCTTCCTAAAGGAGTTGGGAAAGGTGTAGGAAAATTCCTAAAGGAGTTAGTGAAAGGTGTTAGGAGGCTTCCTAAAGGAGTTAGTGAAAGGTGTTAAGAAACTTCCTAAAGGAATTAAGGAAAGGTGTTAGGAGGCTTCCTAAAGGAGTTAGTGAAAGGTGCTAGGATGCTTCTTAAAGGAGTTGGGAAAGGTGTAGGAAAATTCCTAAAGGAGTTAGTGAAAGGTGTTAGGAGGCTTCCTAAAGGAGTTAGTGAAAGGTGTTAGGAAACTTCCTAAAGGAGTTAAGGAAAGGTGTTAGAAGGCTTCGTAATGGAGTTAAGGAAAGCTGTTAAGAGACTTCGTAAAGTAGTTAGGAAAGGTGTTAGGAGGCTTCCGAAAGGAGTTAGGAAAGGTGTTCGGAAACTTCCTAAAGGAGTTAGTGAAAGGTGTTAGAAGGCTTCCGAAAGGAGTTAAGGAAAGGTGTTAGGAAACTTCCTAAAGGAGTTAGTGAAAGGTGCTAGGAGGCTTCCTAAAGGAGTTGGGAAAGGTGTTAGGAAACTTCCTAAAGGAGTTGGGAAAGGTGTTAGGAAACTTCTTAAAGGAGTTGGGAAAGGTGTTAGGAGGCTTCCTCAAGGAGTTGGGAAAGGTGTTAGGAAACTTCCTAAAGGAGTTGGGAAAGGTGTTAGGAAACTTCTTAAAGGAGTTGGGAAAGGTGTTAGGAGGCTTCCTCAAGGAGTTAGGAAAGGTGTTAGAAGTCTTCCTAAAGGAGTTAAGGAAAGGTGTTAGGAGGCTTCCTAAAGGTGTTAGTGAAAGGTGTTAGGAGACTTCTTAAAGGAGTTAAGGAAAGGTGGTAGGAGGCTTCCTAAAGGAGTTAAGGAAAGGTGTTAGAAGGCTCCCTAAAGGAGTTAGTGAAAGGTGCTAGGAGGCTTCCTGAACGAGTTGGGAAAGGTGTTAGGAAACTTCCTATAGGAGTTGGGAAAGGTGTTAGGAGGCTTCCTAAAGGAGTTAGGAAAGGTGTTAGGAGGCTTCCTAAAGGAGTTAAGGAAAGGTGTAAGGAGACTTCCTAAAGGAGTTCGGAAAGGTGTTAGGAGGCTTCCTTACATGTTGCTCTGCTCTATGTTACTCTCTCTTACCTGTTGGTCTGTTATATGTTACTCTCTCTCATCTGTTGGTCTGCTCTATGTTACTCTCTCTTACCTGTTGTTCTGCTCTATGTTACTCTCTCTGACCTGTTGTTCTGCTCTATGTTACTCTCTCGTACCTGTTGCTCTGTTATATGTTACTCTCTCTCTCCTATCTGTTTCTCTGTTATATGTTACTCTCTCTCTCTCCTACCCGTTGGTCTGTTATATGTTACTCCCTCTTTCCTGTTGCTCTGTTATATGTTACTCTCACTAACCTGTTGGTCTGTTATATGTTACTCTCCCTCTCCTACCTGTTGGTCTGTTATATGTTACTCTCTCCTACCTGTTGGTATGTTATATGTTACTCTCTCTTACCTGTTGCTCTGTCATATGTTACTCTCACTAACCTGTTGGTCTGTTATATGTTACTCTCCCTCTCCTACCTGTTCGCCTGTTATATGTTACTCTCTCTCTCTCTTTCCTGTTGCTCTGTTATATGTTACTCTCTCTCTCTCTTTCCTGTTGGTCTGTTATATGTTACTCTCTCTTACCTGTTGCTCGGTTATATGTTACTCTCTCCTACCGGTTGGTATGTTATATGTTACTCTCTCTCGCCTATCTGTTGTTCTGTTATATGTTACTCTCTCTTACCTGTTGGTTTGTTATATGTTACTCTCTCCTACGTATTGGTCTGTTATATGTTACTCTCTGTTACCTGTTGGTTTGTTATATGTTACTCTCTCCTACCTGTTGGTCTGTTATATGTTACTCTCTCTTACCTGTTGCTCTGTTATATGTTACTCTTTCTTACCTGTTGGTCTGTTATATGTTACTCTCTCTCTCTCCTACCTGTTGCTCTGTTATATGATACTCTCTCTCTCTCCTACCCGTTGGTCTGTTATATGTTACTCTCTCTCTCTTACCTGTTGGTCTGTTATATGTTACTCTCTCTCTCCTACCTGTTGCTCTGTTATATATTACTCTCTCTCTCCTACCTGTTGGTCTGTTATATGTTACTCTCTCTTACCTGTTGCTCTATTATATGTTACTCTATCTTACCTGTTGCTCTGTTATATGTTACTCTCTCTTACCTGTTGGTCTGTTATATGTTACTCTCTCTCTCCTACCTGTTGCTCTGTTATATGTTACTCTCTCTCTCCTACCCGTTGGTCTGTTATATGTTACTCTCTCTCTTTACCTGTTGGTCTGTTATATGTTACTCTCTCTCTCCTACCCGTTGGTCTGTTATATGTTACTCTCTCTCTTTACCTGTTGGTCTGTTATATGTTACTCTCTCTCTCCTACCTGTTGCTCTGTTATATGTTACTCTCTCTCTCCTACCTGTTGCTCTATTATATGTTACTCTCTCTCTCTTACCTGTTGGTCTGTTATATGTTACTCTCTCTCTCCTACCCGTTGGTCTGTTATATGTTACTCTCTCTCTCTCCTACCCGTTGGTCTGTTATATGTTACTCTCTCTCTCCTACCCGTTGGTCTGTTATATGTTACTCTCTCTCTCTTTCCTGTTGCTCTGTTATATGTTACTCTCTCTCTCCTACCTGTTGGTCTGTTATATGTTACTCCCTCTTTCCTGTTGCTCTGTTATATGTTACTCTCTCTCTCTTTCCTGTTGGTCTGTTATATGTTACTCTCTCCTACCGGTTGGTATGTTATATGTTACTCTCTCTCTCTCCTACGTATTGGTCTGTTATATGTTACTCTCTCTCGCCTATCTGTTGTTCTGTTATATGTTACTCTCTCTTACCTGTTGCTCTGTTATATGTTACTCTTTCTTACCTGTTGGTCTGTTATATGTTACTCTCTCTCTCCTACCTGTTGCTCTGTTATATGTTACTCTCTCTCTCCTACCCGTTGGTCTGTTATATGTTACTCTCTCTCTCTTACCTGTTGGTCTGTTATATGTTACTCTCTCTCTCCTACCTGTTGCTCTGTTATATGTTACTCTTTCTTACCTGTTGGTCTGTTATATGTTACTCTCTCTCTCCTACCTGTTGCTCTGTTATATGTTACTCTCTCTCTCCTACCCGTTGGTCTGTTATATGTCACTCTCTCTCTCTTACCTGTTGGTCTGTTATATGTTACTCTCTCTCTCCTACCTGTTGCTCTGTTATATGTTACTCTCTCTCTCCTACCCGTTGGTCTGTTATATGTTACTCTCTCTCTCCTACCTGTTGGTCTGTTATATTTTACTCTCTCTCTCATACCTGTTGGTCTGTTATATGTTACTCCCTCTTTCCTGTTGCTCTGTTATATGTTACTCTCACTAACCTGTTGCTCTGTTATATGTTACTCTCTCTCTCCTACCTGTTGCTCTGTTATATGTTACTCTCTCTCTCCTACCCGTTGGTCTGTTATATGTTACTCTTTCTTACCTGTTGGTCTGTTATATGTTACTCTTTCTTACCTGTTGGTCTGTTATATGTTACTCTCTCTCTCCTACCTGTTGCTCTGTTATATGATACTCTCTCTCTCTCCTACCCATTGGTCTGTTATATGTTACTCTCTCTCTCTTACCTGTTGGTCTGTTATATGTTACTCTCTCTCTCCTACCTGTTGCTCTGTTATATGATACTCTCTCTCTCTCCTACCCATTGGTCTGTTATATGTTACTCTCTCTCTCTTACCTGTTGGTCTGTTATATGTTACTCTCTCTCTCCTACCTGTTGCTCTGTTATATATTACTCTCTCTCTCCTACCTGTTGGTCTGTTATATTTTACTCTCTCTCTCTCATACCTGTTGGTCTGTTATATGTTACTCTCTCTTACCTGTTGCTCTATTATATGTTACTCTCTCTTACCTGTTGGTCTGTTATATGTTACTCTCTCTTACCTGTTGCTCTGTTATATGTTACTCTCTCTTACCTGTTGGTCTGTTATATGTTACTCTCTCTCTCCTACCTGTTGCTCTGTTATATGTTACTCTCTCTCTCCTACCCGTTGGTCTGTTATATGTTACTCTCTCTCTCCTACCCGTTGGTCTGTTATATGTTACTCTCTCTCTTTACCTGTTGGT
Source organism: Lipophrys pholis (assembly GCF_963383615.2). Classification (NCBI taxonomy): domain Eukaryota; kingdom Metazoa; phylum Chordata; class Actinopteri; order Blenniiformes; family Blenniidae; genus Lipophrys; species Lipophrys pholis. The sequence goes on along the minus strand of NC_137630.1, from coordinate 372,384 downwards.
CTGTTATATGTTACTCTCTCTCTCCTACCCGTTGGTCTGTTATATGTTACTCTCTCTCTTTACCTGTTGGTCTGTTATATGTTACTCTCTCTCTCCTAACTGTTGCTCTGTTATATGTTACTCTCTCTCTCCTACCCGTTGGTCTGTTATATGTTACTCTCTCTCTTTACCTGTTGGTCTGTTATATGTTACTCTCTCTCTCCTACCTGTTGCTCTGTTATATGTTACTCTCTCTCTCCTACCCGTTGGTCTGTTATATGTTACTCTCTCTCTCCTACCTGTTGCTCTATTATATGTTACTCTCTCTCTCTTACCTGTTGGTCTGTTATATGTTACTCTCTCTCTCCTACCTGTTGCTCTGTTATATGTTACTCTCTCTCTCCTACCTGTTGCTCTATTATATGTTACTCTCTCTCTCTTACCTGTTGGTCTGTTATATGTTACTCTCTCTCTCCTACCCGTTGGTCTGTTATATGTTACTCTCTCTCTCTCCTACCCGTTGGTCTGTTATATGTTACTCTCTCTCTCCTACCCGTTGGTCTGTTATATGCTACTCTCTCTCTCTTTCCTGTTGCTCTGTTATATGTTACTCTCTCTCTCACTAACCTATTGGTCTGTTATATGTTACTCTCTCTCTCTCTCTCCTACCTGTTGGTCTGTTATATGTTACTCTCTCTTACCTGTTGCTCTGTTATATCTTACTCTCTCTCTCTCCTACCCGTTTGTCTGTTATATGTTACTCTCTCCTACCTGTTGGTATGTTATATTTTACTCTCTCTTACCTGTTGCTCTGTTATATGTTACTCTCTCTTACCTGTTGCTCTGTTATATGTTACTCTCTCTCTCTTTCCTGTTGGTCTGTTATATGTTACTCTCTCTCTCCTACCTGTTGCTCTGTTATATGTTACTCTCTCTCTCCTACCCGTTGGTCTGTTATATGCTACTCTCTCCTACGTATTGGCCTGTTATATGTTACTCTCTCTTACCTGTTGGTTTGTTATATGTTACTCTCTCCTACGTATTGGTCTGTTATATGTTACTCTCTCTTACCTGTTGGTTTGTTATATGTTACTCTCTCCTACCTGTTGGTCTGTTATATTTTACTCTCTCTCTCTCCTACCTGTTGGTCTGTTATATGTTACTCTCTCTTACCTGTTGCTCTGTTATAAGTTACTCTCTCTCGCTTTCCTGTTGCTCTGTTATATGTTACTCTCTCTCTCCTACCCGTTGATCTGTTATATGTTACTCTCTCTCTCCTACCTGTTGCTCTGTTATATGTTACTCTCTCTCTCCTACCTGTTGCTCTGTTATATGTTACTCTCTCTCTCACTAACCTATTGGTCTGTTATATGTTACTCTCTCTCTCTTACCTGTTGCTCTGTTATAAGTTACTCTCTCTCGCTTTCCTGTTGGTCTGTTATATGTTACTCTCTCTCTCCTACATGTTGCTCTGTTATATGTTACTCTCTCTCTCCTACCCGTTGATCTGTTATATGTTACTCTCTCTCTCCTACCTGTTGCTCTGTTATATGTTACTCTCTCTCGCTTTCCTGTTGGTCTGTTATATGTTACTCTCTCTCTCCTACATGTTGCTCTGTTATATGTTACTCTCTCTCTCCTACCCGTTGATCTGTTATATGTTACTCTCTCTCTCCTACCTGTTGCTCTGTTATATGTTACTCTCTCTCTCCTACCTGTTGCTCTGTTATATGTTACTCTCTCTCTCACTAACCTGTTGGTCTGTTATATGTTACTCTCTCTCTCCTACCTGTTGCTCTGTTATATGTTACTCTCTCCTACGTATTGGCCTGTTATATGTTACTCTCTCTTACCTGTTGGTTTGTTATATGTTACTCTCTCCTACGTATTGGCCTGTTATATGTTACTCTCTCTTACCTGTTGGTCTGTTATATGTTACTATCTCCTACCTGTTGGTCTGTTATAAGTTACTCTCTCTCTCTTTCCTGTTGGTCTGTTATATGTTACTCTCTCCTACCTATTGGTATGTTATATGTTACTCTCTCTTACCTGTTGCTCGGTTATATGTTACTCTCACTAACCTGTTTGTCTGTTATATGTTACTCTCTCTCTCCTACGTATTGGTCTGTTATATGTTACTCTCTCTTACCTGTTGCTCTGTTATATGTTACTCTCTCTCTCTCTCTTTCCTGTTGGTCTGTTATATGTTACTCTCTCCTATGTATTGGTCTGTTATATATTACTCTCTCTCTCTCCTACCTGTTCGTCTGTTATATATTACTCTCTCTTACCTGTTGCTCTGATATATGTTACTCTCTCCTACGTATTGGTCTGTTATATATTACTCTCTCTCTCTCTCCTACCTGTTGGTCTGTTATATATTACTCTCTCTTACCTGTTGCTCTGCTCTATGTTACTCTCTCTTACCTGTTGCTCTGTTATATGTTACACTCTCTTACCTGTTGCTCTGTTATATCTTACTCTCTCTCTCTCCTACCTGTTGCTCTGTATATGTTACTCTCTCTTACCTGTTGCTCTGTTATATGTTACTCTCTCTCTCTTTCCTGTTGGTATGTAATATGTTACTCTCTCTCTCTTTCCTGTTGGTCTGTTATATGTTACTCTCTCTCTCTTTCCTGTTGCTCTGTTATATGTTACTCTCTCTCTCCTACCTGTTGCTCTGTTATATGTTACTCTCTCTCTCACTAACCTGTTGGTCTGTTATATGTTACTCTCTCCTACGTATTGGTCTGTTATATGTTACTCTCTCTTAGCTGTTGGTTAGTTATATGTTACTCTCTCCTACGTATTGGTCTGTTATATGTTACTCTCTCTTACCTGTTGGTTTGTTATATGTTACTCTCTCTCTCCTACCTGTTGCTCTGTTATATGTTACTCTCTCTCTCCTACCTGTTGCTCTGTTATATGTTACTCTCTCTCTCACTAACCTGTTGGTCTGTTATATGTTACTCTCTCCTACGTATTGGTCTGTTATATGTTACTCTCTCTTAGCTGTTGGTTAGTTATATGTTACTCTCTCCTACGTATTGGTCTGTTATATGTTACTCTCTCCTACCTGTTGGTCTGTTATATTTTACTCTCTCTCTCTCCTACCCGTTTGTCTGTTGTATGTTACTCTCTCTTACCTGTTGGTCTGTTATATGTTACTCTCTCTCTCCTACCTGTTGCTCTATTATATGTTACTCTCTCTCTCTTACCTGTTGGTCTGTTATAAGTTACTCTCTCTCTCTTTCCTGTTGGTCTGTTATATGTTACTCTCTCTCTCTCCTACCTGTTGGTCTGTTAAATGTTACTCTCTCTTACCTGTTGCTCGGTTATATGTTACTCTCACTAACCTGTTGGTCTGTTATATGTTACTCTCTCCTACGTATTGGCCTGTTATATGTTACTCTCTCCTACCTGTTGGTATGTTATATTTTACTCTCTCTTACCTGTTGCTCGGTTATATGTTACTCTCTCTTACCTGTTGGTTTGTTATATGTTACTCTCTCCTACATTTTGGTCTGTTATATGTTACTCTCTCTCTCTCTTTCCTGTTGGTCTGTTATATGTTACTCTCTCTTACCTGTTGCTCTGTTATATGTTACTCTCTCTTACCTGTTGCTCTGTTATATGTTACTCTCTCTCTCTCTTTCCTGTTGGTCTGTTATATGTTACTCTCTCCTACATTTTGGTCTGTTATATGTTACTCTCTCTCTCCTACCTGTGGTTCTGCTCTATATTACTCTCTCTTACCTGTTGCTCTGTTATATGTTACTCTCTCTCTCTCTTTCCTGTTGGTCTGTTATATGTTACTCTCTCCTACGTATTGGTCTGTTATATATTACTCTCTCTCTCTCCTACCTGTTGGTCTGTTATATGTTACTCTCTCTTACCTGTTGCTCTGTTATATGTTACTCTCTCCGACCTGTTGGTCTGTTATATGTTACTCTCTCTCTCTTTCCTGTTGCTCTGTTATATGTTACTCTCTCTTACCTGTTGCTCTGTTATATGTTACTCTCTCTCTCTTTCCTGTTGGTATGTTATATGTTACTCTCTCTCTCTTTCCTGTTGCTCTGTTATATGTTACTCTCTCTCTCCTACCTGTTGCTCTGTTATATGTTACTCTCTCTCTCCTACCTGTTGCTCTGTTATATGTTACTCTCTCTCTCACTAACCTGTTGGTCTGTTATATGTTACTCTCTCCTACGTATTGGTCTGTTATATGTTACTCTCTCTTAGCTGTTGGTTAGTTATATGTTACTCTCTCCTACGTATTGGTCTGTTATATGTTACTCTCTCCTACCTGTTGGTCTGTTATATTTTACTCTCTCTCTCTCCTACCCGTTTGTCTGTTGTATGTTACTCTCTCTTACCTGTTGGTCTGTTATATGTTACTCTCTCTCTCCTACCTGTTGCTCTATTATATGTTACTCTCTCTCTCTTACCTGTTGGTCTGTTATAAGTTACTCTCTCTCTCTTTCCTGTTGGTCTGTTATATGTTACTCTCTCTCTCTCCTACCTGTTGGTCTGTTAAATGTTACTCTCTCTTACCTGTTGCTCGGTTATATGTTACTCTCACTAACCTGTTGGTCTGTTATATGTTACTCTCTCCTACGTATTGGCCTGTTATATGTTACTCTCTCCTACCTGTTGGTATGTTATATTTTACTCTCTCTTACCTGTTGCTCGGTTATATGTTACTCTCTCTTACCTGTTGGTTTGTTATATGTTACTCTCTCCTACATTTTGGTCTGTTATATGTTACTCTCTCTCTCTCTTTCCTGTTGGTCTGTTATATGTTACTCTCTCTTACCTGTTGCTCTGTTATATGTTACTCTCTCTTACCTGTTGCTCTGTTATATGTTACTCTCTCTCTCTCTTTCCTGTTGGTCTGTTATATGTTACTCTCTCCTACATTTTGGTCTGTTATATGTTACTCTCTCTCTCCTACCTGTGGTTCTGCTCTATATTACTCTCTCTTACCTGTTGCTCTGTTATATGTTACTCTCTCTCTCTCTCTTTCCTGTTGGTCTGTTATATGTTACTCTCTCCTACGTATTGGTCTGTTATATATTACTCTCTCTCTCTCCTACCTGTTGGTCTGTTATATGTTACTCTCTCTTACCTGTTGCTCTGTTATATGTTACTCTCTCCGACCTGTTGGTCTGTTATATGTTACTCTCTCTCTCTTTCCTGTTGCTCTGTTATATGTTACTCTCTCTTACCTGTTGCTCTGTTATATGTTACTCTCTCTCTCTTTCCTGTTGGTATGTTATATGTTACTCTCTCTCTCTTTCCTGTTGCTCTGTTATATGTTACTCTCTCTCTCTTTCCTGTTGGTCTGTTATATGTTACTCCCTCTTTCCTGTTGCTCTGTTATATGTTACTCTCACTAACCTGTTGGTCTGTTATATGTTACTCTCACTAACCTGTTGGTCTGTTATATGTTACTCTCTCTCTCCTACGTATTGGTCTGTTATATGTTACTCTCTCTTACCTGTTGCTCTTTTATATGTTACTCTCTCTCTTACCTGTTGCTCTGTTATATGTTACTCTCTCTCGCTTTCCTGTTGGTCTGTTATATGTTACTCTCTCCTACCTGTTGGTTTGTTATATGTTACTCTCTCCTACGTATTGGTCATTTATATGTTACTCTCTCTTACCTGTTGGTTTTTTTTATGTTACTCTCTCCTACCTGTTGGTCTGTTATATTTTACTCTCTCTCTCTCCTACCTGTTGGTCTGTTATATGTTACTCTCTCTTACCTGTTGCTCTGTTATAAGTTACTCTCTCTCGCTTTCCTGTTGGTCTGTTATATGTTACTCTCTCCTACCTGTTGCTCTGTTATATGTTACTCTCTCTCTCCTACCCGTTGGTCTGTTATATGTTACTCTCACTAACCTGTTGGTCTGTTATATGTTACTCTCTCCTACGTATTGGCCTGTTATATGTTACTCTCTCTTACCTGTTGGTTTGTTATATGTTACTCTCTCCTACGTATTGGTCATTTATATGTTACTCTCTCTTACCTGTTGGTTTTTTTTATGTTACTCTCTCCTACCTGTTGGTCTGTTATATTTTACTCTCTCTCTCTCCTACCTGTTGGTCTGTTATAAGTTACTCTCTCTCGCTTTCCTGTTGGTCTGTTATATGTTACTCTCTCCTACCTGTTGGTCTGTTATATTTTACTCTCTCTCTCTCCTACCTGTTGGTCTGTTATAAGTTACTCTCTCTCGCTTTCCTGTTGGTCTGTTATATGTTACTCTCTCCTACCTGTTGGTATGTTATATGTTACTCTCTCTTACCTGTTGCTCGGTTATATGTTACTCTCACTAACCTGTTGGTCTGTTATATGTTACTCTCTCTCTCCTACGTATTGGTCTGTTATATGTTACTCTCTCTTACCTGTTGGTTTGTTATATGTTACTCTCTCCTACATTTTGGTCTGTTATATGTTACTCTCTCTCGCCTACCTGTGGTTCTGCTCTATGTTACTCTCTCTTACCTGTTGCTCTGTTATATGTTACCCTCTCTCTCTCTTTCCTGTTGGTCTGTTATATGTTACTCTCTCTCTCCTACCTGTTGGTATGTTATATGTTATTCTCTCTTACCTGTTGCTCGGTTATATGTTACTCTCACTAACCTGTTGGTTTGTTATATGTTACTCTCTCCTACGTATTGGTCTGTTATATGTTACTCTCTCTCTCTCCTACCTGTTGGTCTGTTATATGTTACTCTCTCTTACCTGTTGCTCTGTTATATGTTACTCTCTCCGACCTGTTGGTCTGTTATATGTTACTCTCTCTCTCCTACCTGTTTTTCTGCTCTATGTTACTCTCTCTTACCTGTTGCTCTGTTATATGTTACTCTCTCCTACCTGTTGCTCTGTTATATGTTACTCTCTCTTACCTGTTGCTCTGTTATATGTTACTCTCTCTCTCTTTCCTGTTGGTATGTTATATGTTACTCTCTCTCACTAACCTGTTGCTCTGTTATATGTTACTCTCTCTCTTACCTGTTGCTCTGCTCTATGTTACTCTCTCTCTCCTACCCGTTGGTCTGTTATATGTTACTCTCTCCTACCTGTTGGTATGTTATATGTTACTCTCTCTTACCTGTTGCTCGGTTATATGTTACTCTCATTAACATGTTGGTTTGTTATATGTTACTCTCTCCTACGTATTGGCCTGTTATATGTTACTCTCTCCTACCTGTTGGTCTGTTATATTTTACTCTCTCTCTCTCCTACCTGTATGTCTGTTATATGTTACTCTCTCTTACCTGTTGCTCTGTTATAAGTTACTCTCTCTCGCTTTCCTGTTGGTCTGTTATATGTTACTCTCTCCTACCTGTTGGTATGTTATATGTTACTCTCTCTTACCTGTTGGTCTGTTATATGTTACTCTCTCTTACCTGTTGGTTTGTTATATGTTACTCTCTCTCTCTCCTACCTGTTGGTCTGTTATATGTTACTCTCTCCTACATTTTGGTCTGTTATATGTTACTCTCTCTCTCTCCTACCTGTAGTTCTGCTCTATGTTACTCTCTCCTACCTGTTGGTCTGTTATATGTTACTCTCTCCTACATTTTGGTCTGTTATATGTTACTCTCTCTCTCCTACCTGTAGTTCTGCTCTATGTTACTCTCTCCTACCTGTTGCTCGGTTATATGTTACTCTCACTAACCTGTTGGTTTGTTATATGTTACTCTCTCCTACGTATTGGTCTGTTATATGTTACTCTCTCTCTCTCCTACCCGTTGGTCTGTTGTATGTTACTCTCTCTTACCTGTTGGTCTGTTATATGTTACTCTCTCTCTCTTTCCTGTTGCTCTGTTATATGTTACTCTCTCTTACCTGTTGCTCTGTTATATGTTACTCTCTCTTACCTGTTGCTCTGTTATATGTTACTCTCTCTCTCTTTCCTGTTGGTATGTTATATGTTACTCTCTCTCTCTTTCCTGTTGGTCTGTTATATGTTACTCCCTCTTTCCTGTTGCTCTGTTATATGTTACTCTCACTAACCTGTTGGTCTGTTATATGTTACTCTCACTAACCTGTTGGTCTGTTATATGTTACACTCTCTCTCTTACCTGTTGCTCTGTTATATGTTACTCTCTCTCTCTTTCCTGTTGGTATGTTATATGTTACTCTCTCTCTCTTTCCTGTTGGTCTGTTATATGTTACTCCCTCTTTCCTGTTGCTCTGTTATATGTTACTCTCACTAACCTGTTGGTCTGTTATATGTTACTCTCACTAACCTGTTGGTCTGTTATAAGTTACTCTCTCTCTCTTACCTGTTGCTCGGTTATATATTACTCTCACTAACCTGTTGGTTTGTTATATGTTACTCTCTCCTACGTATTGGTCTGTTATATGTTACTCTCTCTCTCTCTCCTACCTGTTGGTCTGTTATATGTTACTCTCTCTTACCTGTTGCTCTGTTATATGTTACTCTCTCCGACCTGTTGGTCTGTTATATGTTACTCTCTCTCTCCTACCTGTTTTTCTGCTCTATGTTACTCTCTCTTACCTGTTGCTCTGTTATATGTTACACTCTCTTACCTGTTGCTCTGTTATATCTTACTCTCTCTCTCCTACCCGTTTGTCTGTTGTATGTTACTCTCTCTTACCTGTTGGTCTGTTATATGTTACTCTCTCTCTCTTTCCTGTTGCTCTGTTATATGTTACTCTCTCTTACCTGTTGCTCTGTTATATGTTACTCTCTCTTACCTGTTGCTCTGTTATATGTTACTCTCTCTCTCTTTCCTGTTGGTCTGTTATATGTTACTCCCTCTTTCCTGTTGCTCTGTTATATGTTACTCTCACTAACCTGTTGGTCTGTTATATGTTACTCTCACTAACCTGTTTGTCTGTTATATGTTACTCTCTCTCTCCTACGTATTGGTCTGTTATATGTTACTCTCTCTTACCTGTTGCTCTGTTATATGTTACTCTCTCTCTTACCTGTTGCTCTGCTCTACGTTACTCTCTCTCTCCTACCCGTTGGTCTGTTATATGTTACTCTCTCCTACCTGTTGGTATGTTATATGTTACTCTCTCTTACCTGTTGCTCGGTTATATGTTACTCTCACTAACCTGTTGGTCTGTTATATGTTACTCTCTCTTACCTGTTGGTTTGTTATATGTTACTCTCTCTCTCTCCTACCTGTTGGTCTGTTATATGTTACTCTCTCCTACATTTTGGTCTGTTATATGTTACTCTCTCTCTCCTACCTGTAGTTCTGCTCTATGTTACTCTCTCCTACCTGTTGGTATGTTATATGTTACTCTCTCTTACCTGTTGCTCGGTTATATGTTACTCTCACTAACCTGTTGGTTTGTTATATGTTACTCTCTCCTACGTATTGGTCTGTTATATGTTACTCTCTCTCTCTCCTACCCGTTTGTCTGTTGTATGTTACTCTCTCTTACCTGTTGGTCTGTTATATGTTACTCTCTCTCTCTTTCCTGTTGCTCTGTTATATGTTACTCTGTCTTACCTGTTGCTCTGTTATATGTTACTCTCTCTCTCTTTCCTGTTGGTATGTTATATGTTACTCTCTCTCTCTTTCCTGTTGGTCTGTTATATGTTACTCCCTCTTTCCTGTTGCTCTGTTATATGTTACTCTCACTAACCTGTTGTTCTGTTATATGTTACACTCTCTCTCTTACCTGTTGCTCTGTTATATGTTACACTCTCTCTCTTACCTGTTGCTCTGTTATATGTTACTCTCTCTTACCTGTTGCTCTGTTATATGTTACTCTCTCTCTCTTTCCTGTTGGTATGTTATATGTTACTCTCTCTCTCTTTCCTGTTGGTCTGTTATATGTTACTCCCTCTTTCCTGTTGCTCTGTTATATGTTACTCTCACTAACCTGTTGGTCTGTTATATGTTACTCTCACTAACCTGTTGGTCTGTTATAAGTTACTCTCTCTCTCTTACCTGTTGCTCGGTTATATATTACTCTCACTAATCTGTTGGTTTGTTATATGTTACTCTCTCCTACGTATTGGTCTGTTATATGTTACTCTCTCTCTCTCCTACCTGTTGGTCTGTTATATGTTACTCTCTCTTACCTGTTGCTCTGTTATATGTTACTCTCTCCGACCTGTTGGTCTGTTATATGTTACTCTCTCTCTCCTACCTGTTTTTCTGCTCTATGTTACTCTCTCTTACCTGTTGCTCTGTTATATGTTACTCTCTCCTACCTGTTGCTCTGTTATATGTTACTCTCTCTTACCTGTTGCTCTGTTATATGTTACTCTCTCTTACCTGTTGCTCTGTTATATGTTACTCTCTCTCTCTTTCCTGTTGGTATGTTATATGTTACTCTCTCTCACTAACCTGTTGCTCTGTTATATGTTACTCTCTCTCTTACCTGTTGCTCTGCTCTATGTTACTCTCTCTCTCCTACCCGTTGGTCTGTTATATGTTACTCTCTCCTACCTGTTGGTATGTTATATGTTACTCTCTCTTACCTGTTCCTCGGTTATATGTTACTCTCACTAACCTGTTGGTTTGTTATATGTTACTCTCTCCTACGTATTGGCCTGTTATATGTTACTCTCTCTTACATGTTGGTTTGTTATATGTTACTCTCTCCTACGTATTGGTCTGTTATATGTTACTCTCTCCTACCTGTTGGTCTGTTATATTTTACTCTCTCTCTCTCCTACCTGTTGGTCTGTTATATGTTACTCTCTCTTACCTGTTGCTCTGTTATAAGTTACTCTCTCTCGCTTTCCTGTTGGTCTGTTATATGTTACTCTCTCCTACCTGTTGGTATGTTATATGTTACTCTCTCTTACCTGTTGGTCTGTTATATGTTACTCTCTCTTACCTGTTGGTTTGTTATATGTTACTCTCTCTCTCTCCTACCTGTTGGTCTGTTATATGTTACTCTCTCCTACATTTTGGTCTGTTATATGTTACTCTCTCTCTCCTACCTGTAGTTCTGCTCTATGTTACTCTCTCCTACCTGTTGGTATGTTATATGTTACTCTCTCTTACCTGTTGCTCGGTTATATGTTACTCTCACTAACCTGTTGGTTTGTTATATGTTACTCTCTCCTACGTATTGGTCTGTTATATGTTACTCTCTCTCTCTCCTACCCGTTGGTCTGTTGTATGTTACTCTCTCTTACCTGTTGGTCTGTTATATGTTACTCTCTCTCTCTTTCCTGTTGCTCTGTTATATGTTACTCTCTCTTACCTGTTGCTCTGTTATATGTTACTCTCTCTTACCTGTTGCTCGTTTATATGTTACTCTCACTAACCTGTTGGTTTGTTATATGTTACTCTCTCCTACCTTTTGGTCTGTTATATGTTACTCTCTCATCTGTTGCTCTGTTATATGTTACTCTCTCCTACCTGCTGTTCTGCTCTATGTTACTCTCTCTTACCTGTTGCTCTGCTCTGTTACTCTCTCTTACCTGTTGCTCTGTTATATGTTACTCTCTCTCTTACCTGTTGCTCTGTTATATGTTACTCTCTCTCTCCTACCTGTTGCTCTGTTATATGTTACTCTCTCTCTCCTACCCGTTGCTCGGTTATATGTTACTCTCACTAACCTGTTGGTCTGTTATATGTTACTCTCTCTTACCTGTTTCTCTGTTATATGTTACTCTCTCTTACCTGTTGCTCGGTTATATGTTACTCTCACTAACCTGTTGGTCTGTTATATGTTACTCTCTCTTACCTGTTGGTTTGTTATATGTTACTCTCTCTCTCTCCTACCTGTTGGTCTGTTATATGTTACTCTCTCCTACATTTTGGTCTGTTATATGTTACTCTCTCTCTCCTACCTGTAGTTCTGCTCTATGTTACTCTCTCCTACCTGTTGGTATGTTATATGTTACTCTCTCTCTCTTTCCTGTTGGTCTGTTATATGTTACTCCCTCTTTCCTGTTGCTCTGTTATATGTTACTCTCACTAACCTGTTTGTCTGTTATATGTTACTCTCTCTCTCCTACGTATTGGTCTGTTATATGTTACTCTCTCTCTTACCTGTTGCTCTGCTCTATGTTACTCTCTCTCTCCTACCCGTTGGTCTGTTATATGTTACTCTCTCCTACCTGTTGGTATGTTATATGTTACTCTCTCTTACCTGTTGCTCGGTTATATGTTACTCTCACTAACCTGTTGGTTTGTTATATGTTACTCTCTCCTACGTATTGGTCTGTTATATGTTACTCTCTCTCTCTCCTACCTGTTGGTCTGTTATATGTTACTCTCTCTTACCTGTTGCTCTGTTATATATTACTCTCTCCGACCTGTTGGTCTGTTATATGTTACTCTCTCTCTCCTACCTGTTTTTCTGCTCTATGTTACTCTCTCCTACCTGTTGCTCTGCTCTATGTTACTCTCTCTTACCTGTTGCTCTGTTATATGTTACACTCTCTTACCTGTTGCTCTGTTATATCTTACTCTCTCTCTCCTACCCGTTTGTCTGTTGTATGTTACTCTCTCTTACCTGTTGCTCTGTTATATGTTACTCTCTCTTACCTGTTGCTCTGTTATATGTTACTCTCTCTCTCTTTCCTGTTGGTATGTTATATGTTACTCTCTCTCTCTTTCCTGTTGGTCTGTTATATGTTACTCCCTCTTTCCTGTTGCTCTGTTATATGTTACTCTCACTAACCTGTTGGTCTGTTATATGTTACTCTCACTAACCTGTTGCTCTGTTATATGTTACTCTCTCTCTCTTACCTGTTGCTCTGTTATATGTTACTCTCACTAACCTGTTGGTCTGTTATATGTTACTCCCTCTTTCCTGTTGCTCTGTTATATGTTACTCTCACTAACCTGTTGGTCTGTTATAAGTTACTCTCTCTCTCTTTCCTGTTGGTCTGTTATATGTTACTCTCTCCTACCTGTTGGTCTGTTATATGTTACTCTCACTAACCTGTTTGTCTGTTATATGTTACTCTCTCTTACCTGTTGCTCTGCTCTGTTACTCTCTCTTACCTGTTGCTCTGTTATATGTTACTCTATCCTACCTGCTGTTCTGCTCTATGTTACTCTCTCTTACCTGTTGCTCTGCTCTATGTTCCTCTCTCTTACCTGTTGTTCTGTTATATCTTACTCTCTCTTACCTGTTGCTCTGTTATATCTTACTCTCTCTCTCCTACCTGTTGCTCTGTTATATGTTACTCTCTCTCTCCTACCTGTTGCTCTGTTATATGTTACTCTCTCTCTCCTACCTGTTGCTCTGTTATATGTTACTCTCTCTCTCCTACCCGTTGCTCGGTTATATGTTACTCTCACTAACCTGTTGGTCTGTTATATGTTACTCTCTCTTACCTGTTTCTCTGTTATATGTTACTCTCTCACCTGTTGCTCTGCTCTATGTTACTCTCTCTTACCTGTTGCTCTGCTCTATGTTACTCTCTCTTACCTGTTGCTCTGTTATATGTTACTCTCTCTCTTACCTGTTGCTCTGCTCTATGTTACTCTCTCTTACCTGTTGCTCTGTTATATGTTACTCTCTCTCTTACCTGTTGCTCTGCTCTATGTTACTCTCACTAACCTGTTGCTCTGTTATATGTTACAGTGAAATATTTCCCTACTTTATTTTAAGACTTCTTCTCCAGCCCTGTGCCATCCTCTCCTCCTCCCCCACCACCACCCCCTCCTCCTCCTCCTCTCCTCCTCCTCCACCCTCCTCCTCCTCCTCCTGTCTCCTCCTCCCCCACCACCACCCCCTCCTCCTCCTCCCCCACCCCCCTCCTCCTCCTCCTCCTCCTCCTGTCTCCTCCTCCCCCACCACCACCCCCTCCTCCTCCTCTCATGAACTGGAAATCCAAAAGTAATCTGAGTATAAAGTTATTTAAATACTTACTTCCACACCACATCACAGAGGAGAGAATTTCTGCTGGTAGGAAAAACCATTTGACACAATTTGAGTCCACCTGGTCCCCAATCATTAAATACACCATGTAGCCCTGTGGGGGGGGGCGGGGGCTCCACCCTGTTGAGGGTCAGTGGCTCGGTGTGTGTGTGTGTGGGGGGGACTGGATGGACAGTTGACTGAGAGTGACAACCCTCTTACAAATTCCAAAACACTTATTCCAACTATAACGTCAATACAATGTGGACCAACCTGGATCTTCACTTTCATCTCAGGCCTAAAGAATATAGACCCTGGCGTCTAGATCCTCTTCTATTATCTAACCCAGACTTTTGCAAATGTGTATCTGAGTCCATCACATTTTTCTGCAAGACTAATAAAAATGAAGACACAGAGAGGACTTCAGGGTCAGGCAGAAGACGGCAGCTTATATTCTCAATTGCACAAACATCAAGTAAAAGCAATGACAGATAGCCAAAACCTTAAGATTGTTTCTTACAATATTAACGGATCACTTAACCCAATAAAAGACAAAAGATCTTGAGTAAACTGAAAGAAGAAAAAGTAGGTATTGCATTACTACAAGAAACACACCTCAGTTCAAGCGAACATGTTAAATAGGAAAGGATGGGATTCTCAAAGGTATTTCATTCATCATATCGATCAGGCCATATCTTCTATGGCCTGATCGATATGATGAATGAAATACCTTTGAGAATTGAGGAGTGGCAACCTTGATATCCCAGAGACTTACCTTTGAGAAGACCGGAGAGATTAAACTTAAAGAGGGAAGACATGTGCTGGTCTCTGGGAAAATAGAAGGTCCTGAAATAACAATACTAAATGTTTATATACCACCAGGGAGCAGTATCTCTATTTACAGGAAAATATTCAACCTGATATCAGAAACAACCGGTATCCCTATATGTGGGGGAGTCTGGAATATACCCGTCAACCCAAAGCTAGATTCCTCAAAAATATTTACACAAACTCCAGTACACAAAAATATTTAAAATTCTCATGTCAGAACTCGAGCTTATCGATCCTTGGAGAGACCTGCACCCAACAGAACGGGACTCCATACATCACACCTCTGTCAGATGGACCAGGCACTTCAAGCCATGATGACTCAGATCCAAGCCCAATTCCACCGTTTGGAGCAGCAACTGGATCAGCTGCCGGCTGCCTCCTCAGACACTCCGGCCTCATCCGTCCAGAACCCCTCTGCACCGGTAAGCCCACCCGAACGCCATCAATCACGGGTTCCTACGCCAGATTGTTTTTCCGGGGATCTGAACCATTGCCAGGGATTTTTGCTTCAGTGTGAGCAGGTGTTTTCACTCCAGCCAGCTGTGTTTGGCGCCGACGCAGCAAAGATTCAGTTCATTTTAGGACTACTGCGGGACCGCGCCCTTACATGAGCCGAAGCTAATAGTTCTCCCACGCCACTCACCCACTTAAGTTATAATGAGTTTCTAGAGGATTTTAAATACATTTTTGGTCATTCGGCTCACGGTGGGGACGCACATGAGCTCCACCAGGGATCCCGGTCTGTGGAGGAGTACGCGGTGGAGTTTTGGACATTAGTCCCAGACGTCACTTGGAATGACTCCGCCCGCCGGGATGCCTTCCTACGAGGCTTAAATGACATTGTTACGGACCGTTTAACCCTTGTTGAGTCACCAACAGAATTAAAAGCCTTGGTCCGCCTGGCTATCAGGGTGGACAACCGGATCCGGGAGCAACGGGCAGGATGGAGCCGCCCCCCCACACCAGCTTCCAACCAGCGGCCGCTGAGCTCGGAGTCCCAGCGGGCCTTTCCCAGCCCCGCCTCTCACAGTGAGGCCGCCGGAGATTCAGAGGAGCCCATGCAACTTGGTCGCTCCCGCCTCACCCCAGCAGAGCGGAACAGACACTTAAAGAAAGGTGACTGCCTCTACTGTGGTAAGCCAGGCCACTTCATCTCCAACTGTCCAGCCACGTTAAGACTAGACTCGTCCAGCCGTGTGGGGGTCTGGATGAGTCATAACTTAGACCCTGCCCAGATAAGACGCTTGTTGCTCCCTGTAAGACTACAAATTAGCCCAGCAGCCCTCAATTTGATAGTGTTCATAGATAGCGGAGCGGAGGACAACTTCCTGGACTATGAGTTTGCCCGTCAAGCCAACATAACCTTGTTCCCACTGAAAGGTAGCTTAGTTGGTAGCTACCAACCTTAGCAGCCAGCCATTCGCCCAGGTGACCCATACTTCTGCTCCATTGGTGTTATCTGTCTCCGGCAATCATAATGAGACCCTAAGATTCAAAGTCATCAGCTCCCCGATTAATCCTATTGTTCTTGGTTACCCCTGGCTCCTCCTCCACAACCCTCAATTAGACTGGCAAGCCGGCAGGGTGCTCAATTGGAGCCCTCATTGTCATGCTCACTGTTTGAGCGCGGCATCCCATTCACCTCCGCGACAAACCCCAGAGTTTTCCCGTCCCGACTTATCATTGGTCCTAGCAGAATACCACGACCTGGGGGAGGTATTTCCCAAGGATCTGGCTCTCTCCTTACCTCCCCACAGGCCTTATGACTGCGCCATTGATCTGCTTCCTGGCGCGCCACTTCCTTACCGCGTGCCCCTCACCTCAGCGGGTCCAGGATACTTTGGAGATGCTCCTGCAGTTCCAGCGTTCCAGTAACAGTTTTTGTTAGACATCCATTTATTTGAACTCAGGCAGTTTGTTTGTCATAACAGAACTGATTCCTTTAATGGGATTTTCTTGAAAACCATATTTTTTCAGTACTATATATAAAAATCTCCAACTTACCGAGCCAAAGGACTTCTTGGCTTCTAGACTGGAGAGTAAGACTTCTCGTTTTTGTTCCTGGATATGGTTTATAATATGTAAAGAGTGTTGGATATATCATGTGTTTGTCTCTGTAGAATGAATCCAGTTTGATCTGTTTGTATATGCATAGGGAGGATTTCTTGGACTCTTCTTGCCAGGATTGCTGTGTACAATTTATAATCCACATTGAGCACTGAAATTGGTCTGAATGATCCACATCTCAGTCTGTCATTTAGGTATGACTGATATTGTGGCCTCCTTCCATGTTGGCGGGATCTTGCCTTCTTTTAGAGCTTCGTTAAATATATGAAGGAGGTGTCATGATCTGTGGTTTTGGTGCTTTCCACGTGTGTTTTGTTGTCTGTTTTCCCTGTCTGTCTGCTCTTCCTGTGTTCCCCCTTCCCCCCTGAGCTAGATTGGTTGCAGGTGCTTTCACAGGTGTGGATGATCATCATCAGCTCCACTATCTAAACCGGCTCTCTCCAGGCAGTCGGCGCCAGATTATTGTCTTCACCTCGTGGCTCCTCGTCAAGACTACCTATGCTCCCGTATCCTGTCGTCTACTCGTCCATGGTTCCTCTCTGGATTCACCTCACGCGTGCTGGAAAAGGGTTTTTGGGATCGTCCCCTGGATTGTTGTTTCACCACTCACGTATGAGCTTGGACTCTCGCTCATCTTTGTCACTAGTGTCACCTCCCCTTGTTATAACACTGAAGAGAGTGCAAGACTGCTTGCTCTGTTTCTGTGTCGTGCATTTGGGTCCAGTTCTGAAAACCGTAACAGAATAATCTGGCCACAATGGACCCAGCCGACCAGGAATCAGATGCTAACGTTAACTCCCTGCGTTATGCTATCTCCTCCCAGGGAATCATGCTCGGGCAGCATGATCAGACCCTCCACCGTCTAGTCGCTTCACTTCAAATGATTTCAGCAAGCCTCAATCGGGTGGAGGCTCAGCTACAACCCGTTCAGTCTGTCTCTACCTTCCCGGCTAACCCTGTTGTCCCCTCCTCTAGTCCAGTCCAACCTCGTGAACCGTTTGTTCCGGCCCCGGAGAGATACAACGGCAAACTAGGTGATTGTAGATCCTTTTTATTCCAATGTTCACTCGTGTTCGGGCAGAGCGAGAGCGTGGGGGACAGCTTTTGGCACAATCCTCTTACATTTGTACTCTACGTGGTTACGTAGAGTACAAATGTTTTTCTGAGGACATGATCTCTGTGTTTGATCACCCTGTGGCCAGCAAAGATACAGGCAATCAGCTACTCAGTCTTGGTCAAGGTTCCTGTAGCGTGGCCGAGTACTCCATTGACTTTCGCACACTAGCAGCGGAGCTTGGTTGGGGCGATCAGGTCTTACAAAAGATTTTCTTAAAAGGGTTAAACGGGGCGGTTAAGGATAGCATGGTGGGTCCTCCTGAGAGGTCCACAGTTCACGTCTCAAGTCTGGAAGGCTTTCTGTCAGGCACTGGGAGCCACGATTAGCCTGTCTTCTGGTTATCATCCGCAAATAAACGGCCAAACAGAGAGGGCCAATCAGGACTTAGAGGCCATGCTCCGTTGTGTTTGCGCCCAGAAGCCTGACAAATGGAGTCAGCACCTGTCATGGGTAGAGTATGCCCATAATTCCCACACGTCCTCGGCCACAGGTATGGCACCCTTTCAGTGCACACTTGGATACTTACCTTCGTTATTCCCTAGCCAGGAACAAGACATTGCCGTTCCCTCCGTCCTAAGCCACCTATGCAGGACTTGGAGGGAGGCGCGAGCTGCCTTATTGAGGACAAGGGAGCGTAACCAGAGGTTGGCGGACCGTCACAGGGTTCCGGCACCTACCTATACTCCTGGACAAAGGGTTTGGCTCAATTCAAAGGACATTCCGCTCAGTGTTTCCTCGAGGAAGTTGGCCCCCCGGTATATTGGCCCTTACAAAGTGTTAGAAATCATTAACCCTTCTGCTGTGCGTCTGAGACTTCCCCCTGCTCTAAGGATCCATCCGACATTCCACGTTTCTCAACTGAAGCCGGTCAACACCAGTGTGTTGAGCCCCCCCGACTCATCGATGGCCATCCGGCCTTCACGGTGAACAAGGTTATGGACGTTTGGCGCAGGGGGCGCGGGTTCCAGTTTTTGGTGGACTGGGTGGGGTACGGACCTGAGGAGCACAGCTGGCTGTCGAGGGCTCTGATTTTGGATCACTCAGTGATTCGGGACTTTTATCGGGCCAACCCAGGTAAACCGGGTGGACAGCCAGGAGGCGGTCGTTGAGGGAGAGCGGAGAGCCAGACGGCCTGACCTGGTGCGTAGGAAGGAGCCTCTGAACATCGGTGATCCGCCAAGCTTTTATTCTCTTCGGAGGAGCGGAGGAGGGTGGCGCGGGTCTCGCGCCACAGCCTCCGACACCGACGAAGATGGTCCTGAACCGAAGGGACGGCGATCTCGTCCTCCTGAGAGGGGAACAACGGGGGCTGGTATCCTAGGGAGGCTTCAAACAGAGACAGTCCGGTGGCAGAGCAAACATGTGTATTGTGGGCATATTCCACCCAGGACAGATGGGAGAACCAAGAAGCAGGGTTATTTTCAGCGACACACCTGAGAGTTGTTTCCAGGACTTGGTTGGCACGCTCCGACTGTCCAGTGGTTTGTGGGTGGAACCCGGAAGATAGGCTGACTGTGGCGCCCAACGCTTTGGCAAAACAGCTCCAGACACGGGACACAAACTGAGGACCCCGGTCGGAGACGATATCCGAGGGGATTCCGCGGAGACGAAAACTTGGTCCAACAGGATGCGAGCGGTCTCCAAGGCCGATGGTAACTTTGGTAGGGCGACGAAGTGGGCAGCTTTGGAAAAACGGTCAATGATTGTGAGAATCACCGTATTTCCCCTAGAGGGGGGCAAACCCATAACAAAGTCCACTCCGATGTGGGACCATGGCCGCGATGGAATCGGCAACAGAAGCAGGAGGCCAGCGTGAGGTTGGTTTGAGGATTTGCTAAGGGTGTCTGGCTTTAGGTTCTTCGAACCAGGGCGGTAAGTCAGGGTGAACCTGAACCTGCTGAAGAAGAAGGACCACCTGGCCTGGCGGGCGTTGAGCCGTTTCGCGTCCTGCACATAGGCCAGGTTCTTGTGGTCCATCCAAACCACGAAGGGGGTTGAGGTTACTTCCAGCCAGTGCCTCGATTCCTCCAGGGCTAGTTTTATGGCGAGGAGTTCCCGATTACCTACGTCATAATTACACTCAGCCGGGGAGAGCTTCCTGGAGAAAAAGGCACAGGGATGGAGAAGGTTCTTGTGGCCGTGACGTTGTGACAGGACTGCACCCACTGGAGGTGGACGTCCGAGGCGTCCACCTCCACCACAAACTGTCCCTCCGGGTCCGGTTGGACCGACACCGGAGCAGAATTAAACAGCTTCTTTAGTTGGACGAATGCTGATTCTGCTTCTGGGGTCCAGGAGAAGGGGCGGATGGTGGAGGTCAGCCGGGTCAGAGGCAAAGCGACTTGGCTGTAGTTCCGGATGAACCGGCGTTAAAAATTGGCGAAGCCCAAGAATCGCTGCAACTCCTTACCGGTGGACGGGGTCGGCCACTCTAACACCACTTTCACCTTCTCAGGATCTGTACGGGCTCTTCCTTGTTCAAATATAAACCCCAGAAAAGGAACCGAGGTGGTGTGAAAGGAGCACTTCTCCACCTTGACATAGAGTTTATTCTCCAACAACCTCTGCAGGACCCTGCGGACATGGGAGGGGTGTTCCTGGACGGACTTGGAGAATATCAGAATATAGTCAGATACACAAACACGAACCGGTTCACGAAGTCACGAAGAACATCATTCACCAAAGCCTGGAATACTGCAGGAGCATTAGTGAGTCCAAAAGGCATAACCTGATATTCGAAGTGGCCAAGAGGGATATTGAATCCGGTCTTCCACTCGTCGCCCTCTCGTATTCGCACCAGATGGTATGCGTTGCGAGGATCCAGCTTGGTGAAGATCACCGAACCTTGGAGGAAGAAGGAAGAGGAAGAGAGCAGCGGCAGGGGATACTTGTTCTTGACAGTGATGTTGTTCAAACCTCGATAGTCAATGCAGGGTCGGAGGGATCCGTCCTTCTTCTCCACAAAGAAAAACCCTACTCCCACGGGAGAGGAGGAGGGTCGGATGATGCCAGCTGCGAGGGACTCCGAGATGTATGTCTCCATGGCTGCCGCCTCTGAACGGGACAGGCTGTAAAGCTTACTTGCTCCTGACGTGCAAGCCTAGAGAGACCATGTGATCTATTTCAGTCTGCGTGTCCCGAATGACATCTTCCAGAGTCTTCCAGAGTCGGTGCCAGTCGTCTAGATATGGCAGGATCTGCAACCCCCGAGGCTGCAATGGAGATAGAGCTGCAGCCATGCATCTGGAGAAGACCCTGGGGGACAGGGAAAGCCCAAAAGGGAGCACCTTGAACTGGTGTCCATTAAGCCCTGTGTTGGCTGGTCAAGGAGCCCCTCCTCCAATGACGCAGACAGACCCAACATTAACTGGGACGTAGAGTTTCCGATGTGGCCCATCCGGGCACCCATATCATACGCCCTGCAGAGTAGGTCGTCTGTGAGCCGACACTGCAGTCGTGGGCACCTGGCGTTCGTTCACAAAGTCTCCTCAGGACGTACAATGAGGGAGGCAATAGCCGGTTCTACGGCCGGCATCTGCCCCAGGTCCACTTTGTCTGCACCATGCATCGCTGCCAACACACGTCCGTCTGGCGTCTGCCTAGAAAAGGCCTTTGTGTCAGTCCAACAAGTGTGCAGCTCCTTCACGTATTCCTCCGAAGGGGGAACAGCAAAAGGCCTTGCAGTTGGTTGGCATCTGAAGAAAGCACTAGAGGGGGTCTGTTGCACCGTTGGCACCTTGACTCCCAATCGGTAAGGGCAGTTCTTATCGCCCCAGTCACAGATTCCTCTCCCACGGCTCGAGAGCCCGTATAGGTATGGGAGTTTGCCTCGGAGACTGGGGAGCTCAGTTCATCATAATTCCTTCGAAATAGGGTATGAGAGGCAGCCACAGACGTCACATCCTCATCATGTGTTGCCACTTCCGGCTCCTGAGGAGTGACCACACTGCGGTCTGGCTCAGCCTGAAGGTTCTGAAGCAGAGCCTTCCTCTGAGTCAGTTCTGTTGTGAGGTTGTCCACTTTACTGGACAACCTGACAGAATCCTAATTCCTCCTCCTCTTCCTCTTACGAGGCTGGGTCTCTGAAGAAGAGCGCTTACGGTCCGACGGCTGGTCAGGAGGCAGCTGGCCAGAGGACATGGCGTCCCAATTAGGAGTTTCCTCAAAATTGGCTAGGCATGCGACCCTCACGGACCGGGGCAGAATCACACAGTTGGTACAGGCGTTCTCTGTGAGAGCCCCCTGAAGGTGATCCACACCGGGGCAGGAAGGACACAGGTCATGGCCGTCCTCCGCCTGGCGTGGGGCCAAACGATCTCTGCAGGCCAGCCACTCCAACATTTCTTTAAAGGCGACAAAATGTATTCAACAGTACTGTTTGTAGTATTATAGTCCTGCTCTAGGAGTCCGGTCGAGCTGAGAACGCCACTAGTGACTCCAATTCATACATGTTGAGCCGATCGTTTTTTTTTTTATCCAGCGATCCAACAAAACCCCCCAGAATAAACATTACTGTTCGTCCTATTACGGCACCGCGCTACAGAGTCCGGTCGAGCAGAGACGCCAATAGTGACTCCCAATCTGCAAGCCGAGCCCCGCTTTTTTACATTTTTTATTTTCACGAAGCTGAACGCTGTGTCACGAACCGGGTCGAGCGCAGCCGTAGAGAAACTCTTCAAACTGAAAGCAGCTATATAACAAAAACGTGATAAACACAACCAACACAGCGTGTAATCAACCAAACAAGCCAAATCGTAGCTTCAAATAAAGTACAATGAGCCCAGAGGCTACAACTGGAATCTACCGAGCGTACCGCGTCGGCAAAAAACACAATGGACTCACCAGGTGTAGAATACCGACCACTAGACTCTGAAGAAAGTCTGCAGAAACGCTGCATGTGCAGCCCTTGGAGGGCGAGGTGACTCGCAGCTCCGACCGCAGGTCGCAGGGCGACGGGCAACAAGCAGCAACCAACTGGAGAGCAGTGGAAATCAGCAATATCATGCCGACAAACCACACTTACAAACCTGCGAGCGAAAAGGTGAACAGGGACTGAGCTTCTGGTGTCACGTGACTCTAGAGACTGGCGGGACTTCTCTTCTAATATTCTCAACCTGCGTGAGGACGTCTATCCAGTACTTAAAGCCCCGCCTCTGGCGGTCTGGAGGGATGAAATAGAACTCTACATTTTTTCAGTCTGCTCTTCCACCAATACCATGGATCAGCCTGTATCCCTGGAAACACTGGAAACACTATTTCTTTCCTTTAGGGTTGTGTGACACTGTTTTACTGTCTGTATATTTACTATAATGTTTGCCTCTTGTTCAGGCCTCCATTGTGGATGAGAACTGCTCGTCTGTTGACACACCAGGTAACATCAAGGTGAGATAAATAAAGAGACCATGAGGTTCAAATATGTCGACAACTCAACAAGACAGAACAGTCACAAAAACTATGGCCACTGTGAGGGACACTCACAAAATACTGATTTCCAGGAATGAAATGAAGTCGAAGCTTGTGAGGTCACCTTGTAAACGTCGTAGGAGTCGATCCGAGTGTCGAAACACATGTAGAGGTTGTTGAGCATCTCCACCACTTGGAGAGGAGAACAGGAGGCAGAGATGGAGGTGAAGCCCACAATGTCTGAGAAGAAGATGGTCACCTGGAAAACAAGGGAGAAACATCCTGACGACAGCTGGTCACGACGTCCCAATAGTCATTTATTTTGACAAACTGGACGAGTTCCAACCAGACTGTCCAATCAGGCTCCCCGACTGTAGCCCCCGACCAGACCCTCCACCACACTCACCCCCACAGCAGGAATCATAAACCATCATCAAAAGTGGTTGATAGTACGGAAAGAAACCACGACCACCAGGCTATGATTTTCCTCCACCCCCTCCGTAGAGGTACCGAGCACTGAGGAAGGGTCTGTGAGGAGGAGCGCCAACGCAGCCGTCTGCTGATTGGTCAGTGAGGATCTTCACCCTGGACTTGGCCGCAATATTGAAATATTTAATCGGCTGTGAACCCCGTTGTTGTTTACATACTCTGCTTCGTGCTCACTGGTTGATTAGTTAACTGGCTTATTGTAACGTTCCACCTCTAAGGAACAGGAGGAGGAGCTTCAGCAGGAGCTCCGCCTCTCAGGAACAGGAGGAGCTTCAGCAGGAGCTCCACCTCTTAGGAAGAGGAGGAGCTTCAGCAGGAGCTCCACCTCTCAGGAGCAGGAGGAGGAGCTCCTGCAGGAGTTGGACAGTGCTGTTCGCAAGGAGAAAGTTTGTGTTGTGTCACAGAGAACGACTCTGACACAGAGTTGCAGCCGTCAGAAAGAAAACCCACCGCCGCCGGCTGCTTCCGTGTTCTTTGATCGACGCGTCTCCGAGTCGTTCAATTCAATTCAATTCAACTTTATTTATGGAGCACCAAATACAACACAGTCATTTCTAGGAGTTTTTAACAGAGAAAAGAGAAAAACCCAACTAATCCACATGAGCAGCAGATTTATTTGTGACTGTGGAAAGAAAAACTCTGACTGCTGACTGGTTGGGAGGGATAGAGGAGAGGAAAGGATAGAATAGACAGAGAGATAGATTGGAGGGATAGAGGAGAGGAAAGAATAGGATAGACAGAGAGATAGATTGGAGGGATAGAAGAGAGGAAAGGATAGGATAGAGGTAGAGAGAGGTAGAGAGAGTTAGAGAGAGGGGTAAAGAGAGAGGTGGAGAGAGGTAGAGAGAGGTAGAGAGAGGTGGAGAGGTTGAGAGGTTGAGAGGGGTAGAGAGAGGTAGAGAGAGGTAGAGAGGTGGAGAGGTTGAGAGGGGTTGAGAGGGGTAGAGAGAGGTACAGAGAGGTAGAGAGGTGGAGAGGTTGAGAGGGGTAGAGAGAGGTAGAGAGGTGGAGAGGTTGAGAGGGGTAGAGAGAGGTAGAGAGAGGTAGAGAGAGGTAGAGAGGTGGAGAGGTTGAGAGGGGTAGAGAGAGGTAGAGAGAGGTGGAGAGGTTGAGAGGTTGAGAGGGGTAGAGAGAGGTAGAGAGGTGGAGAGGTTGAGAGGGGTTGAGAGGGGTAGAGAGAGGTAGAGAGAGGTAGAAAGGTGGAGAGGTTGAGAGGGGTAGAGAGAGGTAGAGAGGTGGAGAGGTTGAGAGGGGTAGAGAGAGGTAGAGAGAGGTAGAGAGGTGGAGAGGTTGAGAGGGGTAGAGAGAGGTAGAGAGAGGTAGAGAGGTGGAGAGGTTGAGAGGGGTGGAGAGAGGTAGAGAGAGGTAGAGAGGTGGAGAGGTTGAGAGGGGTAGAGAGAGGTAGAGAGAGGTGGAGAGGTTGAGAGGGGTAGAGAGAGGTAGAGAGGTGGAGAGGGGTAGAGAGGGGTAGAGAGAGGTAGAGAGAGGTAGAGAGGTGGAGAGGTTGAGAGGGGTAGTGGGAGGTAGAGAGAGGTTGAGAGGGGTAGAGAGAGGTAGGGAGAGGTGGAGAGGTTGAGAGGGGTAGAGAGAGGTAGGGAGAGGTGGAGAGGTTGAGAGGGGTAGAGAGAGGTAGAGAGAGGTTGAGAGGTGGAGAGGTTGAGAGGGGTAGAGAGAGGTGGAGAGGTGGAGAGGTTGAGAGGGGTAGAGAGAGGTAGAGAGGTGGAGAGGTTGAGAGGGGTAGAGAGAGGTAGAGAGAGGTTGAGAGGGGTAGAGAGAGGTAGGGAGAGGTGGAGAGGTTGAGAGGGGTAGAGAGAGGTAGAGAGAGGTTGAGAGGTAGAGAGAGGTAGAGAGAGGTGGAGAGGTTGAGAGGTTGAGAGGGGTAGAGAGAGGTAGAGAGAGGTAGAGAGGTGGAGAGGTTGAGAGGGGTTGAGAGGGGTAGAGAGAGGTAGAGAGAGGTAGAGAGGTGGAGAGGTTGAGAGGGGTAGAGAGGTAGAGAGGTGGAGAGGTTGAGAGGGGTAGAGAGAGGTAGAGAGAGGTAGAGAGAGGTAGAGAGGTGGAGAGGTTGAGAGGGGTAGAGAGAGGTGGAGAGGTGGAGAGGTTGAGAGGGGTAGAGAGAGGTAGAGAGGTGGAGAGGTTGAGAGGGGTAGAGAGAGGTAGAGAGAGGTTGAGAGGGGTAGAGAGGGGTAGTGGGAGGTAGAGAGAGGTTGAGAGGGGTAGAGAGAGGTAGAGAGAGGTAGAGAGAGGTTGAGAGGTGGAGAGGTTGAGAGGGGTAGAGAGAGGTGGAGAGGTGGAGAGGTTGAGAGGGGTAGAGAGAGGTAGAGAGGTGGAGAGGTTGAGAGGGGTAGAGAGAGGTAGAGAGGGGTAGAGAGAGGTAGGGAGAGGTGGAGAGGTTGAGAGGGGTAGAGAGAGGTAGAGAGAGGTGGAGAGGTTGAGAGGTTGAGAGAGGTAGAGAGAGGTAGAGAGGTGGCGAGGTTGAGAGAGGTAGAGAGAGGTAGAGAGGTGGAGAGGTTGAGAGGGGTAGAGAGAGGTAGAGAGGTGGAGAGGTTGAGAGGGGTAGAGAGAGGTAGAGAGAGGTTGAGAGGGGTAGAGAGGGGTAGTGGGAGGTAGAGAGAGGTTGAGAGGGGTAGAGAGAGGTAGGGAGAGGTGGAGAGGTTGAGAGGGGTAGAGAGAGGTAGAGAGAGGTAGAGAGAGGTTGAGAGGTGGAGAGGTTGAGAGGGGTAGAGAGAGGTGGAGAGGTGGAGAGGTTGAGAGGGGTAGAGAGAGGTAGAGAGGTGGAGAGGTTGAGATGGGTAGAGAGAGGTAGAGAGGGGTAGAGAGAGGTAGGGAGAGGTGGAGAGGTTGAGAGGGGTAGAGAGAGGTAGAGAGAGGTGGAGAGGTTGAGAGGTTGAGAGAGGTAGAGAGAGGTAGAGAGGTGGCGAGGTTGAGAGAGGTAGAGAGAGGTAGAGAGGTGGAGAGGTTGAGAGGGGTAGAGAGAGGTAGAGAGGTGGAGAGGTTGAGAGGGGTAGAGAGAGGTAGAGAGAGGTTGAGAGGGGTGGAGAGAGGTAGAGAGATATATGTGCAATAATCTGGCAGATATTAAACCTGGAGGACTATAAACTGGGAGATATTAAACCTGGAGGACTATAATCTGCCAGATTATTAACCCTAGAGGACTATATTCTGGTAGATATTAAACCTGGAGGACGATAATCTGGCAGATATTAAATCTGGAGGACTTTAAACTGATAGACATTAAACCTGGAGGACTATAATCTGGTAGATATGAAACCTGGAAGACTACAATCTGGTAGATATTAAACCTGGAGGACTATAATCTGCCAGATAATTAACCTGGAGGACTAAAATCTGGTAGATTATTAACCCGAGAGGACTATATTCTGGTAGATATTAAACCTGGAGGATTATTATCAGTGGCAGATATTAAACCTGGAGGACCATAATCTGTCAGATATTAAACCTGGAGGACCATAATCTGGCAGATATTAAACCTGGAGGACCATAATCTGGCAGATATTAAACCTACTGCTCAGACTTGATGTCAATCAGCAGGATGTCACTCCACATCCTGATGCCTCCTGGTCTTAGAGGTGATGAGCAATGCAGATAGTACACAGCAGTCCTTTAAGACAAACATTAAGTAAAGGTAAAACACTAAATGGATGAATGTTAAACGATCTCATATAAAATATCAAGTCTGATGAGTAAAGTCACAGAAATGCTTACTATTCATTGCCCTTTAGGTTGTGACTATGATAGTTGAACTCGTAATAAGATGAGACTCACTGTAACAGCATCAGAGCATGTTGGGCTTTATCCTTTAGGTCAGGCCCTCGCTCCATCGTGTGTGTTCGCGTGCGCGTGTGTGTGTGTGTGTGTGTGTGTATGTGTGTGCGTGTTCGCGTGCGTGTATGTGTGTGCGTCTGTGCGTGTTTGCGTGTGTGTTCGCATGTGTGTGAGTGTGTGCGTGTGTGTGTGTTCGCGTGCGTGTATGTGTGTGAGTGTGTGCGTGTGTGTGTGTTCGCGTGCGTGTATGTGTGTGCGTCTGTGCGTGTTTGCGTGTGTGTTCGCATGTGTGTGAGTGTGTGCGTGTGTGTGTGTGCCTGTGCAGTCAGCCAGCCTGGCAGCCTGTTACACTGAATGCACTGGCGAGAAGGTAGAACCAGACCCTTTCTGACAGTCCCGTCTCTTTGGGGGCTTTTCCACCGGAAAGAACCAGGTTCTAGTTCTGGTCCAGGGCCAGCCTTAGCACCAGTTCTTTGTCTTTCCACCACCAAAGCCAAACAGCGACTAAACTGGTGCTCCGCTGGCTCCACTTCGTTGCTGGACCAGAGAGGAGCCAGACTGGGACCTGACGCGTCATCAGCTGGGGGCGGAGTTATCTCTGGAGGTATCACTATGTTACCTCCATGTTGAAGCTTTTGATTCAGACACGTCCAGAAATAAAGTGAAAGGAGCAGAAAGTCACTATGGAATGTTGGAATGGTGAAAAATAAGAGCCAAACTCATCCACGTGTTATTATTCCCCTCTATGTCCACTCTGGGGCTCCGGACTAGAGCAAGACGGACGTGAACAAACACCAATAGAGAGACGAAGAGACGTAATGTCTTCTTTCTCTTTGGTGCTTCAGAGGTTCAGACCAAACTAGATGGAGCGACCCGGACTAAACCAATGAAGACAGTCCGTCTCCTGTCAGCGCCAAATTGGTGAAATCAGTGACGTATCACGTTTTGGAGTGACGCAATGACGTAGCTCTACTGGTTCTGCTAACGGTGGAAAAAGAACCGGTTCTTTGGTGGTGCTCATTTAAGAACCGGCTCTGAACTAGAACCTGGTTCTTGTTGGTGGAAAAGCCCTATTTTAGACCAGGTAGAACCAGAAGAGAACAGAAAGGCAGCTGCTGTGATGAGCTGCTACTCACAAGAAGACACGACACCTGACTGATAATGTTCTGGGATTTCTTAAAGTTCCTCAGTTCACCTGTGTGAATGGAACCAAGTTCCTGAGTCCAGGGGAAACCAGTCAGCATCTGAGCTGC
Source organism: Lipophrys pholis (assembly GCF_963383615.2). Classification (NCBI taxonomy): domain Eukaryota; kingdom Metazoa; phylum Chordata; class Actinopteri; order Blenniiformes; family Blenniidae; genus Lipophrys; species Lipophrys pholis. The sequence goes on along the minus strand of NC_137630.1, from coordinate 343,628 downwards.
ACCACCATCAAACCAGCTCTGGATCCTTTGGAAAGCTTGTTTTGAAGCAGTTGTGACCTGAAGGTTTGATCGTTTTGGAAACAAACTTCAAACTGGAATCTTGTTGTCTTCATTTTCACTTTTAGAAAAACTTCATATCAGTGTTTCTATCAACTGGTCTAATGATTATGACTGTGCAAACACTGATGTCACTGTTTTCTTCTGCAGACCAGAGGATAGTTTTCTTCTTCTGCTTCTCAGTTTGCGACGCATGAAAAAGTCCTGTCACATTTAATCTTCGGAGTGAACCTTTAAAAACATGTGTGAGCTGCAGCTCCACACCTCTACTGAGCTGCTGCTCCACACCTCTACTGAGCACACCTCTACTGAGCCGCAGCTCAACACCTCTACTGAGCCGCTGCTTCACACCTCTACTGAGCCGCTGCTTCACACCTCTACTGAGCCGCTGCTCCACACCTCTACTGAGCCGCTGCTTCACACCTCTACTGAGCACACCTCTACTGAGCTGCAGCTCCACACCTCTACTGAGCTGCTGCTCCACACCTCTACTGAGCCGCTGCTTCACACCTCTACTGAGCCGCAGCTCAACACCTCTACTGAGCCGCTGCTCCACACCTCTACTGAGCCGCTGCTTCACACCTCTACTGAGCCGCACCTCTACTGAGCCGCAGCTCAACACCTCTACTGAGCTGCTGCTTCACACCTCTACTGAGCTGCTGCTCCACACCTCTACTGAGCCGCTGCTTCACACCTCTACTGAGCTGCTGCTCCACACCTCTACTGAGCCGCACCTCTACTGAGCCGCAGCTCAACACCTCTACTGAGCCGCTGCTCCGCACCTCTACTGAGCTGCTGCTTCACACCTCTACTGAGCTGCTGCTCCACACCTCTTCATCAAGCCAGGCGCCATGTTCACCTTTCAACTTCTTTTATCTCCCAATGAATATGGAACAGAGCAATTATAGGTAATTACGCTAACAATAGCAACAAAAGCAGCAGAGGCTCACACTCATTCAGCTGGTTGCAGATCTTGCTGAGGTAACGTCGTCTCGGCAGTGTCCACAAAATTCACAGTAGTGTCCACAACCTTCACAAATGTGTCCACAACCTTCAGAGCGGTGTCCACAACATCCACAGCAGTGTCCACAACCTTCCCAGCACTGTCCACAACATTCAAGGTAGTGTCCACAACCTTCACAGTAGTGTCCTGAACCTTCAAAAAATGTGTCCACAACCTCCACAACAGTGTCCACAACCTTCACAGCAGTGTCCACAACCTCCACAGCAGTGTCTAAAGCTCCACAACAGCGTCCACAACCTTCACAGCAGTGTCCACAACCTTCACAGCAGAGTCCACAACCTTCACATTAGTGTCCACAACCTGAAGAGCAGTGTCCACAACCTTCACAGCAGAGTCCACAACCTATAGAGCAGTGTCCACAACCTTAACAAAATGTGTCCATTACCTTCACAGAAGTGTCCACAACATTCAAGGTAGTGTCCACAACCTTCACAGCAGTGCCCACAACCTTCACTAAAATGTCCACAACCTTCACAGCAGTGTCCACAACGTCCAAAGCAGTCTCCACAACAGTGTCCATAACCTCCACAGCAGTGTCCACAACCATCACAGCAGTGTCCACAACCTGAAGAGCAGTGTCCACAACCTTCACAGCAGAGTCCACAACCTATAGAGCAGTGTCCACAACCTTCACAAAATGGGTCCATTACCTTCACAGAAGTGTCCACAACATTCAAGGTAGTGTCCACAACCTTCACAGCAGTGTCCACAACCTTCAAAGCAGTGTCCAAAACCTTCACAGAAGTGTCCACAACATTCAAGGTAGTGTCCACAACCTTCACAGTAGTGTCCACAACCTTCACAAATGTGTCCACAACTTTCAGAGCGGTGTCCACAACGTCCACAGCAGTGTCCACAACCTTCACAGCACTGTCCACAACATTCAAGATAGTGTCCACAACCTTCACAGTAGTGTCCACAACCTCCACAGCAGTGTCCGAAACCTTCACAATAGTGTCCACAACCTTCACAGCAGTGTCCACAACCTTGACAACAGTGTCCACAACCTTAAAAACAATGTCTACAACCTCCACAGCAGTGTCCACAACCTTCAAGGTAGTGTCCACAACCTTCAAGGTAGTGTCCACAACCTTCACAGCAGTGCCCACAACCTTCACTACAATGTCCACAACCTTCACAGCAGTGTCCACAACGTCCACAGCAGTCTCCACAACAGTGTCCATAACCTCCACAGCAGTGTCCACAACAGTGTCCACAACCTTCACATTAGTGTCCACAACATTCAAGGTAGTGTCCACAACCTTCACAGCAGTGTCCAAAACCTTCACAGCAGCGTCCAAAAACCTTCACAGCAGTGTCTACAACGTCTACAGCAGTGTTCACAACCTCCACAGCCGAGTCCACAACATTCCCAGCAGTGTCCACAACAGTGTCAACAACCTCCACAGCAGTGCCCACAACCTTCACAATAGTTTCCAAAACCTAAACAGCAGTGTCCACAGCAGTGTCCAAAACCTTCACAGCAGTGTTTACAACCTCCACAGCAGTGTCCACAGCAGTGTCCACAACCTTCACAGCAGAGTCCTCAACCTTCAATGCAGTGTCCCCAACCTATACAGCAGTGCCCACAACCTTCACAACAGTGTCCACAACGTCCACAGCAGTGACCACAATCTCCACAACAGTGTCCACAACCTTCACAGCAGTGTCCACAACCTCCAGAGCAGTGTCCACAACCTTCCCAGCAGTGTCCACAACCTCCAGAGCAGTGTCCACAACTTTCCCAGCAGTGTCCACAACCTATACAGCAGTATCCACAATCTTCACAGCAGTGTCCACAACCTTTACAGCAGAGTCCACAATTTTCACAACAGTGTCCACAAGCTCCACAACAGTGTCCACAACCTTACAGCAGTGTATACAACCTTCACAGCAGTGTCCACAACCTCCAGAGCAATGTCAAAAACCTTCACAGCAGTGTATACAACCTTCACAGCAGTGCCCACAACCTTCACAGCAGTCTCCACAACGTCCACAGCAGTGTCAACAATCTCCACAACAGTGTCCACAACCTTCACAGCAGTGTCCACAACCTCCGGAGAAGTGTCCGTAACCTCCACAGCAGTGTCCACAACCTCCAGAGAAGTGTCCACAACCTTCCCAGCAGTGTCCACAACCTCCACAATAGTGTCCACAACCTTCACAGCAGTGTCCACAACCTATAGAGCAGTGTCCACAACCTTCACAGCAGAGTCCACAACCTCCACAGCAGTGTCCACAACCTTCAATGCAGTGTCCCCAACCTATACAGCAGTGCCCACAACCTCCACAGCAGTCTCCACAACGTCCACAGCAGAGTTCACAACCTTCACAGCAGTGTCCACAACCTATAGAGCAGTGTCCACAACCTCCACAGCAGTGTCCACAACAGTGTCCATAACCTCCACAGCAGTGTCCACAACCTCCAGTGCAGTGTCAACAACCTCAACAGCAGTGTCCACAACCTTCACAGCAGTGTCCACAACCTCCAGAGCAGTGTCAACAACCTCAACAGCAGTGTCCACAACATTCACAATAGTGTCCACAACCTTCACAGCAGAGTCCACAACCTTCAATGCAGTGTCCCCAACCTTCACAGCAGTCTCCACAACGTCCACCGCAGTGTCCACAATCTCCACAACAGTGTCCACAACCTTCACAGCAGTGTATACAACCTTCACAGCAGTGTCCACAACTTTCACAGCAGTGTCCACAACCTCCAGAGCAGTGTCAAAAACCTTCACAGCAGTGTATACAACCTTCACAGCAGTGCCCACAACCTTCACAGCAGTCTCCACAACGTCCACAGCAGTGTCAACAATCTCCACAACAGTGTCCACATTCTTCACAGCAGTGTCCACAACCTCCACAGCAGTGTCCACAACCTCCAGAGCAGTGTCAACAACCTCCACAGCAGTGTCCACAAATTTCAAAATAGTGTCCAAAACCTTCACAGCAGTGTCCACAACCTCCAGAGCAGTGTCCACAACCTTCACAGCAGTGTCCACAACCTATAGAGCAGTGTCCACAACCTTCACAGCAGAGTCCACAACCTCCACAGCAGTGTCCACAACAGTGTTCACAACAGTGTCCACAACAGTGTCCACAGCAGTGTTCACAGCAGTGTCCACAACCTCGACAACAGTGTCAACAGCAGTGTCCACAAACTTCACAATAGTGTCCACAACCTTCACAGCAGTGTCCACAACCTTCACAGCAGTGTATACAACCTCCACAGCAGTGTCCACAGCAGTGTCCAAAATCTTCACAGCAGTGTCTACAACCTTCACAGCAGAGTCCACAACTTTCACAGCAGTGTCCACAACGTCCAGAGCAGTGTCAACAACCTCCACAGCAGTGTCCACAACCTATACAGCAGTGCCCACAACCTTCACAGCAGTCTCAACAACGTCCACAGCAGTGTCCACAACCTCCAGAGCAGTGTCCACAACTTTCCCAGCAGTGTCCACAACGTCCAGAGCAGTGTCAACAACCTCCACAGCAGTGTCCACAACCTTCACAGCAGTCTCCACAACGTCCACAGCAGTGACCACAATCTCCACAACAGTGTCCACAACCTTCACAGCAGTGTATACAACCTTCACAGCAGTGTCCACAACCTCCATAACAGTGTCAACAACCTCCACAGCAGTGTCCACAACATTCAGAATAGTGTCCACAACCTTCACAGCAGTGTCCAAAACCTCCAGAGCAGTGTCCACAACCTTCCCAGCAGTGTCCACAACCTCCAGAGCAGTGTCCACAACTTTCCCAGCAGTGTCCACAACCTATACAGCAGAGTCCACAATTTTCACAACAGTGTCCACAAGCTCCACAACAGTGTCCACAACCTTCACAGCAGTGTATACAACCTTCACAGCAGTGTCCACAACTTTCACAGCAGTGTCCACAACCTCCAGAGCAGTGTCAAAAACCTTCACAGCAGTGTATACAACCTTCACAGCAGAGTCCACAACCTCCACAGCAGTGTCCACAACAGTTTTCACAACAGTTTCCACAACAGTGTCCACAGCAGTGTCCACAACCTCGACAACAGTGTCAACAGCAGTGTCCACAAACTTCACAATAGTGTCCACAACCTTCACAGCAGTGTCCACAACCTTCACAGCATTGTATACAACCTCCACAGCAGTGTCCACAGCAGTGTCCAAAATCTTCACAGCAGTGTCTACAACCTTCACAGCAGAGTCCACAACTTTCACAGCAGTGTCCACAACGTCCAGAGCAGTGTCAACAACCTCCACAGCAGTGTCCACAACCTATACAGCAGTGCCCACAACCTTCACAGCAGTCTCCACAACGTCCACAGCAGTGACCACAATCTCCACAACAGTGTCCACAACCTTCACAGCAGTGTATACAACCTTCACAGCAGTGTCCACAACCTTCATAGCAGTGTCAACAACCTCCAAAAGCAGTGTCAACAACATTCAGAATAGTGTCCACAACCTTCACAGCAGTGTCCAAAACCTCCAGAGCAGTGTCCACAACCTCCAGAGCAGTGTCCACAACTTTCCCAGCAGTGTCCACAACGTCCAGAGCAGTGTCAACAACCTCCACAGCAGTGTCCACAACCTATACAGCAGTGCCCACAACCTCCATAGCAGTGTCAACAACCTCCACAGCAGTGTCCACAACATTCAGAATAGTGTCCACAACCTTCACAGCAGTGTCGAAAACCTCCAGAGCAGTGTCCACAACCTTCACAGCAGTGTCCACAACCTATAGAGCAGTGTCCACAACCTTCACAGCAGAGTCCACAACCTCCACAGCAGTGTCCACAACAGTGTTCACAACAGTGTCCACAACAGTGTCCACAGCAGTGTTCACAGCAGTGTCCACAACCTCGACAACAGTGTCAACAGCAGTGTCCACAAACTTCACAATAGTGTCCACAACCTTCACAGCAGTGTCCACAACCTTCACAGCAGTGTATACAACCTCCACAGCAGTGTCCACAGCAGTGTCCAAAATCTTCACAGCAGTGTCTACAACCTTCACAGCAGAGTCCACAACTTTCACAGCAGTGTCCACAACGTCCAGAGCAGTGTCAACAACCTCCACAGCAGTGTCCACAACCTATACAGCAGTGCCCACAACCTTCACAGCAGTCTCAACAACGTCCACAGCAGTGTCCACAACCTCCAGAGCAGTGTCCACAACTTTCCCAGCAGTGTCCACAACGTCCAGAGCAGTGTCAACAACCTCCACAGCAGTGTCCACAACCTTCACAGCAGTCTCCACAACGTCCACAGCAGTGACCACAATCTCCACAACAGTGTCCACAACCTTCACAGCAGTGTATACAACCTTCACAGCAGTGTCCACAACCTCCATAACAGTGTCAACAACCTCCACAGCAGTGTCCACAACATTCAGAATAGTGTCCACAACCTTCACAGCAGTGTCCAAAACCTCCAGAGCAGTGTCCACAACCTTCCCAGCAGTGTCCACAACCTCCAGAGCAGTGTCCACAACTTTCCCAGCAGTGTCCACAACCTATACAGCAGAGTCCACAATTTTCACAACAGTGTCCACAAGCTCCACAACAGTGTCCACAACCTTCACAGCAGTGTATACAACCTTCACAGCAGTGCCCACAACCTTCACAGCAGTCTCCACAACGTCCACAGCAGTGTCAACAATCTCCACAACAGTGTCCACAACCTTCACAGCAGTGTCCACAACCTCCAGAGCAGTGTCCACAACCTATAGAGCAGTGTCCACAACCTTCACAGCAGAGTCCACAACCTCCACAGCAGTGTCCACAACAGTTTTCACAACAGTTTCCACAACAGTGTCCACAGCAGTGTCCACAACCTCGACAACAGTGTCAACAGCAGTGTCCACAAACTTCACAATAGTGTCCACAACCTTCACAGCAGTGTCCACAACCTTCACAGCATTGTATACAACCTCCACAGCAGTGTCCACAGCAGTGTCCAAAATCTTCACAGCAGTGTCTACAACCTTCACAGCAGAGTCCACAACTTTCACAGCAGTGTCCACAACGTCCAGAGCAGTGTCAACAACCTCCACAGCAGTGTCCACAACCTATACAGCAGTGCCCACAACCTTCACAGCAGTGTATACAACCTTCACAGCAGTGTCCACAACCTTCATAGCAGTGTCAACAACCTCCAAAAGCAGTGTCAACAACATTCAGAATAGTGTCCACAACCTTCACAGCAGTGTCCAAAACCTCCAGAGCAGTGTCCACAACCTTCCCAGCAGTGTCCACAACCTCCAGAGCAGTGTCCACAACTTTCCCAGCAGTGTCCACAACGTCCAGAGCAGTGTCAACAACCTCCACAGCAGTGTCCACAACCTATACAGCAGTGCCCACAACCTCCATAGCAGTGTCAACAACCTCCACAGCAGTGTCCACAACATTCAGAATAGTGTCCACAACCTTCACAGCAGTGTCCAAAACCTCCAGAGCAGTGTCCACAACCTCCAGAGCAGTGTCCACAACTTTCCCAGCAGTGTCCACAACCTATACAGCAGAGTCCACAATTTTCACAACAGTGTCCACAAGCTCCACAACAGTGTCCACAACCTTCACAGCAGTGTATACAACCTTCACAGCAGTGTCCACAACTTTCACAGCAGTGTCCACAACCTCCAGAGCAGTGTCAAAAACCTTCACAGCAGTGTATACAACCTTCACAGCAGTGCCCACAACCTTCACAGCAGTCTCCACAACGTCCACAGCAGTGTCAACAATCTCCACAACAGTGTCCACAACCTTCACAGCAGTGTCCACAACCTCCACAATAGTGTCCACAACCTTCACAGCAGTGTCCACAACCTATAGAGCAGTGTCCACAACCTTCACAGCAGAGTCCACAACCTTCACAGCAGAGTCCACAACCTCCACAGCAGTGTCCACAACAGTGTTCACAACAGTGTCCACAACAGTGTCCACAGCAGTGTCCACAACCTCCAGAGTAGTGTCAAAAACCTTCACAGCAGTGTATACAACCTTCACAGCAGTGCCCACAACCTTCACAGCAGTGTCCACAACCTATAGAGCAGTGTCCACAACCTTCACAGCAGAGTCCACAACCTTCACAGCAGAGTCCACAACCTCCACAGCAGTGTCCACAACAGTGTTCACAACAGTGTCCACAACAGTGTCCACAGCAGTGTCCACAACCTCCAGAGTAGTGTCAAAAACCTTCACAGCAGTGTATACAACCTTCACAGCAGTGCCCACAACCTTCACAGCAGTCTCCACAACGTTCACAGCAGTGTCAACAATCTCCACAACAGTGTCCACAACCTTCACAGCAGTGTCCACAACCTCCAGAGCAGTGTCAACAACCTCCACAGCAGTGTCCACAACATTCAAAATAGTGTCCACAACCTTCACAGCAGTGTCCACAACCTCCAGAGCAGTGTCCACAACCTTCCCAGCAGTGTCCACAACCTCCACAATAGTGTCCACAACCTTCACAGCAGTGTCCACAACCTATAGAGCAGTGTCCACAACCTTCACAGCAGAGTCCACAACCTTCACAGCTGAGTCCACAACCTCCACAGCAGTGTCCACAACAGTGTTCACAACAGTGTCCACAACAGTGTCCACAGCAGTGTCCACAACCTCGACAAAAGTGTCAACAGCAGTGTCCACAAACTTCACAATAGTGTCCACAACCTTCACAGCAGTGTCCACAACCTTCACAGCAGTGTATACAACCTCCACAGCAGTGTCCACAGCAGTGTCCAAAATCTTCACAGCAGTGTCTACAACCTTCACAGCAGAGTCCACAACTTTCACAGCAGTGTCCACAACGTCCAGAGCAGTGTCAACAACCTCCACAGCAGTGTCCACAACCTTTACAGCAGTGTTTACAACCTCCACAGCAGTGTCCACAGCAGTGTCCACAGCAGTGTCCACAACCGTCACAGCAGAGTCCTCAACCTTCAATGCAGTGTCCCCAACCTATACAGCAGTGCCCACAACCTTCACAGCAGTCTCCACAACGTCCACAGCAGTGACCACAATCTCCACAACAGTGTCCACAACCTTCACAGCAGTGTATACAACCTTCACAGCAGTGTCCACAACCTTCACAGCAGTGTCCACAACCTCCATAGCAGTGTCAACAACCTCCACAGCAGTGTCCACAACATTCAGAATAGTGTCCACAACCTTCACAGCAGTGTCCACAACCTCCACAGCAGTATCCACAACCTTCCCAGCAGTGTCCACAACCTCCAGAGCAGTGTCCACAACTTTCCCAGCAGTGTCCACAACTTATACAGCAGTATCCACAATCTTCACAGCAGTGTCCACAACCTTCACAGCAGAGTCCACAACCTCCACAATAGTGTCCACAACCTTCACAGCAGTGTCCACAACCTTCACAGCAGTGTCCACAACCTCCATAGCAGTGTCAACAACCTCCACAGCAGTGTCCACAACCTTTACAGCAGTGTTTACAACCTCCACAGCAGTGTCCACAGCAGTGTCCACAACCTTCACAGCAGAGTCCTCAACCTTCAATGCAGTGTCCCCAACCTATACAGCAGTGCCCACAACCTTCACAGCAGTCTCCACAACGTCCACAGCAGTGACCACAATCTCCACAACAGTGTCCACAACCTTCACAGCAGTGTATACAACCTTCACAGCAGTGTCCACAACCTTCACAGCAGTGTCCACAACCTCCATAGCAGTGTCAACAACCTCCACAGCAGTGTCCACAACATTCAGAATAGTGTCCACAACCTTCACAGCAGTGTCCACAACCTCCACAGCAGTATCCACAACCTCCCCAGCAGTGTCCACAACCTCCAGAGCAGTGTCCACAACTTTCCCAGCAGTGTCCACAACCTATACAGCAGTATCCACAATCTTCACAGCAGTGTCCACAACCTTTACAGCAGAGTCCACAATTTTCACAACAGTGTCCACAAGCTCCACAACAGTGTCCACAACCTTCACAGCAGTGTCCACAACCTCCACAATAGTGTCCACAACCTTCACAGCAGAGTCCACAACCTCCACAGCAGTGTCCACAACAGTGTCCTCAACAGTGTACTCAACAGTGTCCACAGCAGTGTCCACAACCTTCATAGCAGTGTCCACAACCTCGACAACAGTGTCAACAGCAGTGTCCACAAACTTCACAATACTGTCCACAACCTTCACAGCAGTGTATACAACCTCAACAGCAGTGTCCACAACATTCACAGCAGAGTCCCCAACCTATACAGCAGTGCCCACAACCTTCACAGCAGTGTCCACAACCTCCACAATAGTGTCCACAACCTTCACAGCAGTGTCCACAACGTATAGAGCAGTGTCCACAACCTTCACAGCAGAGTCCACAACCTTCACAGCAGTGTCCACAACCTATAGAGCAGTGTCCACAACCTTCACAGCAGAGTCCACAACCTCCACAGCAGTGTCCACAACCTTCACAGCAGTGTCCGCAACAGTGTCAACAGCCTCCACAGCAGTGCCCACAACCTATACAATAGTTTCCACAACCTCCACAGCAGTGTCCACAGCAGTGTCCACAACCTCCGCAACAGTGTCCACAACCTTCACAGCAGTTAATACAACCTTCACAGCAGTGTCCACAACCTTCACAGGAGTGTCCACAACCTCCACAACAGTGTCCACAACCCTCACAGCAGTGTCCACAACCTCCACAACAGTGTCCACAACCTTCACAGCAGTGTCCACAACCTTCACAGGATTGCCCACAACCTCCAAAACAGTGTCCACAACCTTCACAGCAGTGTATACAACCTTCACAGCAGTGTCCAAAGCAGGAGTTGGGGGTGGATGGAGATGAGCACAGGAGCAACAGGAAGTCAGATTTCCGTCTGCAGGAAGTTGAAGTCGGGAGTCTGAAGAGTCGAAGAGGAGAGAAGCGTTCACCTCACCCATCCACTCAATCCCCACAATGCAATGCTTCACTTCACAACACGAGTGCTTCTCTTCCAGGTTCACCGTTCTAGTGTGACGGAGAGATTTGTCGGCGCTTTCCTTCCTTCAACTAAACATCGAGACAACGGAGCCATAATGCTTTTTGAAACCCAAAGAATCTTTGAGAAGTTGCTGATAAGCTGTGTCTGAAGACAGATGTGCAGAAAGAACTCCTTTTGAATGAAATGTTTCAATTGGAAATCAATGGTACAAATAATATACATAATTATATATGTACATATGTTTTTAATATTTAATAAAATTTTCATTGTGTAATTGAACAAAGCATAGCCACTTTAAATGAAAACAAATCCAGCTGTCCTGTATAAAACGTTCATATCTTGCTTCATTTCTATTGTTTAGCAGAAGTTCAGAGCAGTCGGTCGAAGTCAAGTCATGGGATCAACCCCGATAATCCAAGGCCAGGAAACCAGATTGAGAGTCGAGGCCAACGATGAGCTGCTGCTCCAGCCTCCTCCTCCACTGTGGGACTCCACCCACCAAAGCTCTGCTCCAACCATTGGTCTGGAACCTGGAGCCAAGCTCATGAAGTGAGGAGAAACAGGTTCCTAATATCCATTGGAACTGTTGTAGCAGCTATTCATGTCTAGTTTCAATATTCATTTATTCATTCACTCTTTAGAAAAGCACAGGCGCTGGTTTGGCCCTGCTGCTGTTGGACAAGGCCTGAAGGATTCAAGCTCCCAGTAAAGGATACTGATGGAAGAAAACTGCTGTCACCACAAAGAGTGAGAGTTTTTAAAACGGTATCATCAATCGAAAGGTTTGAGACTGAATTCATGTGAGATTCATTCATCTTCATTTCTACCTAATCCTCAAAGTAATTAAAAAAAACTAAAACTGAGCTGACTGAGGGTACATCCACACGAGCCCAAACCATCATCTCTCCCCGGGGTTCTCAAAAGAACTTCTGTCCACACCTCACTATGAACTCTGCTCAGCACGAGCGCTTCAGGGCATGTAGTACACATGCCAGGCCTTTAGGGGCGCTGTGACTCACCAAATACACCAAAATCACATAGGAAGACAGAGCACACAGAAATATAGAAGTAGAGTCCTGCTCATAGTTTCTGAGTTCTATTGGTCTGTGGCCCTGCTCCTCCTCCTGCTAGCGCCAGAAGCTGCTGCAGCGCCACCTGGAGCATGGAGTCTGCCATTGTTGTGGTTATGAGGTGACATCGCAAATCTCCGTGGGGGGTGAGGGGGTGATGGCATCATCGTTTTACCACAGATGATGGTCTTTGCCGTCCACAGCTCACAGATGAGCCGGGCTTTTAGAATTTCCCCGCTCTGGGACCAGAGCTTCAAACAAAACGTTTTCGGGCTCCTGAAGCTCCGCCTCCTGTGGATGATCGGACAAAACTGGTGCGTCCGAACCGGCGTTCTGGTGTGGACGGCCCTGAGTGCTGATTGAATTTGTTATTCTGTGTCTAAAAAGGGAAAGGTTTGGTGGGACTGGCCTCAGTTTTTCTGTCTCCATGAGTGTCCAGCCAAAACACAATGGCAATAGAGCTCAATGGACGTGGTCCTTCAACTCCAAAGATGTCGGGAACAACTTTACCTTCTTGTGCTTTGCAGAATAAAACTTCTCCAAAGTCACACGCTTCACTCTTCCATTCTTCTCAAACACTGAGCTCAGTAGAGACTGGGAGAAGATCAGACGTCATCCTCACAGGAAAAGACAAATTCCTCTCTCTGTCCGAGTCAAATGTCCTATTTTATAAACATTTAAACATTTCAATTTGCATGAAAAAATTTCAGTTTGTGCTGGGAGGACAGTCCTTGCTTAGCTTTTGTCTTTGGATTTGGACCAACCTTTTCATAGCTCTCTGCTTCGACATGCTTTCGCTGGCGGAGCTGCTTGGCCACTGTCTTTGGAAGCATCTGGTGCAGCAGATCTTCTGCCAGTTTCCTCTGGAGCTGCAGAGCTTCAGTTTTCTCCATCAGACTCTGAGCATAGTCCTGGATCCACTCAGTCATCTGCTTGAAGGAGAACATGAGCAGTGGGTAGATGAGACAGGCTACAGCCAGCAGGCAGATCTTCATGCTGAGGCCTGAAGACATGGACCGCCATGCCAGTTTAAGAGCCAGTGCTGACTGCTCCATCAGGCACTGCTGTGTGCTTGCCAGAGCTTGAATTCCAGAGCGAGAGCCAGACAGAAGCCCAGGTCCTGCTCCAGAGATCTGCCACTGACTTGTGTCAAACACGTTCCCATGTTCACTGTCCAGGCTGGAGTCGTTCTGGAGCTCTACGTTCTCTAACCAGCAGTCGTTCAGGTGCTCCGTCATTCCCCGAGCAAAGCCGAGCCAACCCAGGATGTACGTCCATCGGTGGCGGAAGCTGGCTGGAGGGGCCATGTGGTGGAGGTCCTTCAGCTGGTGATTGAGCTCGATGAAGGTGACCAGAAGTCTGGCAGACAGCACATCTCTCCAGTTGACATTCTCTTTGACTTTGGCCACCGTGTCTTCCACTCTGCCCCAGGTGTCAAGAAGTCTTCCAATCACCAGGGACAAAGCACAATTACTGTTTTCAACCAAGTGCTTTGATTCCAGTGAAGAGTTTATAAATCCTTGAATGCTCCAACTCATCTCGGGACAGAATCCAGACAACTCTGCACTGCATGGGAGTCCTTGGCCATCACTGTGGCCCCCCAGCTCCCCACAGAGACCGTCCAACACAGGGACCAGCACATCGGAAATGCTGGCCTCCAAAGTGCCATTACCCATTCCTTGATGAAACACACGTCTCATCCGCTGAAGCTTGCTAATGAGGTGCAGGAGAGCGATGGTCTTGCATGAAGTCAGTTCACTGAAAGCTGCCTCGGTGGTGTGCAGCAAGTCAAAGTTGGAGCGGAGGTCAAAGGTCACGGAGCCAAGCAAGGCCAGGAAAGACAGGAAGCACGCCATCACAATGCGACGGACACTTCTGCTCCTGCCAGAAAGGATGAATATGGAGAACCTGAAACATAGGAACACATTCCATCAGGTTCAGGGTTCAAGCAAAGTTCCAAAGAAAAAGGAGCATGTTTGCACATTTACATTCTGGAGATCCAGGAAAGACGTGAGACTGTCTGAGCAGTAGGATGTCAGCAGCTGCTTTAAATCAGCAATCCATTCTCAACTGGTGGGTCAGACGCCCAAAGGGTTCTGGAGGGTCGTGGACCGTTTCAGTTTTAATGTTTCACTTTGCTTCACTTTGTTTCACTTTGAAAGATGTATTTTTATTTTACTCTTTTCTACAAGCTATTTAGTGTTTGTTTCTTAAAACCTTTTAAAATAACTGTGTAAAATCATGTTTATCAAAATTGCCTTAGTTTATACCAGTTGATATTTAAATGCTTCCCATTTGAAATACGTTTGAAGTATTATTTGATATTTTGTTTTGTCATTTTTATTTTACTTTTGATGTTTCACTGTTTATGTGAAAACTACCTCAAAAGCCGTTCAGTTTTTATATTTCCAAAGTCACTTTATCAGAATATTGTTTACCTTTAACTTCATTAGTGTTGTTGTTTACCTTTTAATATGTTGACATTATTTGCACATGTTGGCAGAATTGCACAAATGATATCAATGAAAACCTGCTCAGAAAGGCTGTCGATCGTCTTCTACTCTGTCTGTTGGTTGTTTTTCAGGGGGAAATGGCTGCAAACTGTGGACTGGATTTCCTGAAGGGAGGCGGGTCTCAATGAGACCAGGAGGAATGAGGCAGGAAATCCATTCCACAGTTTGCAGCCAGCGAGCAGGCTAGGGAAGTAGCACTGTGCTATCCAACTTTTCATGGCAACATGTTGCTGTTTGGACGGATTTTACACTCAAAACACCACGAAGCAACACAGCAACGTGGATGTTAGCAAAGCAACACAGCGAAGTGGATGTTAGCAAAGCAACACAGCGAAGTGGATGTTAGCAAAGCAACACAGCATTGTGGATGTTAGCAAAGCAACACGGCAACGTGGATGTTAGCAAAGCAACACAGCAACGTGGATGTTAGCAAAGCAACACAGCAAAGTGGATGTTAGCAAAGCAACACAGCATTGTGGATGTTAGCAAAGCAACACAGCAACGTGGATGTTAGCAAAGCAACACAGCATTGTGGATGTTAGCAAAGCAACACAGCAAAGTGGATGTTAGCAAAGCAACACAGCATTGTGGATGTTAGCAAAGCAACACAGCAAAGTGGATGTTAGCAAAGCAACACAGCAATGTGGATGTTAGCAAAGCAACACGGCAACGTGGATGTTAGCAAAGCAACACAGCAACGTGGATGTTAGCAAAGCAACACAGCAAAGTGGATGTTAGCAAAGCAACGTGGCAACGTGGATGTTAGCAAAGCAACACGGCAACATGGATGTTAGCAAAGCAACACGGCAACGTGGATGTTAGCAAAGCAACGCAGCAAAGTGGATGTTAGCAAAGCAACGCAGCAACGTGGATGTTAGCAAAGCAACACAGCAACGTGGTTGTTAGCAAAAGCAACGTGGATGTTAGCAAAGCAACACAGCAAAGTGGATGTTAGCAAAGCAACGCGGCAACATGGATGTTAGCAAAGCAACGCAGCAACGTAGATGTTAGCAAAGCAACACGGCAACGTGGATGTTAGCAAAGCAATGCAGCAATGTGGATGTTAGCAAAGCAACACAGCAATGTGGATGTTAGCAAAAGCAACGTGGATGTTAGCAAAGCAACACAGCAAAGTGGATGTTAGCAAAGCAACGCAGCAACGTGGATGTTAGCAAAGCAACGTGGCAACGTGGATGTTAGCAAAGCAACGTGGCAACGTGGATGTTAGCAAAGCAACGTGGCAACGTGGATCTTAGCAAAGCAACACAGCAACGTGGATGTTAGCAAAGCAACACAGCAATGTGGATGTTAGCAAAGCAACGCAGCAACGTGGATGTTAGCAAAGCAACACGGCAAATTGGATGTTAGCAAAGCAACGCGGCAACGTGGATGTTAGCAAAGCAACGTGGCAACGTGGATGTTAGCAAAGCAACACAGCAATGTGGATGTTAGCAAAGCAATGCAACAACGTGGATGTTAGCAAAGCAATGCAGCAACGTGGATATTAGCAAAGCAACGCAGCAAAGTGGATGTTAGCAAAGCAACGCAGCAACGTGGATGTTAGCAAAGCAACGTGGCAATGTGGATGTTAGCAAAGCAACACGGCAACGTGGATGTTAGCAAAGCAACGTGGCAATGTGGATGTTAGCAAAGCAACACGGCAACGTGGATGTTAGCAAAGCAACACAGCAACATGGATGTTAGCAAAGCAACACAGCAACGTGGTTGTTAGCAAAGCAACACAGCAACGTGGATGTTAGCAAAGCAACACAGCAACGTGGATGTCAGCAAAGCCGTAGATTTAAGAAGCTTTATTCTCATTGTTCAAGTACAAAGAAATTCCGTTTGTTGCATCACTAATAGCAGCAGCAGGTCACATTCACATTTAAATAAAATAAATTGTCATTGGTAAGGTGCGGTATTGAAGTGCAAGTTCTTTTGGGGGGGGGGGGGGGGGGGGGGGGGGTGTTGTATCGTTTGTAGTCTGTGATGTTCTGGATGCCTTTCCACATGGAGCGGAGGTTGTTTTCCCTGAAGCTGGCCTCTATCTGCTCTCTGTATTTGGTTTTAGCAGCCTTAATGCCTCTGTTCAGGTCCACTCGAGCCTTCCTGTAGGCCTCCCTGTCTCCTGATCTGAGTGCTGAATCCCTGGCCTGGAGTAGTGCTCTGGTCTTGGTGTTGAACCAGGTTTTGATTGGGGAAAATTTTCACCCATTTCCTCGTTGTTACATTGTTCATGCAGAAACTGATGTATGACAGCACAGAGGAGGTCAGCGTTTTCAAACTCCAGCTCTGGGAGGAGAACAGCTCTGACATCAGAACAATGAGCAGCAGCTCCTCCAGGCTGTCAGCAGGCGATTCACACCTCCGTGAAGCTGCGTCCTACTCCACGCTAAACTCCCTGAAAATAGTCCCAATGGTTGGAGCTGCGTTAGAGCTGGAAACATTGTGTTGCTGCTGCCTTGCTCAAGAGTTTCCCCAGGGATTAATAAAGTCATTCTGAGCTTTTAAAGATAGAACTAGTTTATTATGAGATGATGACGTCATGCAGACCCCCACATTGTCCACATGGAACTAAAATACTTTGTACTCCTTCCTTTTCTGTCCTGATACTAACCTCAAGTTGTCTTTAAAGAGAATACATGTATACATTAGTACATTTCATACTTTACTGTAGAGAGGAGTTTATTACAGCCTCATATAAAATCAATATTCCCTTCTTGAATCTAATAAATAAAAAATACATTGAATTTCAATTTAGATTTTTGAATTTTAAAATGAAAATCAAATAACGACTCATTTTCTGTTTTTTAACATCTTTTCTAAACTGTCCTAAAAATCCAATGACCAAAACATACACTGACAAATCCGTTTTATTTTTTATGGTCACTGCGCTAGTGTCTGGTCAAATGGGTCATGGATCCATAGCGCCCCCTATATTATTTGTATGTCCACTATGTTCACTGAGGTAGTTTTTTTTAATTATTATATAAAGTGAATCTGTCCACTGAGCTGACAGGGGACAGGAGACATGGGCAGGGGCCAGGAGGCATGGGCAGGGGACAGGAGACAGGGGCAGGGGACAGTTCCAGGGGACAGGTGCGTGCGGCTCACCTGTTCAGCTGACAGTGGCTGTGCGCGTCCTGCGGCGACACTCTGCTCCTCTTGATCCGGTGGACTGAAGCCGAGGACGCGGCCCCAGAGGACAGACACTTTGTCATCACGTCTTGCAGCAGCGGCGCTCCGTCCGTACCTCCCGGAGTCCTCACGGTCACTGCGGCCGGAGCGCGTCACCGAGTCGCCGCGCGTCCGTCAGCGCGCATTCACGATGTCCACCCACTGAGATTAAAATAAAGAGAAGCGAAAACTCTCGATGAAAATATAATATATCTGATATCTGCTTCAACTTCTGGATCCTGTAGTGTGTGTGTGTGTGTGTGTGTGTGTGTGTGTGTGTGTGTGTGTGTGTGTGTGTGTGTGTGTGTGTGTGTGTGTGTGTGTGTGTGTGTGTGTGTGTGTGCGCGCGCGTGTTCTTGGCAAGGGAATATATCTGGAGGCTTTGTAGTTTCACTTTGAACAGTTTGTAATAAAAATGACCAAAGTTTTAAGTGTAAAGAAATCAGTGGTTCTTCCCTCAGTGACCTGCAGTCACTCTCTCATACTAACATGAGCCTGAAACATGATTTAGTCTGATGTCTTTGGTCCGTGTACCTTCCGTTCTATTTCCAATGCTGAAATGCAAATCGGAAAACAAAAAAACAGGCATTTTTCTTTTTTCAATATAAGTAGCAGATTTTAAAACAAACAAACAAACAAGAGCCGTTTTCCATTAAAATAGAGCCATAAAATTGGATTTTGTGTTGTTTTCCTATTATGGATTTTTATATTCCCAGATAAACACGAAGAATCCATCTATATTGATCCAAAATGCAGAAATGCGGGGATATCTGTATTATTCCTGGGATTATAAGGAGAACCAGAAGCAGTATTTGAGCTTTTCCCCGGATTAGCAGGTCTTTAGCTCAACAGCAGCAGACTGGGTTGGCAGGAGTCTGAAGACTGGACGGGACGGTGTCACTCCAGCCCGATGGAATTTAATTAGAGAAGTGATTGCTCGAAATCTCTTGCACGCGGACATTTCCACGGAATTCTTACAATTAGGTGTGCAGACAGGATGTTCTGAACTGAGTGTCAGGAGAGTTTGTTTCCAGGAGGGGACACGTGTCCCACACACAGGTTGCTATCAGCAGAGCAACAAATCAGGGAGGCCAAAGTTAGTCTGGATTACTTTGATTGACAGAGGTGGGTAATAACAAGTTACATTTTCTAGGTTACATTGACCTGATTACGTTTTGGGATGAATTGTACATCTAAGATAGTTTTACATCATCTCCATACTTTTTACTTTTACTTGAGTAGATTTGTGAAGAAGAATGTACTCTCACTACACTCCATTAGGCCACACTGAGCTAGTTACTTTTTCTTTACCCAGTCAGTATTCTACACATTATTATTATTCTCCCCCTACGAAGCCATTTAATGTTTTATTTTGTCAGCCAGAGGGGCTTCCGCCATAGGCTCCACCACCTCACTGTGTTTCACCAATCACATTTAGAAATGTGTGTTTCTTCTGCTGTAATTTGTTATTTTGTAAATATTCAATTTATTTTTCATTTTTATTTATTCTATTATTTTATTGATTGGAAGTACTCAAATTTACCTGGAGATTAGTATTTTGTATTTTTGTCTGATTAAATGCATGTCTTCACAAATTAATCAGATGTTACTCAACAGTTGCTCAGTACTTCAGTAGCCCCCCCCCCCCCCCCAGTACTTTTTACTCTACCTCAAATATTATTTGGATGACTACTTTTTACTTCTACTTGAGTTATATTATGCTGAAGTAACAATACTCTTACTTGAGTACAATTTTTGGCTCCTCTACCCACCTCTGTTGATTTATTTCCAGACTCGGTATATTGTATGAAATATAAATCCATGAAGACTCGGCCTCCATGTTACAGCTGAGTTATGATGATTCATCAGACAGGGTCACCGTATGGTGACCGGGTACCTGTGTGCAATGGCAGTGGTTGCTGGTGAAATGCCGGGTGGGGAAGATTTTGAGAACAACTCATTGTCCCTATCACGGAATGCGGGTCAGGTAACCTTAACCCCGTCCCCCACAGTGCTGCATACATGGGACACAAAATCCACCTCGACCAGAATGAAAAACTGGTCCTGTCCGGAGGGACACATGTTCGGAGGGACACATGTCCGGAGGGACACATGTTCGGCGGGACACATGTTCGGAGGGACACATGTCCGGAGGGACACATGTTCGGCGGGACACATGTCCGGAGGGACACATGTTCGACGGGACACATGTCCGGAGTGACACATGTTCGTGGATCACATGTCCGGAGGGACACATGTCCGGAGTGACACATGTTCGGAGGGACACATGTTCTGGCAATAGATGGGTACAGCAGTAAGGTCGTTGCCCAGGCAACCATGCCAGTCAAGAATAACCTCACGATATATGAAGAAGTTTACAGGTTAGTCCAGTACTTCTTAACTTGTATTTGGCTTCAGTACCTCCTTCCTCTGATTTCAGAATCCAGGGCACAAATTCAGGCAGGCGTAATTTTTTGTGAAAAAGTCCATGGAAAAGTTCGTCTTTATACATACATACTTTTTTTTTTACTTTGTATGTAATTTAAAGACTAACTTTTCTCACAACTTCACTTTTCTGCAAGTTTTTTTGTGACTCTTTTTAAAACGGCGTGTGACTTAGAAAAACGGTGGAATCCATATAACAAACTATTATACGTTTTATGGATTCTAACGTTTTTTTTGTCTTTTTTATTTGTGATAGGCATACTGACCCATTATTTCTCAAATGGGGGTCCGTGTACCCCAAGGGGTACTCTGAGGTACAACAGGGGGTACATTTTGGATTGACCAAAAGCACTGTAGTTGTTAAATAATAAAATGAATCCTGAAACATACCGTGCTTTCTGTCAATCCAAAATCTTAATAAACCTCAAACCTGAAAGTAAAAGTAAGGTTTTGTCTTTCTTAGAATCTGTGTGCACAATTATTAGTTATTAATTATTATTAGTCAATAAAAGGGTGCACTAGTAGATTGCAATATTGTTGGTGTATCCTACATTGCAGACTCAACATTTGATGAGTCAACATTTGATGAGTCATGTTTCACTATTTTACAGATCAGCAGTTCTTGAATATGGGATGTGGGACCAGGTCAGGGTGGACCAGGTCAGGGTGGACCAGGTCAGGGTGGACCAGGGCCGGGAATTGTACTTGTCCCTCTACATGCAGGAGATGCTGTCTAACCACAGACACAACTTGCAAAGGAACACCCAATTGTTGGGCAGCAGGAGGATGTCCAGATAAACTGGGAGAGGACTTGTTGTCCCAGGCGTCCCCAGCAGGAGACATGGACCAGCAGGATGTCTCCTGCTTTGGGACGGACCCCTTCTCAACTGAGGAGGACAAAATATCAGCAGAACAACGTTTTGCTGTAGAGTACTGAAGGAAATGCAAGTAGGGATATCTATCTTCACCGTCTCCCTGGGATGACGGTGGTAACAAAGCAATGCATTCCGCCATCTGCTATGGCGGTGGGGCTTTGGACTCAATGGAGGCTACTATAAGTCTATTACACAAGGAACGGATACAGGGGATGCAGCAGCAACCACATGTGACTATGATTCCTAAAAAGACAGCTATTGAAGTAAGGATAGAGAGAGCAAGGGAACGCCATTTCCCGAACCACTTGTCCATAAGGTCATTGAACCACGGATCTACTCCAGAATGTTCCTTCATCTCCGCAGAAAGGGAACGCAGACCTTCTAAGGCACGAGTGAGACTGCCATCAGGTGCAGTATTATTGGGGATAAAAGTACAACATAGTTCCCCAAACATAACACACACGCCACCTTTTTCAGCCAACAACATGTCCACTGCCACACGAGTTTGGAATGCCATGAGGGAGGTAGCAGACAGTTGTTCATGGACTGCTATTCCCAGATCCCTGGTGTAATTGGCCAATTACACCAGGTGAGCTCAGAGCAGGTGAGCTGCTTAACCCAACTACTGGACGAAAAGAACCGCACGGAAAGAACCGGATTCCTAAACCGAAAAGGTGATTGCCTTCCAGTTTCTCTCTGTTTTTGCTTTGTTTTAGCTGTTTTAGCTCCTATTAGCACCTGTTTAGCCATGGCTTCCCCCTCCTCTCCTCCTATTTTTTCCTGCTCCAAATGTCAGATGTTTAGCTACACCTCGACCTCAGTTACTGACACAGGGACCTGTGAAAAGTGTAGCTTTATTGTAGCACTTGAGGCGAGGCTGAGTCAGCTTGAGGAACGTCTCCTCTCTGTCGAGCTTAGGGCTAGCCCTGTAGCTAGTAAACAGCCGCCAGGTTTAGCTGGAGCGGAGCGTTCTAGCTTAGCAGCGCAGGTAGCTGCTAACTTTAACCCCCCCTCAGTGGCCCCCGAGCAGCCGGGGGAACAGGGCGGTTGGGTGACTGCCAGGGGTAAACGTAGCAGCAAGAAGTCTACCGGACACCCCCGCTACACCCCACAGGCCTCCGTCAGTGTCTCCAATATGTTTGCCCCACTCAGCAGCACGCTGGCTGAGAAGGACACCCTGGTTATTGGCTCCTCAATAGTGAGACACGTTAACCTAGGACAACCAGCGGCCACAGTTAGCTGCCTGCCTGGGGCCAGAGCAGGCGACATTGAGTCCCAGCTAAAGCTAATGACCAAGAATAAACGGAGATTTAAACGGATTGTAATCCACTGCGGTGGAAACGACGTTCGCCTGAAGAAGTCTGAGGTCCTCAAAGCTAACGTAGAGTCAGTGTGCACATACGCGCGGACCATTTCAGACGAAGTAGTTTTCTCTGGCCCCCTCCCAAACCTCATCAGTGACGAGATGTTTAGCCGCACGTCATCTTTTAACCGCTGGCTGTCAGGGTGGTGTCCCAGTAACTCGGTAGGCTTCATTAATAATTGGAAGTCCTTCTGGGGCAAGCCTGGTCTCATCAGGAGGGACGGCATCCATCCCACGTTGGATGGAGCGTACCTCTTATCTAGAAACATAGCTAAAAGCTTAGCTCCTCCATCCTGACGCACCAGAGTGGGGACCAGGCAACAGAGTCGCAGTCCTACACGCCTCTCTGAGTTTCCCTCTCGGCAGTCACCAACCATAGCTAACTTAGTTAAACATCCCATAGAGACTGTGTCTATCCCTTGGACCACCACAAGTATAAAACTATCTAAACCTAGGAAAATAACTTCTAATGACTACAAAAACTTAATCCGTATCAAGTGTGAAACTAGACAAAATCAAGACAAAAAAATTAAATGTGGTTTCCTAAACATTAGATCTTTATCATCCAAAGCTCTTCTAGTCAATGATCGGATAACCGAACACAACATTGATCTCTTTGGATTAACAGAAACCTGGCTACGTAAAGATGAGTATGTTAGTCTAAATGAAGCCTCCCCTCCAAGTCATATTAACACTCAAATAGCTCGTGAAAGTGGTCGAGGAGGGGGCGTGGCAGCCATCTTTAACTCTCAGTTACTAATTAACATGAACCCAAAACCCAACTTTAGTTCTTTTGAGAGTCTGAGCATGACCATGCGACACCCGTCAAATAAAATAGTAAATTCTGTAGAATTTGTAATCATTTATCGTCCTCCTGGACCTTATTCAACTTTTCTAACTGAATTCTCTGAATTGTTGTCAGATGTAGCCCTGACTAAAGATAAGGTTATCATGGTAGGAGACTTCAATGTTCATGTTGACGTAGAAAATGATAGTTTCAGTGCAGCTTTAGATCTACACTTGACTCTCTAGGTTTCTCTCAGGTAGTAGACGGGCCTACCCATAAACATCTACACACCTTAGACCTTATTCTAACTTATGGTTTGAATATAGAGCATCTGACCATCTCTCCTCACAATGATTTCCTGTCAGATCACTTCTTAATAACCTTTGACTTTGTTCTAAATAGTTATAAACCTCCGGCTAAAGCCGTGTTAACCAGGTCTCTCTCTGATAACATAGTAACTAAATTCAAGGAAAGAATTCCCTCTGCTATAGAATCAGTAGTGAATCTTCCTGACCCGTATACTGTTGCTAGCTCAGACATTGAATACCTAACAAACAGTCTGACAGATATGCTAAAAACAACGCTAGACGACATAGCTCCTCAAAAAATGAAAATGAAAAAACAGGAAAAGTCCTCCCCATGGTTTAACTCATCAACCCGCGAGCTTAAACAACGCTCCCGTAGATTAGAAAGAACTTGGCGTTCAACAAAAACAGACCTAGATTATATAGCCTGGAAGGATAGCTTCAAAACTTATAAGAAAGCTCTGAGTAGAAGTAGAACTAATTACTACTCATCCTTAATAGAGGAAAACAAAAACAACCCTCGGTTTCTTTTCAGTACTGTAGCCAAACTGACCAAGAACCAAAATAGCGTCGAGCCCACCATTCCTAACAATATATGTAGTGAGGACTTCATGAAGTTCTTTCAAAATAAAATTACAACGCTTAGGGATAACATCCATCAAACCCTACCGTCCGTTAGCCCCATAACAGAGGAACTGGTTAAACCTAACAGTCATCTGGAATGCTTTCAGCAAATACAACTAGTCAAACTAAATTCCCTTATTTCTTCTGCTAAACCAACTACTAGCCTGTTGGACCCAATTCCTACTAGAATTCTGAAAGAGGCACTGCCACTAATTAATAATTCTATACTCGCAATTATTAACCAGTCTCTATCAATAGGCTATGTGCCCCAATCCTTTAAACTAGCAGTTATTAAACCTCTCATTAAGAAGCCAAACTTAGACACAAGCCTTCTCTCAAACTACAGGCCCATCTCCAACCTTCCTTTCCTGTCAAAGGTTCTGGAGAAAGTAGTGGCTAAACAACTCCAGGATTATCTGCAGGAGAATAATCTGTTAGAGGACCTTCAGTCCAGCTTCAGAATGAACCACAGTACAGAGACTGCTCTGCTAAAAGTTACTAATGACCTTCTAATGGCCTCAGATAGAGGTCTTCTATCGGTTTTAGTTCTTCTGGACCTTAGTGCCGCATTTGATACTGTCGATCATAATATACTTTTAAGGAGATTAGAAGATGCCGTCGGCATTAAAAACTTAGCCTTAAACTGGTTTAAATCATATTTATCTGACCGGTTTCAATTTGTTCATGTAAATAACAAATCTTCAATGCATGAACGGGTCCGGTGTGGAGTACCACAAGGCTCCGTCCTCGGACCCATATTGTTTAATCTCTATATGTTGCCACTCGGAAATATAATTAGGAAACACAGCATTAACTTTCATTGTTATGCAGATGATACTCAGCTATATTTATCAGTTAAAGCCAATCAGGCCGACCAACTTGTTAAACTAGAGTCCTGCCTCAGGGACGTTAAGTCCTGGATGTCTATCAACTTCTTAATGCTCAACACATCCAAGACTGAGGTTCTAATCCTAGGTCCTAAAAAGCTCAGGGATAACTTTTCAGACAGTCTGATTAGGTTAGATAATATTACCTTAACCTCTAACAGTGATATTAGGAACCTGGGTGTTATTTTTGATCAGGATCTGTCCTTTATTTCCCATGTTAAACATGTCTCCAGGACAGCCTTCTTCCATCTAAGGAATATTGCAAAAATTAGAAACTTCTTGTCCTTCAAAGATGCAGAAAAAATTATTCATGCCTTTGTGACTTCAAGATTAGATTATTGTAACTCCCTAATGTCAGGATGTCCAAACTCCTCTGTTAGGACCTTACAGCTAGTGCAGAACGCTGCTGCAGGTTTACTAACCAGAACTGGAAGAAGAGAGCACATCTCCCCAGTCTTAGCATCCTTACACTGGCTTCCAATTAAATCTAGAATAGAATTCAAGATCCTTCTGATCACATATAAAACTCTTCATCAGAAGGCTCCGTCCTATATCGAGAAACTTCTAGAAGTTTATCACCCTCCACGAGCCCTTCGCTCTGAGGATGCAGGACTGTTGGTAATCCCTAAAGTCCATAAAAGTAAAACAGGAGGCAGGAGTTTCAGCCATATGGCTCCTTTACTCTGGAATCAACTACCAGCCTCGGTCCGAAAGGCCGACACCATTAGTTTATTTAAGAGTAGACTAAAAACATTCCTATTTGATAAAGCTTATCCTTAGGAATAAAATAGGACCACTAAGTTGAGCTGCTATAGGCCTAGACTGCTGAGGGGATTTTTTCTCTCCCGTTAAAGGGAGGAACTCTACATTTGGAGGTTCTGTTTCTTGTCTCTTTCTTTCTCTCTGTGTAACAACATTACTGGAGCCACCAGACACTGCCGCCGTCTTTTTTATCCCTGACAGGAGGAGAGCAGGATCCAGGGGATCAGACCCAAGACTTACAGAGTGGAGTTACGACGGTCCTACTACCCGACCCCACCACAGCACCGGGACCCCACCGCAACGGCACGGCCCTTAAACTCCAGACTGAGATTGGCTCATCATCAGACCAACGCTCATCATAGACTTTTCTTAGTATTTGTACTTATCTGGCCTGTCTGCCACTCTCTCTCTCCCTCTTCTTTTCCTCTCTCTCCCTGTCCTATCCCATGTACTTCTCCCCCCAACCGGTCAAGGCGGATGGCCGTCCTTCCAGAGTCTAGGGTCCGCCCCACGGTTTCTTCCTGAAGAGGGAGTTCTTGAACTTCTCTCCATGCGAGGGAGTTTTTCCTGGCCACTGTTGCTTGTTCACCTGCTTGCTTTGGAAGGGTTTAGTTGGGTCCTGTTGTACTCTATCATTGTAAGAGCGCTTTGAGATGTTTGTTGATGTGATTTAGCGCTTTACAAATAAAATTGAATTGAATTGAATTGAAAATTGTTGGACATTGTAATGGACGTAATTAATTTGTTCAGTGTTCTTAAATGGTATCACAAAAGCGCCGGAGAAACCGTCTGCAACTTCATCGGCGGGTTTATATTGAGGAGGGATATTACGGGGTTGTCCTATTGCATCGAAATAAACCGGAGAGGGGGTTTGCACGACGGAGGACACGTCCCGCCGGAATCTGTTACTAAGAGGGGTTATCAGTGGTTTCAAATGGGCGATGGTGTCACTCCTGAGGGGTATGACCTGAACAGGCGCTAGAAGGGACACGAAAGCGCACCGACCAGTCCATGTGGTGGGGAGCCACCCGTAGAGGCGGTTGTTCCCGCAGAACCACCATACGTCAGCGCGTGACACAGTTAAGCGCGGTTCGGGTGTGGCGGATGAGACATTGAAATTGGAAATGCAGCTTTAAAATGGAATTTTACCCATTTTGGTTCTTTTTCGGCTCGAAGAGTACCGGGAGTAGCAAGTAACATTGAAGGGCAGACGAGAGTCGAACAGTGGGGGTGTGGCTGTGGACGGAGTGACAGGGAAAACAGCATCTAATGTGAAAGTGAAAACAGGTCGGATTTTACGAGCAATAAAACGAGGCATATGTCTGTGGTTGTGTCGGTGGTGACTTGGCACGTCACTTGGTGGAGACGAGCACTCCTTCTCTGTCTCGGGGTTGGAGGGGAGGTCTTGCACCTTTTCCCTCTTTTCGTCGGAGTAGGATGGATCAGGGTAGACCACCTGACGGTCAGGGGGACTCAGGGATTATTCTGCCCTGTGGTTGAGAGTCCCCCTTTTAGGTGTCGCGCACAGGAGCACAGGATGACCAGTGGAACCACGTGTTCCCTTTTCCGGCCAGACGCACGGCGTGAGACATTCTTTCCACGACTCGGAACGGTCCCGTCCACCTTGGTTCCGTCCACTTTCTTTTGATGGCCTTCAACCAGATCTGGGTTGTGTGTTGGATGTCTGGCTGGTCTCCTGGCTGGTTCTGCTGGTCTCCGATCTGTCTGGTGAACCTGGAGTGCATACACTGTACAAGTTTATAGTATTGTCGATGGGCGATCTTACCTGTAGGTTGTAGATGCGGTGGGGTGCTCACAGGTCCAGGAAACGGTCTTCCTGTTTGTAACTCAAAAGGAGTGAACCCAGTTTGTGAGTTGATTGCCATTTGAACAGTCATTAGTGCGACAGGGAGTGCATCTGTCCACACCACACTCGAGTCTTTGCACATTTTGGCAATCTTTTCTTTTACTGTGCGGTTCATTCTTTCCACCTTCCCTTGGGATTGTGGATGATGTATCAAATCTTGGCCCTAGTAGCTTTTCAAACTCCTGCAAGTCTTTGTTTTTGAAATGTGTACAATTGTCAGACCTGATGGCCTTTGGAAAACCATGTTGTGGGATATCATGGTTTACCAATGCCTTGATTACTGACCGGGAGTCTGCCTTTCTGCGGGGATAAGCCTCCGGCCATCCCGGTGTATGCATCCACCAGGACGAACAGGTACCTATATCCCCCAGATCTGACTCCCATGTCAGTAAAATCCATTACCACCTCCTGTCCTGGGAGCAGAGGAAATCTCTGCTTTCCCTGTCCCACCTTGATGGTGGGTCTGGTATTAAATTGTTGACATGTTTCACACTGACTCACTTGTTCCTCCACCTTTCTGTTTAGGTAGGGGTGCCACCAATTCTGTAACAACCTCTGGACTTCACTCTGGCCAACATGGCACGGCCCATGTGCTTCACTTATCAGATCCTTCAATAACCTAGCAGTTAGGACTGGACGTCCGTCCGGCCCTTGCCACATTCCCTGGTCCTTCTCTGCACCTGCTTCTATCCACATTGTCTTCTCTTCTGGGGATGCTAGTTCCTGTTCTGTCTCTATCATGCTTCTTTCCAACACTTCCTTTCCTTTTCCACTTTCCTGGTTCACCATCATCATTTCACATCTATATCCACCTGCTTCGTTTGCTGCTCTGTCTGCTGCCTCATTACCTTGAGCCACTGAGGTGTGGGTTTTGTCAGGGTGTCTGTAACAGCATCCATCAGTAAACAATGTTAGGTCTGGGTCAGTCAGTGGTGTGTCCGAGAGTTCCTGTCTGAACTTGGTTTCGATCTCTGCTCGGTCCTCACATCGATGGGGTTCCGCTGTTCTCATGTCTTCTGCCATGTTTATCCCATCATGTGTGTTTGTTATGTGTGGTTGGAGTAGAACTTTTTCTACTCCTGTTTGTCTTTGCACGGTCATGGTGAAGGCTGTGCTTGATATGTAGGTTACCAGATCGTGATGTGTTAAAATGGTGAGTGGGTGTTTCAGTACTATGTGTGCAGTTTTTTGAATCAGTTTGGCTAGTCCTGATGCATGTTTTGCACATGGTGCTGCTCGTTTTTCTGTTTGATCCAATAGTACTGAGCAATACATTAGTACTCTTCTACCATCCCCCTTTTTCTGGAAAAGCGCAGCTGAAATGGACTGGGCTTTTTCAGAAACATCCATAAAAAATCGAGCTTTATAATCTGGAACCGCCATGTCTGCTTTAAAAGAATAAATGCTTGAGAGGCAGCTGGAGTCCAATCTAGCGGCACCATCATGCCATTGAAACTGATCAGGGGTTAAATCAATACCAAAAGCGACCCCTTGGGGGCCGGCATATAGAGTGAAATCATGCCACGTGGTGCCACAGATGTCATGAAAGGCCATGAAATGTCATGAAATCGCCATCCCTATCATAATATAGGGTGCCATCAAAAGGATCAACGGGGGAAGGTAGGGATGTAGACCCTTGAGCCATGGCAGCCAGTCATAATAGAAGCGCATGGTTTCCGGCCAGCCGTCTGGGTGTATTTCCGCCCAGTAAATGTCCGCCATTTGGCTGTGGTCATCCAACTGTTCTGGAGAAGGGAAAAGAGCCAGCATGGAACCTTGATCTGCCTTACAATGAAATTGTCTCCCCTCAGGGAAGACCAGTGACAGTCCATCAGCGGTACATTCGATGAGTGGCTTTGTGAGCAACAACAAGTCTCTTCCCAGTAATGACACTGGGCAATGTGGAGCGAAAACAAGCGGATGCAGGTGAACTTGTCCAGCAATGGTGACAGAGAGAGGTTCGGTGAACAGCATGGTGGTTGGTTGTCCCGAGAAACCAGTGAGAGCCATGGATTTGGGACAGCTTCGTGAAAAATAGCCAACTTGTCCGCAAATGTAGCAGGCATTGTTTGGTTGCGGCATGGGGCGGGGTCCGAAACGACCTCTTCCTCCCTTTTGACCTGTATTAAAACGGCCTCTTCCCCTATTGGGAGGGCGCTGATTGGGCATTGGCATCTGTGGAACCACGTATACAGCCGGTGGGGTGGCAGAGATGGAGCTGCAGTAACCGGGGCCTGAACTGAGTCTGCTTTTTACCAGTGTTTAATCTATTTTGGGCTTCTTGCAGCTGTAATTTGAGGAGGCGGACCTCCAGGCTCTTATCAGCCTCTCGTTCCTTCTTTTGTTGTGTTTGGTAAACCTGCATGTGACTGGACAGGTGAGAGTCCCATCGAGACTGAATAGCATCTGCTAAATCAGGATTCATTTTAATGTGAACTTGTGCAAGTCAGAGGATCCTGGATCTACTCCTGTTATTGCTAAAAACTCACTCCTGCATCTCGAGAGAAACTGTTGTAGTCTCACCCTCGAGTGCAAAATGCATGTTGTGTAACATGCCAGCCTGTACTGGATACAAGGGTACAATGAGGGGATCTGGCCACCAGATGGCATACTCAAAAAGGGGTTGGTCGAGGTGTTGCAGTCTGAGTCTAAACTTCCCTGTTTGACAGAGCTCCCTCCCTCTCGTTCGATCGTACCGCCCCCCTGAGTCTGGTCTCCTGCTGTTTCCTGCTTTCTCATTCTGTTTACATGAGCCAGAGAAGCAGCTTGTCCGACCAAGCGAATACACTATCTTCAATATTTATATTGTTCATTATATTTGTCGCGGTCCCGTCTGCCTCGAGTCAATGCTGAGGTTTTTTCTCATCTAATCTGCGTATTATTTTTACCAGGCAAGATTCAGCCGTGCACATTATTTCAAACAGATCGTGTTTTTCTTTGTCTCGTGGAAGGAGATTGTTCTTTAACATCTCTCCCCAATGTTTTTTCAGTTTATTTTTATGACTGTCTTGTTTTTCTTTAGTTGGTTGTCCAGCTATGATTACATTTACTGCTTTTAGAATTTGTTGACCGACCATCTGATCCTGCAGACTTTTTACTTGTAAATCGAACCATTCTGCTTCTCTATCGAATTCTCCGTTCATTTTAAGGTTTATGTTTATGTTTGTAATTGTGTCTTTTTCTGTATAATAATGACAATCTGACTCCGGTACTGTCCACCCTTCTGGACAGATTTTCCACACGTACTGTTCAGTGAAGGAATGTCTCGCACGGACGAATAAGTGGTTTTAGTGAGACAAGCTTCTACGTGTGTCAAAGTGACACACGCGGTCCCCCACGAGGCGTCTTTTCGCAAAACCACAGATTCTTTTAGACCTTTCACTTCCCAGTATAACCAACCATGAACGATTTTTGCCGTATGATTCTGTAGTGCTTACAATACTTTTCTTCCTTTCTTGACACACTCGTATTAACGAATGCCGGACAGGAATACTTCGTATCTGACTACCATCTACACGGTGGACCTCGGCGGATCTCTTTTTCGTTCTTGAATCGCGTGGTCCAGCCACCACGTAACCAAAACAAACAAAATTCACACAACAGTTTTACTATTATTCCACGTAATCAAAACAAAACACAGAATTCACACAACAGTTTTATAGTTATTCTACAATATTTCAATACTGAATCCCGTGGTCCGGCCACCACGTAACCAAAACAAGCACAAAATTCATACAGCAGTTTTATTTTTATTCTACAATATTTCAATACTGCCCGTCGATCGGCCCCACAGGGAGGAAATTCTCGATCACTTTCTTCAGAGTCAATCGGCCCCTCCTGGGGGAATAATCTCGATCACTCTGGCATCAGAACCTTATTCTGGCATATTCCTATAATATAAAATATGTATCTCATGTACTCTGCCTGGGTCATTAATTATTTTACAATTATAAAATACTTTATCAATTAAATTCTTTCCGTGGGATGACGGACCAGACTGTATCACAATTTTAAATTATTATTCTCACCAGTTATTTGAGGCGCGCCGTGATACCAGTCCGGTACGAGAGTCCTCACGTTGTTTCCAACACCAATCACGTCGGGGTCACCAAATTGAAGGAAATGCAGTTCTGTTTTTAGGACTAGGTGAAACAATCCCGATTAAACAACATTCCTGAGATATCAGTGGTGTCAATGAGTTGAGATGGTTTTGAAGCTGTTCCGGTAGATGGTCTAATTGAGTGGAGGGGGGGGGGGGGGGGGGGTTGTCAGCATCATTGGGGTCATCAGGTGGGCACCCTCTTTCACTGGTGTTGATAGGCCCACGACACCTCCAGAGGGCTCATCGGCAACACTCGGCGTCCCAAGTGTGCCCCCCTCTGCTTTCAACGTGCTGCGGGTGTTGGTGGCGGTCCAGGTAGTGTCTCGCCTCTTCATCCACAGCCATCGACTTGCTTCTTCTGCTGCACCTGAGAGGGCTTTGATGGTTTGGCGTAGGGTTTGGCCTTGGATTCCCAAATCCTTAAGCAGTCCGATGGTTGACTTGCCAATGAAGCCTCTGCAGCCGACTTCCACTGGACAAACCTTGGCCTTCCATCTGCTTTGTTCAGCATCGTCTGCCGGCTCCATGTACTTAAGGCTCTTGCGTTGACTCCTCCATAGCAGCTTCCCAGGGAACAGTAAGCTCTATGATGTACACGGTGTTGAGTGAGGAGGACCAGAGCACAAGGTCTGGTCTGAGATTTGTTGTGGCTATCTCAGAAGGAAAGCAGAGCCTTTGGTTCAGATCTGCAGCCAACTTCCAGTCGCGAGCCCCACTGAGCTTGCCAATGTCTGA
The DNA here is from genome assembly GCF_963383615.2 of Lipophrys pholis. Lineage (NCBI taxonomy): Eukaryota > Metazoa > Chordata > Actinopteri > Blenniiformes > Blenniidae > Lipophrys > Lipophrys pholis. The sequence continues at coordinate 311,066 of NC_137630.1, read as the reverse complement.
TGTTGTATAGCCTTTGACTGGCTTTGCACCTTCTCCGATGAACTTCCTTGCGGAAGTAGGATGGAATGATGGAGAAGGCAAGGCATTGATCTTTACCCGCCTGGTATCCAAGGCAGCTGCTAGGCACTTCAGCACGTGGTTGTGCCTCCAGGTGTACCGGCCTTGTTACAGGCTTGTCTTGCAGCCAACCAGAATTTGTTTAAGGTTTGCGGGAGATGGACAGAGGGGGCACGTGGGGTCTTGTCCGTACCATTGGTTGAGGTTAGAGGGGGAAGGTAGGACGTCATACGTGGCACGTAACATGAAGCTGATGTGAAATGCTTCCATGCCCATCAGCTCCCTCCAAGACAATTGTCTCCTCTCGACTCCCTCCCATCTCACCCACTGTCCTTGCTTGGCTTGTGAGACAGCTTTGTTGCCTGCTCGTGCTGACGCACCTCCTCGACGACCAGTTGTCGGCGCTGAGCTGGAGCTGCCCTATGCCATAATGGTCTGCTCTCTCCAAGGCCGAGACCTCCTCTCCCCTGCTGCACAAGGCCGACCATGTCTCTGTATCTGAGGTCTGACTTTGCCTGCTGTGTAGCCTCAGCTGGGGTCCATTTCCTTCCGGTCTTCAGGGTAGGAGCTGCTTGGGCAACGCATGGATCACGGGACTCTGTTAGTGTCATTTCCAGCCTAACTTTAGAGCACTTGAACTCCTCTGTAAGGCTGGAAACAGGAAGCTCCAGAATGTCTCTTCCGTACAGTCCAATGTTGCTAAAACATTTGGGGAGTCCTAGCCACTTCCTGGCAAATGAGCTGACCAACCTCTCTAGTTTCTCTACCTTTGAGATTGGGACCTCATAAATGTGTTCTTTAAATTGATGAAGGAACAGAAAGATATTGATCACAATGGGTTTATTGATAATTACCTTCAGGCAGAATACATGGAATAAAAGCGAGATCTCGGGCTCAAACACCAGACCGTCCGTGAGGATCAGACTCCGATGATGAAGAGCCCCGAGTGCCCAAAAACATTGGTTTATAAGCATTTCTTTCACCCCTCCCTGCACATATGGTGTGGATGCCACAAGTTGTTTTTACCGAAACTGAACACATCTCTATTGTTCTGTCCCGGGAAGATTTGTGATCTCACAATCTTACATTCTTCAGATGGTCAGGATGTCGGCCTTGACACTTGTCTCAACCTGGAGTACAAGGCTTTACATCTTCCCGGCTTTAAACTAGTGACTCTTGATTTACTTCCTTCTCCAGCTGGCTTTCCACTAGATAAGATTCCCCCACTCCCTTCTCCAGCATGGCGTTATCTGCCTGGGAACCAAGGTCAATGGTCTGCTAAGACTCAATAGTTCAATTGTTCTGCCTCACACACCGGATCATTCTTACATATATGGTCATGTTATTAACAGTTCTGAGCAGAAGAGATACAAACGGATTATACTGCTATGCAAACTAATGTGTTGATCACTCATAACACTGGTTTCTTCCTTTAGTACCCTGATATTTCAGTTTTATTAGATAATGTGGTAAACTATAACTTTGTACCTTTTCAAGATGCCTTGCTGTATCTGATAAACATTACGCAGTACTATACATGAATATGTCAAATAAAGACCAGTTGCTTCTGGATATTCTGTCACTTTCCTTTAACAAATAAAATCAAACACTTGCTAAAATTGCAACAATAACCATGTTAAACACAATATTTGTCTTAATTGCAACATGAAATATAAATAATGTATAAAAATAAAACTTGTGTACTCTCCAGCTGCTGAACAAGAGCAACATTACAACTGAGGTTAGAACGAGGCAATTAGCTCCATGTAACAGAGGTAATCCAGTTTATAGCACAGAATGTGATACAATCACACTGAAAGGGTTAATCCAGATTAATGACACCAGCCAATGTGGAGAGGACATTGTCAAGACAGGTCAGCCTGTGTACACAGACAGAGGACTCTGCCCTGCATTAGAGGCAGTGGTCGGATGTCAGCTTCCACTGCTCAACAGCCAACAAAGCTTCTGCAGCATTCGGCCATCACAGGCTCTTCCATTAGCCCTGTTTGATGAAAAAAATAAAAAGGACAATACATATGCAATATTAGAGTTCAATATATTATCCTGTCTTTACTTAAAGGAACAGTTCACCCAAAAATGAACATTCTGTCATCATCTCCTCCCCCTCATGCCCGTTAGAACCGGTGGAGTTTGTCCAGAGAACACACCAGGAGGTTCCAGCACTACTGGAGAGCCAGTGGCTCTCCATTGACTTCAACACAGTGCAGAGAAAGTCAATGGAGAGCCACTGGCTACTTGTGTTTTAACTGGCATGAGGGTGAGTAGATGATGACAGAATTTTCATTTTTGGGCGAACTGTTCCTTTAATCTCCATATTACATATGTGTAAAAGCTTGACCAGGGACAGTTTCACTAGAACATGGAAAAGCAAAAATTAATGATTGATTCACTTGAACATTCAACTAGATCCTGCTTAAAATGTAGATTTTAATATAGATCAAACAACAAATGATGTTACAGACCTTTGCATACAATACAAGCAAAGGCCTCCTTCAGGTGTGTTATCATGGTGTTGGTCAGAACCAGCATGGTGCCCCTGGTGCTGCTGGCATGTGTGGACAGGTCTTTTATGACTGTGGTGACTTCACTCAGTCCTTGAGCAGCCAAGATCACTTCTTCTATTTGATCATGGACCCCCTGAAGACCTGTGGAGTCCAGATCTTTATTACTACAAGGAGGATTAAAATCAAAACCAAAAAACAAATGTATTATACAATATTCAGAGAACTCTTTCTTGTTTTTTTAAGAGAGATGTTATTTAAAACAATATGGAGAGAAATATTGATAGGCAGTAACTCAAATGTTTACCTTAGTTTCTTTCCCTTTGTTCCTTGCTGGAACTCCTGGAAGATCTGCTCTGGAACAGCAGGACACTTTTCTGCATTTTGCTTCCAGTACTTGGATCCTAGCAAGAGAGGAAGACAAATCATGTACCAGATAGAATGTAAACACATTTACAGCTGAACACAATACTTTGTGGGTCCAAAAGAATTAAGAGATAAAGAGAGCATAGTATTGAAGTAGATGGGCATGTAGTTTATCAAACAAAGCATTTTCATTTATTTTTATGCAATTATTAATCTTTTCAATTCGTACCTCTTGTCCCTTCGGAGTCCACAATCTCATTTCCCTGGACGTCAGTCAGGATGAGAGGGTATCACTCTGCAGGGCGTCATACCTGTGGTTGTGGCTTCAAACTCAAACAGTCTGAGTAGAACCATACGGGCCGGCTGAGCTCAGCAAGGAAACCAGAGCTAGAAAGATTGTTGTGGGAGGTTGAGGGGTTTACATCATTAATTCCATCTCAAACACACAGCCTACATTACAATTGATCCAATTACAACTGATTCAAGTTTTAAAATCATCTTGGTTACAAAGGATCACAAAAACAATTACAATTATGTTGTCATGATCGGCTCTCCTGCAGCCCCTTAGGGGGAGGGGTTATTGGCTGCAGGTGTGTGCTTTTTTCCCTGCAGTGTGTTTCAGGTGGGCGTGCCTGGAGGTGGTGTTTGGGATGGAAGAGCTGGCTGGGTTAATTACCAGGATTCGGTACAGCTGCGGGTAGCAGGTGGAGGCGTTTTGGAGGAGTGGCTCTGCTTTTTAAACGGGCTCCTCACTCCACTCGACGCGGGACCGTAAAAGCAACAAGAGTTAGTAGTTGTGGTGTTTGTCCGTTAACTCTACCTCTTGCTACCTGCTCATCCACTCTCTCACTCCTCCTCATCATCAGAGTGACATCGTCAACACTCCACGCTCGGGCCCAGCCAGCACCAGCTCTTCCCACACCGCCTCGGCCACCGCCCACTGGACCACAGGTTCAACCTGCTCTGCCCCAATCTGCTCTGTACTCGGCTCTGGTGCTGACATCCGGGAGTCCCCGTCCGGACAAGGACACGTCCCCTCGCTCCGTCAGCCTGACTCCGTCCACGCTAGCCTGACCCGTGTGCCACTCTCCCCAAGACTTTATCTCTTCTGGAGGAGAACTCTAAAATTATTATTTCTTATGTTAAATAAAATCCTTGGTTCACTTCATCTTTGTTCTGGTGACTTTCTGCGCTTGAGCCTCTGTCTCCCCGCCGTAACAGTACGGTCCCGCCAAGATGAGCTCAGCAGATCACCAGCCAGGATCAGATATGGACCAGTCTCTCCAGCAGTGCCTCTCCAGCCAAGACGCCAGACTGGGTCAGCATGACGCCTTTCTGCAGAGCCTAGTAGCCAACAATCGGGCAATTCTAGACCAGGTGGCCAGCCTGACCTCCCAGGTGGCCAGCCTGACCTCCCAGATGACCAGCCTGACTGTCCAGCAGAACCCGGCCCTCCGGTTACCTGAGCCTTCGGTCTCAGTGCCAGACCTGGGTCCACCTCCTGCAGCCCACTTCAGAGAACCCTTTGCTCCCGTTCCAGAGAGGTACGCAGGTGATCTGGGATCATGCCAGGCCTTCCTGACCCAGGTGGGCCTGGTGTTTGAACTACGGCCCCAGTCCTATTCCTCCGACCGATCCCGGATTGCCTACCTTATTGGACTCCTGTCCGGAACCGCCAGAACTTGGGGAACAGCGTTGTGGGAGGGCCAGGCTCCTGAGTGTCGCTCGTACCAGACGTTCACTGAGGAAATGAAGCGGATATTTGACCACCCAGTTCGTGGAAGGGAGGCCAGTGACCGACTCACCCTCATCCGCCAGGGCAACCGCAGTGTGGCTGAATTTGCAATCGAGTTCCAGACCCTAGCAGCGGGTAGTGGTTGGAATGACCGTTCGCTCCAGTCTGCATTCTACCGGGGATTGCAGGATCACCTCCAGGATGAGATCGCCACCCGAGACCAAACTGAAGACCTCGACAAGCTGATTAAACTTAGCATCCAGATCGACAACCGTCGCAGGGAGCGTCGCAGGGAGCGTCGCCGCGAGCGATCTCTGCACTGGACTCCTGCACTCCCCAGACAGCCGCGGGCAGATTCCCCAGGTCCTAGCTCCGAGCCAGAAGCCATGCAGATTGGACATGCCCAGCTCACCCCGCAGGAGAGACAACTACGCCGGTCCAATGACGCTTGCCTCTACTGTGGTGAACTGGGACACTACATCACCCGTTGTCCTACACGCCCGGGAAAAGGATGGGCCCACCAGTAGTAAGGGGGTTACTGGTGAGCCAAAACCTCTCTGATGCCCCCCAGCGACTCCAATTATCCGGGACGCTCTGTTTCCAGACCCAGACTCTGATGGTCTCTGCGTTAGTGGATTCCGGAGCAGAGGAGAACTTCATGGACTACCAGTTGGCAGAACAACTAAGCATCCCGTCTGTCCCCTTGGAATCCCAATTAGAAGCCCGGTCTCTCAACGGTCTCCATCTGGCTCGGGTCACCCATAAGACTGTCCCCGTCACTCTGGTGCTTGCAGGTAACCACCAGGAGATCCTCTCCTTTCACCTCATCGACCACTCTCGCCCCCCGCTGGTTCTGGGGTACCCTTGGTTGCGTACTCACAACCCGCGGATCGACTGGGTGAGGGAGGAGGTCAGTTCCTGGAGTGCCTACTGCCTTAACCACTGTCTGCGGTCGGCCCTGACTCCGTCTACGCCCACCAGGCCTGCACCCCCGGATGCCACGGACCTCTCCCTGGTCCCTGAGGCATATCGTGACCTGGCTCCAGTGTTCGATAGGGACAAGGCTTTCTCGTTGCCCCCACATCGCCCATATGACTGCCCTATTGACCTCTTACCAGGAGCCACGCTGCCTCACAGCCGCCTGTATAATCTGTCCCGACCTGAACGCACCGCCATGGAGACCTACATTCGGGAGTCCCTGGCTGCAGGCCTCATTCGACCATCTTCTTCTCCAGTAGGAGCTGGGTTCTTCTTTGTGGGCAAGAAGGACGGCTCACTACGACCGTGCATAGACTTCCGGGGACTCAACGACATCACCATCAAGAACCGGTACCCTTTACCTCTGCTCAGCTCTGCGTTCACTCCCCTCCACGGCGCCACTATATTCACCAAGCTGGACCTTCGAAACGCCTATCACCTCGTACGCATCTGTGAGGGGGATGAATGGAAGACTGCGTTCAACACACCTCTGGGACACTTTGAGTACCTTGTGATGCCCTTTGGACTCACTAACGCCCCTGCAGTTTTCCAAGGACTCATGAACGACATCCTCAGAGACATGGTTGATCGCTTTGTCTTCATCTACCTGGATGACATTCTTATCTACTCCCGCAATGTTAAGGAACACACTCAACATGTCCACCAAGTCCTGGAGCGTCTCCTCAAGAACCGGCTCTATGTAAAGGCGGAGAAATGCGAGTTCCACAAGACCACGGTGTCATTCCTGGGCTACATCATCTCGCCAGGGGAGGTGAGGATGGATCCCAGCAAGGTCTCGGCGGTTCAGGATTGGCCGCAACCTGAGAATCGGAAGCAGCTCCAGCGATTCCTCGGGTTTGCCAACTTCTACAGACGATTCATCCGGGACTACAGCAAGACCGCTGCTCCCCTGACCGCCTTGACTTCAACCCTTCGACCATTTGTTTGGACTCGTGAAGCAGCCCAGGCCTTTCAGACCCTCAAGCTCCGGTTCACCTCAGCGCCTATTCTCGTCCAGCCAGATCCCGGTCGTCAGTTTGTGGTGGAGGTGGACGCCTCAGACTCGGGGGTGGGAGCGGTGCTCTCACAGCGTTCCGCGTCAGACAATAAGCTCCATCCCTGCGCATTCTTCTCTCGACGTCTCTCTCCGGCAGAACGCAATTACGACATTGGAAACCGGGAACTATTGGCTGTCAAGATGGCCCTGGAGGAATGGAGGCACTGGTTAGAGGGAGCTGAGCAGTCATTCATTGTATGGACGGATCATAAGAACCTGGAATATATTCGCTCTGCCAAGAGACTAAATTCTCGCGAGGCCCGTTGGACCCTGTTTTTTGGGCGTTTCCGGTTCACACTCACCTATCGCCCAGGATCCCGCAATGTCAAACCAGATGCCTTGTCCCGTCAGTTCTCCATTGAGGAACCCCCATCTGAACCTGTCCCGATCCTGCCTAAGACCTGCACAGTGGCCTCTCTCACCTGGGAGATCGAGGCCTTGGTCCAAGAGGCCCTCCGGCTACAACTGGACCCAGGTGGTGGACCTGCTAACACAATGTTTGTTCCTGTCCCTGTACGCTCCCAGGTCCTGCAGTGGGGTCACTCGTCCCGGTTCTCCTGTCACCCTGGCGTCACCCGCACCTTGGGAGTGGTGCGTCAAAGATTCTGGTGGCCTACCATGGATCGGGACACCCGGGAATTTGTAGTGGCCTGCACCATCTGTGCCCGCAATAAGACCTCGAACCAACCCAGTTCCGGTCTCCTCCAGCCACTGCCCATCCCGACCCGCCCCTGGTCCCATATTGCAGTGGATTTTGTCACTGGCCTGCCAACTTCTAAGGGTAAGACCACCATCTTGTCTATTATTGACCGCTTTTCAAAGGCTTGTGGCCCTACCCAAGCTACCCACTGCGAGGGAGACGGCAGACCTGCTGGTTTCTGAGGTTTTTCGTTTGCATGGCATTCCCTTGGACATTGTGTCGGACCGAGGCCCTCAGTTCACGTCAGAGGTTTGGAGGGCGTTCTGCACCGCACTGGGAGCTAAGGTGAGCCTGTCTTCGGGTTTCCATCCGCAGTCTAACGGGCAGACAGAGCGACTCAACCAAGAGATGGAGACCCTTCTCAGATGTGTAACTGCAGAGAACCCCTCAGCCTGGAGTGACCATCTGGCCTGGGTTGAGTATGCACATAACTCGTTGGTCAACTCATCTTCTGGCCTGTCTCCCTTCCAATGTTCCCTGGGTTACCAGCCCCCCCTCTTTCCGTCCCAGGAACAAGAACTGGCGGTTCCTTCGGTACAGGCCCATGTCAGGCGATGCCGTAGGATCTGGAGGCAGGCCCGGGCAGCGCTACTCCAGTCATCCCGCAAGATGGAACGACAGGCTAATAAGAAGCGCTCTCCGGCCCCTTGCTATATCCCTGGGCAGAAGGTGTGGTTGAGGGCCAAGGACCTTCCACTGCGGGTGGAATCAAGGAAGCTCGCCCCACGCTTCGTGGGTCCATTCGAGATCCAAAGGATCATCAACCGGAGTGCGGTACGGTTGAAATTACCTGCCTCAATGCGTATTCACCCCACTTTCCACGTGTCTCAGGTCAAACCGGTGAAGGAGAGTGACCTGTCCCCTCCGGCCCGCCCCCCTCCACCACCCAGGATGCTGGATGGTGGCCTTGTCTACACCGTGCGGCGATTGTTGAACGTTCGTCGCCGGGGGCGTGGTCTCCAGTACCTGGTGGACTGGGAGGGTTATGGTCCGGAGGAACGTTCCTGGGTGCCCCGAAGTCGCATTATGGATCGGGAACTCATCCGGGAGTTCCACCGCCTGAACCCGGGGCAACTCAATTGTACGCCAGGAGGCGCACGTAAGGGGGGGGGTACTGTCATGATCGGCTCTCCTGCAGCCCCTTAGGGGGAGGGGTTATTGGCTGCAGGTGTGTGCTTTTTTCCCTGCAGTGTGTTTCAGGTGGGCGTGCCTGGAGGTGGTGTTTGGGATGGAAGAGCTGGCTGGGTTAATTACCAGGATTCGGTAGAGCTGCGGGTAGCAGGTGGAGGCGTTTTGGAGGAGTGGCTCTGCTTTTTAAACGGGCTCCTCACTCCACTCGACGCGGGACCGTAAAAGCAACAAAGGTTAGTAGTTGTGGTGTTTGTCTGTTAACTCTACCTCTTGCTACCTGCTCATCCACTCTCTCACTCCTCCTCATCATCAGAGTGACATCGTCAACACTCCACGCTCGGGCCCAGCCAGCACCAGCTCTTCCCACACCGCCTCGGCCACCGCCCACTGGACCACAGGTTCAACCTGCTCTGCCCCAATCTGCTCTGTACTCGGCTCTGGTGCTGACATCCGGGAGTCCCCGTCCGGACAAGGACACGTCCCCTCGCTCCGTCAGCCTGACTCCGTCCACGCTAGCCTGACCCGTGTGCCACTCTCCCCAAAGACTTTATCTCTTCTGGAGGAGAACTCTAAAATTATTATTTCTTATGATAAATAAAATCCTTGATTCCCTTCATCTCTGTTCTGGTGACTTTCTGCGCTTGAGCCTCTGTCTCCCCGCCGTAACATATGTTGAGGTATTCTGATGTAGCTGGCCTGGGCCCAAACCAACCCCCTTTTTAATATGGAGCTTCAAGTTAAGGGTAGGGGCTCTGAAGGGATGGCACTGGGGGTACCTGGGGAAGGTGTTACTCATGCTTGTTCGCGGGGTAGTGGGAGCAGCGGCCTGAGCAGGTGATCCTAGAGCAGCAGTGGGCTGTGCTATACGATGGAACTGGAAATGGTTCTGGCCTGACAATGGAGGAGTCTGCTCGGTGACTGGTAGAGCAACACCCTCCCCATGAACCTCCTAGAGACCATGAGGTCTAAGGTCCAAGCAGCTGAATGTCCAGCCGGTCCCGGGAACATGGCCACAGTGTCATCATCAGTTCTGTACAGCCAGGAGCATATCGCTTTGAAAGAAAACCTTGAGAAGCCTTAATCAGTCGGCTGCTCCTGTGCTAGGCATAGCATCCTTTGATTTTAGCAGGTTCTCCAAGCAAACGAAAAAAGTGTCTCCGACCTGGAATGTTCTGGCGATTTTGTCTCCAATCATGTCGTCCTCCTTAAGCGTTAGTCTTTTGTTTCCTTTAAAAAGGACAGAACTGGTTGAGTCCATTGTGCACGAGGAATTGTTACCGGACCGACACCAAGTTGAAATTAAACTAGACGAGCACCACGACCTCCCTGACCCTTCCTGACCCTTCCTGACCAGTGGACCAATCCGCGCCAATCTCTCTCCCTCTTCTATTCCTCTCTCTCCCTGTCCTATCCCATGTACTTCTCCCCCCAACCGGTCAAGGCGGATGGCCGTCCTTCCAGAGTCTAGGCTCCGCCCTTCCAGAGTCTAGGCTCCGCCCCCTTTCTTCCTGAAGAGGGAGTTCTTATGAACTGTTCTTCCTGCGAGGGAGTTTTTCCTGGTTTCCACTGTTGCTTGTTCCATCTGCTGCTCTGGAAGGTTTAGTTGGGTTCTGTTGTTCTCTATCATTGTAAGAGGCTCTGAGATGTTTGTTGATGTGATTTAGCGCTTTACAAATAAAACTGAATTGAATTGAATTGAATTATTTATTTATTTCCGGGTCACAGACTGAAAAGCTAAACATTGAACATTGAAAATGGAAAAACAGAAATTTAAGGCCTTTCCCCGAAAACTACAATTTGAGTCAGAAAATGCAATAGTTTTTTTTAAAAAAGGGTCATTAAATAAGTGTCCGATTTTTGTTTCAGAAATGGAAATAGAAAAAATGGCCCTAAATTTGTTCTTTGATTTGCGTTTCAGCATTGGAAATAGAATGAACGGAAGGTACACGGACCGTCTTTAATGTCTCTCTTTATAGCTTCCACAGTTGTCATATTGTTTAGAATTCTAAATTCAATCTCCATAGAGCTTTTTTGTTTATGTTGTCCAGGTTTATGGTTAAATAGATTATATTATCGTCCGATATGTCTGCAGTCCCACTGGTACATTCTTTAACCCTGTGTCTGTCCATAATGTCCATCTGAAAGTAATGTATTCTGGACTGTACCTTGTGAGTTACTGAGTAATGTGGAAAGTCCCTCTGTAGTGGGTGGAGGTCCCTCCACCCACCAAACAGGCTGGATTTGTTCATTAATGTGTGTCTTCTAATTCTTGTTGTGTCCATATTATAGTTTAAAATAATGTCCCAGTCCCCTGCACAGATTAGGATTCCCTCACTCAGTGATTGAAGTTGATCCAAACAGATAGTAGAAATGTTTGCTCACCCTCTGGTGCAGCGTATACATTCATTAGAGAGACTAAAACACTCTTTATCCTTCCTTTGACACTCACACATCTGTCCTCTGTCAATTCCCTCTTTGAATGTTATTACAATAACATGTTATTACACCTCTGTTTCTACTCTTCTTACATGAGCTGTAAAAAGAGTCCTAGAGCCCAGCTTTTAAAACTTTCCATGTTCTTTTGTTGATAAATGTGTTTCTTGCAGGAAGACGACACTCGGTTTAGTCTTTCTCAGGTTTGCTCTAACTTTGCTTGGCTTTATGGGGACACCAAGGCCATTCACATTTAGAGACATTCTATTATGTGTCACACTCATTTAACAAAGAACAGATCAATCGCCCCGTAAGCAAAGAAAAAACTGTGACAGTATCAGTGGAACATCTGACTTGAACAAAACAAAAACAGATTTCTCTTCTCCTCCATCACTGGTGGGTGGAGGGCAAAACCTCTCGTAAAGACAGGCCATATGAGTGGGCATAGTAGTGAAACTCCTACCAACCGATGTGTCCAACGGTCTCAGTCCTGTTAAACTACTACCAACCTATGTGTCCAACGACCTCAGTCCTGTTAAACTACTACCAACCTATGTGTCCAACGGTCTACTGGTCCTCTAACACTAGTCCCTGTTCCACCAGGGAATGGACCATCTTCTCCTGGTACATACTGATCCTCTAACACTAGTCCCTGTTTCACCAGGGAATGGACCATCTTCTCACAGAGAAAAGCCACCACGGCCTCGTTCATTCTAGAACCATATAAAATGTTAATATGGTGGGTAAAGGAAGAAATAGATGTTATGAGTTATCAACGCTCTAGCCTGCTTACCAGTATAATGAGCTTGTCTCACTTCTGCTCAGAACTGTTAATAACGCGACCATATATGGGAGGATGCAACTACATACACAGCAGTTTGTAACATATGTCAAGGTGACATCCTGTTTGTGAGAAGATAGTACGATTATGATGTCTAAAACTTCTCGGGAGAGAACACGAGATGTAGCCAGTTTCGATAAAGACAACATGTGATCTCCACACCATATGTGCAGGGAGGGGTGAAAGAAATGCTTATAAACCAACGTTTTCATTTACTCTGGGCTCTGGAACAAAGAAGCCTGGTCCTCCAAGACAGACTGGTGCTTGAGCCCCAGATCTGGTTTTATTCCATGTATTCTGCTTAAGGTAAATATCTGTGAAACTGTGTGATTAATTCCACTCTTGTTTCCTCATCGATAAAAGAACACATTAATGACTGTTTTTCCTTCAATTGGTGACCCCGACGTGATTGGTGTCGGAGACAACGTGCGGACCCTCAGGCCAGACTGTTTTCACGGCGCGCCTCAAAATAACTGGTAAGATTCAAAATTTTAAATTGTGATCCAGTCTGGTCTGTCATCCCATGATTTAAAGAATAATGGTAATGATAAAATTCCTGTGACAGAATACAAGTGTAACCCTCTCACCATAGGCTCGTACTGAGAGGAAATCCTTACAATTAAACTGATAAAGTGATTGCCCCTTTCAATAAACACTTCTAACTCAATGGTGAAAGGGACATCTCAATGTAATGTAAGGTGTCCAGGGTAATGTAGCAGGAAATACAAATAATATCACAACCACAAGAAAGAAAATCAAACTCTGTATTGAACACAAAAAACAACAATGATTTGAATGAGAATAAACACTTTGAATGAACCAATAATAAATGAGTTAAAATAAAATAGACCCGGGATTTATCAGATACTAGTCTGTCAACCAAAGTGCACTCTCGAGAGGTTTAATGTTTGTTGGCGCGCTTTTTGTTGGAGCTCATGGAGAGAAAAGATGACCTGAGCACAGTTTCAGAACTGGGCAAGTCCTACCGCAAATGTAGACTCCCTGTCAGCAGGCTGGCCTCCCTCATGGCAGGACGACCCCAGCTGACAGACAACTCTGACACACCTGCAGGCAGACGTTCCTGGACACAGGCAGCCTCCCTGTTGCCTTGCAGTTGTTCCTAGCTCTGGTGCCGACTGGAGATCCCCACGTGCGTCCTGTCCCTGTGGCTCCGGTGAGCTAAGCTAACGTGGCTAGCTTGCAACTCAGAAACAAAGACGTCCACAATTGGCTCCGTGAACAATGTATGGTCAGTGTGATAGTGCGGGTGGATAGAAAACCTCTTTCACAGGAAAAAAGAATTAAGAAGGCCACAAACTCTGAAAAGACCTTAAACTATCTTTCTCTCCTTGTCCTGTGTCTTCTCCGGCTCGTATCCCTTTTCTTTTTTTCGGCCGCGCTCACCGTATCCCTCCGCACTCCCCTTAAAACAACAAAGTAGTCCCTTCCTGTTTTGTCATCAGGAACAGATAAACAATAAATAATCTTTACCTGGTAAAAATAACATATACAAACTAATAGTAACAAATAAACTGATTTTAACAGGTTATTACACTCTCCCCTCACTAATTGAAAAGGCATGTCCTCATGACTTTGTACCTTGTTCAACAAACACTTCAAAACAATCAAGCAACAAGAGGCGTGCCAATCCACTGAAAGAAACAAGAAACATGTTATAACTACAGGAGTAGCAGTAATACTGGGATTGCCAAGCGTGTCATAGGTTAACCTGAGAGGGGTTCGTCTGAGTCTATGCGCACGTCTGGTGTCAGTACAAAGGTCAGCATCAAACTCAGTGTCTGTCCCAAGTTCTGTCTCATTGTCATGAGTCTGTGGAGGCTCAAGCTCTTCAATAGTCCCGGCAGTCTCCGAGTCTCTCTCATCCTCACGTGTCCCTGCCAAAGTGATAGCATCCATTGTCTGTGGCTGTTCACTCTCATCCCTCCACAGGACATCAAGGTCAAGACTAAAAGGTTCAGGAGTTTCTTTGTCCCCTCTATCCTCTAGATCTGCATCCTCAAACCCTACACCATGTTCCTCATTCTCTGAGTCAGAACTTTGTTTATCATCGACAACAGGTCTTCCTTTTCCACTTTCCTGCATGTTGTTGAGCGATGTTAATGGTGTCTGTTCGTTGTCTGATGGGTCAGCATTCTGGCAATGTCTCTTTCTCCTCCTGCGCTGAGTTTTGATAGGAGGCACAGTTTCAGGGTTAGCAACTGGGTGAGTCACAGTTTGTCCCAGGGGCAGCAGGTGATTTAGATGGAGGATTTTGGTGGGTCCCTCTCCATTTGCTGGTCTTAACCAAAACACGGGCAAGTTTGACATTTGACTCTCCACAATGTACCGGTTAGAAGCCCAACAATCAGCCAACTTGTGCTTCCCTGGCAACCCCAAATTCGGGATCAGAACTCTATCCCCAGGCAGCAACTGTGTGAAACGGATCTTTTGATCATATCTCCGCTTGTTGTCTTTGTTCTGCTTGGCAGCGGCTGCTTCAGCAATGTTATACGCATCTTGTAAGTCCTCCTTCATATCAGCAATGTACTTGAGGTAGTTTTTCTGTCGGGTTCCATCACTTGATGTTCCAAAACAAAGGTCCACAGGCATTCTGGCCTCACGTCCAAACATGAGATAATAGGGCGAGAACCCGGTGGCTTCATTCGGAGTACAGTTATAAGCGTGAACCAAGTGCGCAACATGCTGACTCCACCTTTTCTTTCCGTTTGGCTCTAGGGTCCCCAGCATATCTAACAAAGTCCTACTGAATCTCTCGGGCTGAGGATCTCCTTGGGGATGGGAGGGAGTAGTTCTGGATTTGTCAATGCCAAGAATACTTAACATCTCCCAAATAAGACAACTCTCGAAATCACGTCCTTGATCACTATGCATTCTTTTCGGCAACCCATAGTGAACAATGTACTTCTCCACCAAAACTTTAGCCACCATGGCTGCTTTCTGGTCTTTTGTGGGGAAGGCTTGAGCGTACCTTGTATAGTGATCGGTTACAACCAGGACGTTTTCGGTATTACTGGAGTCTGGTTCGATGGATAAAAAATCCATGCATACGAGATCTAATGGGCCATCACTTTGCATATGAAACAATGGAGCAACTCTCTGGGGTAGAGTTTTTCTCCGAATACAATGCGCACATGTCTTGCAATAGTCCTCTACTGCCGTTTTCATCCTCGGCCAGTAGAAGCGGTCTTTGATTAGGCCGTAGGTCTTATCAATGCCTAAATGACCAGAATCATCATGTAATGACTTCATCACCACCTCCCTGTACTTTTCAGGCAAAACTAACTGGGATCTATGGGATTTGCCAGGGGGACTTGTGACTCTGTACAGGACACCCTGCTGTATCTTGAATCTATCCCATTCTCTCAAGAGCAATGGACAGGTCCCATGTTTAGTCCTATCAACTCGTGATATATCTCCATGTTGAAAAGCTGTCCACACTTCTCCAATGGCAGGATCATCTTGTTGAGCTTCAGACAGCTCTTTTTGACTCAAAACCGGCATTCCTTTAGTGCTCAGGGTGGACTAATTACAGAAAGCCTGTGGGAGGGCCTGCACTGAGGGCACTAAGTGATCAACTGCTCTCATTAGACAATGACCCATCGACTCAGTTAATGCACAACTCTGACACATGGCTCTCACGCTCTCAGCGGAGATGTTTTGCACCTCTGTTCTAAAACATCTGTAGAGTGTGACCGACAAGACAGCGCATCTGCATCAATGTTCAGGGACCCAGACCTGTACTTTAAACTGAAGTCATAGGTAGACAAGGCTGCTAGCCAGCGGTGACCCGTGGCATCCAATTTAGCAGATGTCAAAACATAAGTCAATGGGTTATTGTCTGTTCGGACTTCAAACTTAACCCCGTAAAGGTAGTCGTGCAACTTGTCCATCACGGCCCACTTTAATGCCAGGAACTCAAGTTTATGAGCGGGGTAATGTTGTTCAGAGGGAGTTAAGCTCCGGCTTACAAAAGCAACTGGTCTTAGCCCCACACCCTGATCTTGGTACAGCACCCCACCCAAACCTTCTCGGCTAGCATCTACGTGCAGAACATAGGGTAAATGTGGGTCTGCAAAAGCCAATACAGGAGCTTGAGTAAGTCTCTGCTTAAACATTTCAAAGGCTGCCTCACATTTATCATCCCATCTACTCCCAAAAGGTTCAACTGGGTTAAGGCAATGCCTGTTCTTGTTCACCTTCGACTTCTTGACAGTGGGCGGATACCCGGATAACAACTGGTTCAAAGGATGAGCGACTTTTGAGTAATCCTTCACAAACCGTCGGTAGTATCCACAGAACCCGATAAATGACCGCAGCGCAGTCACTGTCGTTGGTCTGGGCCATGTAGTTACCGCTTCTGTCTTTTTTGGATCTGTTGACACACCATTTTGGGATATGACATGTCCCACATATGTCACTGAAGGTTGGCAGAACTGACATTTGTCCAGTGACAACTTAAGGCCCTCGTCTTGGAGTCGGTCAAGCACCTTTAACAACCTCTCCTCGTGCTCTTCGAGTGTGGCACCAAACAAAATAAGGTCATCGAGGTAGACCAAAACGTCAAGCAAGTTCATGTCTCCGACAGTTTTCTCCATAATGTGCTGAAAAGCCGCAGGAGCCCCTGACACTCCTTGCGGCATCCTTTCAAATTGGTAGAAGCCAACCGGACAAATGAAAGCTGTTTTCTCCTTGTCAGCTTCACTCATTGTAGTGAGGACTTCATGAAGTTCTTTCAAAATAAAATGACAAGGCTTAGGGATAACATCCATCAAACCCTACCGTCCGTTAGCCCCATAACAGAGGAACTGGTTAAACCTAACAGTCATCTGGAATGCTTTCAGCAAATACAACTAGTCAAACTAAACTCCCTTATTTCTTCTGCTAAACCAACTACTAGCCTGTTGGACCCAATTCCTACTAGAATTCTGAAAGAGGCACTGCCACTAATTAATAATTCTATACTCGCAATTATTAACCAGTCCCTAACAATAGGCTATGTGCCACAATCCTTTAAACTAGCAGTTATTAAACCTCTCATTAAGAAGTCAAACTTAGACACAAGCCTTCTCTCAAACTACAGGCTGATCTCCAACCTTCCTTTCCTGTCAAAGGTTCTGGAGCAAGTAGTGGCTAAACAACTCCAGGATTATCTGCAGGAGAATAATCTGTTAGAGGACCTTCAGTCCGGCTTCAGAATGAACCACAGTACAGAGACTGCACTGCTAAAAGTTACTAATGACCTTCTAATGGCCTCAGATAGAGCTCTTCTATCTGTTTTAGTTCTTCTGGACCTTAGTACTGCATTTGATACTGTCCATCATAATATACTCTTAAGGAGATTAGAAGATGCCGTCGGCATTAAAAACTTAGCCTTAAACTGGTTTAAATCATATTTATCTGACCGGTTTCAATTTGTTCATGTAAATAACAAATCTTCAATGCATGAACGGGTCCTGTGTGGAGTACCACAAGGCTCCGTCCTCGGACCCATATTGTTTAATCTCTATATGTTACCACTCGGAAATATTATTAGGAAACACAACATTAACTTTCATTGTTATGCAGATGATACTCAGCTCTATTTATCAGTTAAAGCCAATCAGGCCGACCAACTTGTTAAACTAGAGTCCTGCCTCAGGGACGTTAAGTCCTGGATGTCTATCAACTTCTTAATGCTCAACACATCCAAGACTGAGGTTCTAATCCTAGGTCCTAAAAAGCTCAGGGATTACTTTTCAGATAGTCTGATTACCTTAGATAATATTACCTTAACCTCTAACAGTGATATTAGGAACCTGGGTGTTATTGTTGATCAGGATCTGTCCTTTATTTCCCATGTTAAACATGTCTCCAGGACAGCCTTCTTCCATCTAAGGAATATTGCAAAAATTAGAAACTTCTTGTCCTTCAAAGATGCAGAAAAAATTATTCCTGCCTTTGTGACTTCAAGATTAGATTATTGTAACTCCCTAATGTCAGGATGTCCAAACTCCTCTGTTAGGACCTTACAGCTAGTGCAGAACGCTGCTGCACGTTTACTAACCAGAACTGGAAGAAGAGAGCACATCTCCCCAGTCTTAGCATCCTTACACTGGCTTCACATCAAATCTAGAATAGAATTCAACATCCTTCTGATCACATCTAAAACTCTTCATCACCAGGCTCCGTCCTATATGGAGAAACTTCTAGAAGTGTCTCACCCTCCACGAGCCCTTGGCTCTGAGGATGCAGGACTGTTGGTAATCCCTAAAGTCCATAAAAGTAAAACAGGAGGCAGGAGTTTCAGCCATATGGCTCCTTTACTCTGGAATCAACTCCCAGCCTCGGTCCGAAGGGCCCACACCATTAGTTTATTTAAGAGGAGACTAAAAAGCTTCCTCTTTGATAGAGCTTCTCATTAGGAATAAAATAGGAGCACTATGTTGAGCTGCTCTAGGCCTAGACTGCTGAGGGGATTTTTTCTCTCCCGTTAAAGGGAGGAACTCTACATTTGGAGGTTCTGTTTCTTGTCTTTCTTTCTTTCTCTCTGTGTAACAACATTACTGTAGCCACCAGATACTGCCGCCGTCTTTTTTCTCCCTGACAGGAGGAGAGCAGGATCCAGGGGATCAGACCCAAGACTCACAGAGTGGAGTTACGATGGTCCTACTACCCGACCCCACCACAGCACCAGGACCCCACCGCAACGGCACGGCCCTTAAACTCCAGACTGAGATTGGCTCATCATCAGACCAACGCTCATCATAGACTTTTCTTAGTATTTGTACTGATCTGGCCTGTCTGCCACTCTCTCTCTCCCTCTTCTTTTCCTCTCTCTCCCTGTCCTATCCCATGTACTTCTCCCCCCAACCGGTCAAGGCGGATGGCCGTCCTTCCAGAGTCTAGGGTCCGCCCCACGGTTTCTTCCTGAAGAGGGAGTTCTTATGAACTACTCTCCATGCGAGGGAGTTTTTCCTGGCCACTGTTGCTTGTTACACCTGCTTGCTTTGGAAGGGTTTAGTTGGGTCCTGTTGTACTCTATCATTGTAAGAGCGCTTTGAGATGTTTGTTGATGTGATTTAGCGCTTTACAAATAAAATTGAATTGAATTGAATTGAATTACATTGGTGTAGCTCGCCCCTCTCTCACCACGCAGTGTGTATTACATTAGTGTAGCTCGCCCCTCTCTCACCGTGCAGTGTGTATTGCATGCAGTAAAGTGTTCATGCTCAGGCTGTGGCTCATTCATTCAGTTCTGGTGATTTTGATGCCGAGTGGGGCTTGAAGCCCCGCCCACTAACAACAGAGCTGATTGGCTGATTGAGGCGGAGCTTCACAGGACAGGAGAGAGTCATCACAAATACCAGCTTGTTAGCAGCTAAAGCTAACAAACAGTTTAGAATTAAAATTGATTCGGTCTATTATTTACGAGTACGAGTTTGAGACTCTTACTTTAGCAGAGAAAATTAAAGTAAGTAGTTGTAAACTGTGTGACACGGTGAGGAACACTTTTTAAGAATCTCATTAATTTGGAGTTTTACCGGTGGTTGAGCGGCTGAGCGACTGTCTTTGAAATATTATGACCTGATTTGAATCCCATCATTGATCATTTTTTTTTAATAAAAATTTTTTTTTGATCTGCTATCTCCAAGGCTCAACATTTTTACAGGTTCTGCAACTATATGGTGATTATACTGTTGTGGCTAAATGGTTGTACACACACTTTACTTTGGAATTCAGTGGTGTCACTAGACCTGAAATAGAATCTTGCCTCACCAAGTATTTACATCAAGAACTGGTTATCTTTAAATGCAACAGCCTATTGACGAGCGGTGGCGCCGCCATCTTGGTCCGGTCGCCCGCTCCGCTCAAGAGACGCATGTGAGACTCACTTCCTGTCTGTAGATGGCAGCAGTACAGCTGCGGAAGGTGACACGAAGAAGAGTTCTTTTTCCGGTTCTGTTGGCGGCTGAAACGCGGCAAATACGAGGAGCGTTATCGTTATCAGGGAAATTGACTGTGTCGGAGTTCTACCGGACCTTTTGGATTTGAACGGTGTTTACTGGTATTTATTCGTGTTAGCGGTGTTTACCGGGACCGTGTGGCTGTGAGCAGCCATGGAGGAGCTGTTCAGCAGGGTTCTGGATGTGATTGTGCGGTGCAGAGACTGTGACGACAGGTACCAATTAAATACTTCAAAGTTCCACTTTCTTCATATAACCACAAATCAGGCGACATCCAAACATTTCAATGGAAGTATGTCTCTCTTTCCCAGTTTTTAACCAAGTCCAGTTGCTGTTTTCCACAGGAAAGCGAGTGTCCGTGTGTCTATCCAGCTGCAGCCGACAAGTTCGAACCCAAACCCGCAGCGACGAGTGAGTGGTCCAAATAACGTGTTTTACTTTAATTACAGGTCCAAATAACGTGTTTTACTGTAATTACAGGTCCAAATAACGTGTTTTACTCGAATTACTAGTCCAAATAAAGTGTTTTACTGTAATTACAGGTCCAAATAACGTGTTTTACTCGAATTACTAGTCCAAATAAAGTGTTTTACTGTAATTACAGGTCCAAATAAAGTGTTTAACTCGAATTACTAGTCCAAATAACGTGTTTTACTGTAATTACAGGTCCAAATAACGTGTTTAACTCTAATTACTAGTCCAAATAACGTGTTTAACTCTAATTACTAGTCCAAATAATGTGCTTAACTCCAATTACTAGTCCAAATAACGTGTGTAACTCTAATTGCAGGTCCAAATAACGTGTTTAACTCGAATTACTAGTCCAAATAACGTGTTTTACTGTAATTAAAGGTCCAAATAACGTGTTTTACTCGAATTACAGGTCCAAATAACGTGTTTAACTCTAAGTACTAGTCCAAATAACGTGTTTTACTGTAATTACAGGTCCAAATAACTTGTTTTATGATAATTACTAGTCCAAATAACGTGTTTAACTAATTACTAGTCCAAATAATGTGTTTAACTCCAATTACAGGTCCAAATAACGTGTTTAACTCAAATTACTAGTCCAAATAACGTGTTTTACTCTAATTACTAGTCCAAATAACCTGTTTAACTCTAATTACTGGTCTAAATAACGTGTTTAACTCTAATTACTAGTCCAAATAACGTGTTTTACTGTAACAGGTCCAAATAACGTGTTTTACTCTAATTACAATTACTAGTCCAAATAAAGTGTTTAACTCTAATTACTAGTCCAAATAACGTGTTTAACTCTAATCACAGGTCCAAATAACGTGTTTAACTCTAATTACGAGTCCAAATAACTTGTTTCACTACAATTACAGGTCCAAATAACTTGTTTAACTCTAATTACTAGTCCAAATAACGTGTTTTACTCTAATTACAGGTCCAAATAACGTGTTTTACTCGAATTACTAGTCCAAATAACGTGTTTAACTAGAATTACTAGTCCAAATAACGTGTTTAACTGTAATTACTAGTCCAAATAACATGTTTAACTCTAATTTCAGGTCCAAATAACGTGTTTTACTGTAATTACAGGTCCAAATAACGTGTTTAACTCTAATTACTAGTCCAAATAAAGTGTTTAACTCGAATTACAGGTCCAATTAACATGTTTAACTCTAATTTAAGGTCCAAATAACGTGTTTTACTCTAATTTCAGGTCCAAATAACGTGTTTAACTCGAATTACTATTCCAAATAACGTGTTTTACTCTAATTACTAGTCCAAATAATGTGTTTAACTCTAATTACTGGTCTAAATAACGTGTTTTACTCGAATTACTAGTCCAAATAAAGTGTTTTACTGTAATTACAGGTCCAAATAACGTGTTTAACTCGAATTACTAGTCCAAATAACGTGTTTTACTGTAATTACAGGTCCAAATAACGTGTTTTACTCTAATTACAGGTCCAAATAACGTGTTTAACTCTAATTACTAGTCCAAATAACGTGTTTAACTCTAATTACTAGTCCAAAAAATGTGCTTAACTCCAATTACTAGTCCAAATAACGTGTGTAACTCTAATTGCAGGTCCAAATAACGTGTTTAACTCGAATTACTAGTCCAAATAACGTGTTTTACTGTAATTACTAGTCCAAATAACGTGTTTAACTCGAATTACTAGTCCAAATAACGTGTTTTACTGTAATTAAAGGTCCAAATAACGTGTTTTACTCGAATTACAGGTCCAAATAACGTGTTTAACTCTAAGTACTAGTCCAAATAACGTGTTTTACTGTAATTACAGGTCCAAATAACTTGTTTTATGATAATTACTAGTCCAAATAACGTGTTTAACTAATTACTAGTCCAAATAACGTGTTTTACTGTAATTACAGGTCCAAATAACGTGTTTTACTCTAATTACAATTACTAGTCCAAATAACGTGTTTAACTCAAATTACAGGTCCAAATAATGTGTTTAACTCTAATTACTAGTCCAAATAACGTGTTTTACTCTAATTACAGGTCCAAATAACGTGTTTTACGTCTAAAGGGCCAAATAACGTGTTTTACTCTAATTTCAGGTCCAAATAACGTGTTTAACTCGAATTACTATTCCAAATAACGTGTTTTACTCTAATTACTAGTCCAAATAATGTGTTTAACTCTAATTACTGGTCTAAATAACGTGTTTAACTCTAATTACTAGTCCAAATAACGTGTTTTACTGTAATTACAGGTCCAAATAACGTGTTTTACTCTAATTACAATTACTAGTCCAAATAACGTGTTTAACTCGAATTACAGGTCCAAATAACGTGTTTAACTCTAATTACTAGTCCAAATAACGTGTTTTACTCTAATTACAGGTCCAAATAATGTGTTTTACTATAATTACTAGTCCAAGTAACGTGTTTAACTGTAATTAGTAGTCCAAGTAACGTGTTTTACTATAATTACAGGTCCAAATAACGTGTTTAACTCTAATTACTAGTCCAACTAACATGTTTTACTATAATTACTGGTCCAAATAACGTGTTTAACTGTAATTAGTAGTCCAAATAACGTGTTTAACTCGAATTACTAGTCCAAATAACGTGTTTAACTCTAATTGCAGGTCCAAATAACGTGTTTTACTCTAATTACAGGTCCAAATAACGTGTTTTACTCGAATTACTAGTCCAAATAACGTGTTTTACTATAATTACTAGTCCAAATAACGTGTTTAACTAGAATTACTAGTCCAAGTAACGTGTTTAACTGTAATTAGTAGTCCAAGTAACGTGTTTTACTATAATTACAGGTCCAAATAACGTGTTTAACTAGAATTACTAGACCAAGTAACGTGTTTAACTCGTTTTTTACCTGCAGCATGACAGCTGATGAGCCAATCAGAGGAAAAATTTGGATCGTACTTCCCTACCATGAAGTACTGTATGCTTTGAAATTGACTTTAGATTCTGTTCTGAGTCTTCAAAAGGTCTTAAATCTAACTTGTCGAACATGTAGGAACCTTATACATAGTTTTTATCAAGACAAACTGGAGCTTATTTTGCTTCATTAAGTGTCATCACTGAAGATATTTTGACACTTTAAGCTCTATATAAAGCTTAGTAGGTAGAGCATGAGACTCTCAGTCTCAAGGTAGAGGGTTCATGTCCCACGCCGGGCGCCACCTTCCTGTGGGCTCTCCACCTGCAGGAAGGTTCTTAATGGGTGCAATGTGATCTGGGTGACGGTGCTCAGACTGACACCCCCACCACCCGGAAACGGATAAAAGGGAGAGGATGGATGGATGGATGGATGGAAAGTTTATTAGTTCACATGCGTGTTCTATGTGTGACAGGATCTGGTGTTGAAGCTGACAGATGATAAAGACCCGTACTTCCTGTTCAGCCTGTCTGTGTCAGAGGAAGACTTCCAGAGGTGAGTGCTGCTGAAGGTTTGAGGTGTTTGCAGCGCGTCTCCATTCACCTCTCTCGCGTGTGTGCGTGTGCGTGTGTGCGTGTGTGCGTGTGTGTGTGTGTGTGTGTGTAGTCTGAAGGTGCAGCAGGGGTTGCTGGTGGACTTCTCTGCGTTTCCTCAGAAGTTCATCGACCTGCTGGAGCTCTGCTCATCTGAACAGTGTTCGGACCCCCCACGGTTCCTCCTGCACCTGACCTGTCAGTCGCTGGAGGGCCCCGCCCACTTTAGCGTTGTGGAGACCAATGCCTTCAAGCACCTGAACCACCTGTCGCTGCGACTGGCTCCGGGCTCGGACCGAGACGTCCGGGACCACCTGGCAGCCTGCTTGTCCTCTGTCAAGGTGTTATCACTCAGTTTATACTGTTCTGTCAGGATTTCTTGATGTTTTTCTTGAGTCTTTGACTTTGCACCTGCACCATTCCCTGAGTGTGAACTATGTTTGACCAGCTGTCCACGTTTCAGGCGGAAAAGCAGGCGCTTGATGTGAAGCTGAAGAAGACCGAGGAGGATCTGAGTCGACAGCTCAGCTATGCTCAGCAGGTTCCCTCAGACACACAAACATTCTACAAATGTCCGCTTCAGTTCAAAAGTACAAGAAATGATGGATCAGACAACATTGCAAATATTAAAAACATGTACTGTAAAATCTGAACGATTGAACGCACCTGAATATAAGCCGCACCCACCATGTTTAAAAAGAAACGAAAAGAGAGGTCGGAGTTACGTGATGCACCTGAACTCGTTTGTAAAATGGGCTTTATGCCCATGTATCAGCGGCATAAAGTTTGTTAACCTGCGTCATAGTTTAAGCTGCAGGGTTTAGCCTGTGGGAAAAGTAGCGGCTTATAGCCTGGAAATTATTATCAGGAATATTGAAGATTCAACATATTTGTCGTATATACAGATGTTGGGATTTATGGTTGGTCATTAGCATTAAATTACTGTAAGTAATAGATTACTGAAAGTAATAAATCACTGGAAGTAATTTATGAAAGATTTAAATTATTAATGGAAGTAAACGGTCATTTACTTAACAACTCTTAAAGTAATTGAGTAATTACTTAAAAAAAATTTTTTAAATAAATTATCAAAAATAAATTAATAAAGTTTTTGATGAATTTGCATAAATTTGTTATTTATGTATTAATAATGAATTGGGGCACCACCAGATAAACTGGAAATAGCTAATACCAAAATATCAGTCTCGTTTGTAAAAGTTTATTTAGGTTAGTTAATATTTCTGCATAAAATATAACAATCTTAAATAAAAGGGAAGGTGTGAGATCCCGGCACAGACTGTTACAAACCAGTGAATTGTCAACAATAAATACACAATAATCACCAAGAAGCGTTCAATTCAGCTAACAGGCGTTTAGTAACAAAATGTATTAATTCATAAATAATTCGGAAATCATCTCATAAATCAACACATTCAAATAGCAAACGACATCTAACACGGACATCTAATCTATTAAACAGCAACACTTATGTACAAAGAGTGTGTGGTCTGGAGTGATAGAGTGTGAGTGGGTGTGGTGACCGTGACGAGCCTCGGTCCCTCACATTCAGGCTGGATCATTTTTCCTTTACCAAAGACGTCACTGTGAGCGGCGCTCACTCTGCTGTTAGTGAGCGGCTCTCACAGTTTAATGTTGTTTCAGAGAGTTGGCAGATTTGTGATCCTTCCAGTGAAAACCCAGTAAGTCTCACTGTAAACGGGCCTTAACGTGTCGGGGGGAAAACAGCCAATCTGGCAACATCAGCCACCAGAGTGGCTCCACCGCCTACGTCATCAACGTGTGAAGCATCACGACAAAATCAAGTAGAAGACAGCAGCTCTACCTCAGACTCTGTCTCCACCATTAATACTTCATCTTGGTATGGTTACAGTACTTTCTGGACGATAAGCCGCTACTTTTTTTTTTTACATGCTTTGAGGACGACTCGGCTTTTTAAGGGTTAACGAGCTTCATGCTGCTGATACTGGGTGATGCGTTCAGGTGCATCACGTAACTCCAAACCTCGCGGCAACACATTGAAAAACTAGTTTATTTTTGGAACTATGAATGTAGAAGTATGAACTGAACTAGTTCATATTAAAATTTGTGAACTGAACTTTGAATTGCTTCATGTAGAAACGGAACTTTTCCAACACTGCCTGTCAATCACTCTAGTGTGGGGAGAGGGGGGGGGGGGCACCTGGCACACCTGAGAGCAGCATGAGACCCCATGAGGAGGAGAGGGAGACATGAGGTGGTTGTGATTCTTTATTTAGGAGATTTAAAATCTTTTTTCCTGATACAATTCCAATTTTAAATATTAAGAAATAGAAGTTCATTTATCTTTAAAAGGGTATACTTGCATTATTATACCATTATTAATACATTAGTGGGAAAATGGTAGCAAAACGGCAATATTATCGTTTATCGCAAAAATTTATGGGACAATTTATCGTCCAGCAAAATTTGTTATTGTGACAGGCGTAATTACAAGAAACTACATTCATAATGGAGGTTACCGGAGAGCAGGAAGGCTTTCCTCGGTCTCCACCATGTGTTGGAGAACAATAGAACATAGAAGCTAGTCTGTAGCGTCTACTTCCTGAGTGTCTCTGTTAAAGGAACTTTTCTATAAAGAGTTTGTGTGTAAACACAAGATTAGCATGCAGACCCTGTGTGTGTGTGGCAGAGTTAACGCTGGTTTAGAAGTTAACTACTCCTGATATCATGATCAGTAGAACTCAATCACTGTAATAGAATCTAATATCAATAGAACTCAATAGAATCTAATATCAATAGAACTCGGTCACTGTAATAGAAGCAGCACATCTTCATAAAGGTAAACCTCTATGCAGAGCATCAGGATGAACTGATCTCAGGTTCTCACCCAGGTGGTTGGTACCACTTCCTTCACGTCTCTGAAGAAGGAGTTTGGTTGTTGTCCAGGCTGGAGAGAAGCTGCTGGAGCTGGTAGCTCCTGCTACCTGTGGTTGGCTGAGTTCAGCAGGAGGAGGAGGAGGAGAACATGCTGATGGTTCAGGAGGAGAAGACCAAGGTGATGGTTCAGGAGGAGAAGACCAAGTTGATGGTTCAGGAGGAGAAGAAGACCAAGGTGATGGTTCAGGAAGAGAAGACCAAGGTGATGGTTCAGGAGGAGAAGACCAAGTTGATGGTTCAGGAGGAGAAGAAGACCAAGGTGATGGTTCAGGAGGAGAAGAAGACTAAGTTGATGGTTCAGGAGGAGAAGACCATGGTGATGGTTCAGGAGGAGAAGACCACCAAGGTGATGGTTCAGGAGGAGGAGAAGACCAAGGTGATGGTTCAGGAGGAGAAGACCAAGGTGATGGTTCAGGAGGAGAAGACCAAGGTGATGGTTCAGGAGGAGAAGAAGACTAAGGTGATGGTTCAGGAGGAGAAGAAGACTAAGGTGATGGTTCAGGAGGAGAAGAAGACCAAGGTGATGGTTCAGGAGGAGAAGAAGACTAAGTTGATGGTTCAGGAGGAGAAGAAGACCAAGGTGATGGTTCAGGAGGAGAAGAAGACTAAGTTGATGGTTCAGGAGAGTCTTTATTTGCAGCGTCCTGGTCCAGACCGGAGGATGTCGTCACTCCGGTCTGTGGTGCTTTCCCTGGTTGATGGGAGATCAGACGCTGGGTGCTGGTCTCTGGATCCGGGAAGGTTCTGACCCTGATGTTCAGGTCAGAAGAGGAGTTGAGGAGTCGAGGCCTTTGGTTGCAGGCCTCTTCTGTTAGCTGTTAGCAGGCTGGGATACAGCTGAGCTGTTGGGATGCAACTCACCTCCTCCGTCGAAGAGCAGGAGCAAAGCTTTTTGGTGAAGTGGGGGATTTGAAGGTGTCGAACCCAGTGGCCTCACCCAATCGATTTTAAAGTATTTCTAATATAGAGCAACACACCCCCTCCTCTGCTTTTCTCCCTATCTTTTCTAAATACGTTATAGCCTGGCATCATCTCCAAAGTTTCAGCTGATGTTTGCTTTAACCAAGTTTCAGATATTTCAAAACAGTTGTTTAATTACAATACTTCTGGCATTTAAATGTCCAAATCGCAGTCCCTTTGGTTTACACTTGGCATCCCACACAGTTCTAGGTGATTAAGAGTTTGAAACAGTCTTACTCTGATATGTTTTTTGATGACTCGGTTTCTGTGATTTACCTTGCTGTTGTTTGAGACATGGGCTGTGTCCGCAGATGTAGTTAACTCCAGGTTTGCCGCGTGGTATTAACCCCCCCAAGTGCTGGTGCTCCATTGCTCAGCACTGTGGTTAGCCATGGAAGTCCGCTGATGGCTGCTTTAACCGGGGAGGTGAGCTCAGGTGTCACTGGCCTGGGGTTCAGCTCCACGTCCCCAGCTAAGAGGACTATCACAGAAAAACACAATAGCCCTGTGCGAGGGTCTACTGTTGCGAGTTCATCACCCTTAGTTGCCTGACTTGTTTTCAAACAGCCACCGTCCCAAAAGCCAGACAGAGGTATCGACTTTTTGCAGCCGGGATGACGGTTCCAATTCCTACGCCGGGTATCCAGTGGTATCAATACAATCCGATGACAACACAGGAGATCAGAATGATATAGTATATCTGTCCTTACTGCACCGTGCAATCAGTTTGTTCCCTAACATTTCTTTTTTGTTTAGTATAGTTTGGACTTCTGGAAATCTTAGTTGCAGTTTGTATATGATCTGCTGCTGGGCGTGACTGTGCCACAGCCGCCATGTTGCTTACACACACACACACACACACACACACACACACACACACACACACACACACACACACACACACACACACACACACACACACACACACACACACACACACACACACACACACACACACACACACACACACACACACACACACACACACACACACACACACACACACACACACACACACACACACACACACACACACACACACACACACACACACACACACACACACACACACACACACACACACACACACACACACACACACACACACACACACACACACACACACACACACACACACACACACACACACACACACACACACACACACACACACACACACACACACACACACACACACACACACACACACACACACACACACACACACACACACACACACACACACACACACACACACACACACACACACACACACACACACACACACACACACACACACACACACACACACACACACACACACACACACACACACACACACACACACACACACACACACACACACACACACACACACACACACACACACACACACACACACACACACACACACACACACACACACACACACACACACACACACACACACACACACACACACACACACACACACACACACACACACACACACACACACACACACACACACACACACACGAGAACAGAACAGAACCCAATGGGTTGTACAAGTCCCGAACTACTAAATCAGTAGTTCGGGACTTGTACTTGTGTTGAGAACCATTGAAAGGTTTTTCCACTGTGAGCGTCAGAGGAAGCTCAATGACTCACAGTGAGCTTCTCATGTTTTAACGATGTTCTGTCTCCCGTGGACAGTTGATAAAAATGTCTCAACTTTTGGGTTTGAGCGAGAAAATGTCTCCCAAAAAGACATTGGAGTGAACGGGAGGAATTCTGGCACTCGCTGTAATCTAATGCTTTTGTAGAGAGGATGTTTGTTACTGATAAAAATGGCCCCTTCTCAGAAGCATAAGTCCTGTAGCTACATTTTGATGTATAATGTGATGAGATTGAGGGAGAAATGTGGCCACTGCGACGAGAAAGACTTTTTTTTTTTGTAACTCGACACCTTCTCCCACTCTAAATCTCTCCACTCTCAAGGCCCCTTCATACTCCCGTTTTGAAGCCATATAAACAGGAAGAAAATTTGGCAGTGGCGTCAGGACTGTTCATGCTGTTGAACTTGCAGGGCACGCCCCCTCACAGCAGGCCACACCCCCTCACAGCAGCCACACATATGTGAAGCAACGTTTCAACTTTTGAACTGCAGCTTATTTCTCACTTCCAGTGTTTTCAGAAACACATTTCTCTGAACTGTTTCAGTGATAAAAGAAAGTTTGTCTGAGCTGCCATGGTGGTCTGGTTTGAACTGCAGGAGCTGAGGGATGCATTCAGGTGCATCATGTAACTCCGCCCTCTGACATGTTAACAAGCTACTGCTACTCATTAATACTGATATAACTACTCCTCCTCTCATTAATACTGATAACTACTGCTACTCATTAATACTGACATAACTACTCCTCCTCTCATTAATACTGATATAACTACTGTTATTCTCATTAATACTGACATAACTACTCCTCCTCTCATTAATACTGATATAACTACTGCTACTCTCAATACTGATATAACTACTACTCCTCTCATTAATACTGATATAAATACTGCTACTCTCATTAATATTGATATAAATACTGCTACTCTCATTAATACTGACATAACTACTCCTCCTCTCATTAATACTGATATAACTACTGCTGCTACTCATTAATACTGATATAACCACTGCTACTCTCATTAATACTGATAATAAATACTGCTACTCTCATTGATACTGATATAACTACTGCTGCTCTCATTAATACTGATATAATAAATACTGATGGAACTACTACTGCTACTCTCATTGATACTGATAGAACTACTCCTACTCTCAATACTGATAGAACTACTACGGCTACTCATTAATACTGATATAATAACTACTCCTACTCTCATTAATACTGATAGAACTACTGCTTCTTATTACTGCAGGCTGATCGTTTCTTTATAGACAAGAAGGCAAATCTTTACCTTATCAGAAGACGATCCTCGACTCAGACATGAAAGATGCGGAAAAAGAAACGATAAATGTGCGTTGAACTGCGTTGAGGCATAAACGTCCCGTTTTGCGTCTTTTCCGGCGAGTCACTTCCTGTAGAGGCGCTTCCTCGGATCACTTCCGGCGCGTCACCTTCCATGTACGTCACTTCTGGCGCCCCCTTGCGGCCATTCTCTGTGATCCTTCGGGTGTCTGGGCATCACTTCCTGTGGCCCGTGGCTTGGGGCGGTCTGGGGAGCTCCGCCACACCTGGACTGGACTTCAGGACTCTTTTGGTAGCGCCCCCTGCAGGGGGAAAATCACTCCGACTCCTGAAAAGACCCACGGAGTGCAGAATTCCCCCAGGAGGCACTGGGCAGAGATGGAAAACACTGGTTAGTTTTACCTGTCTTCTTAGTGGAGACCTATACCACTAGTAAAATTGTAGACCTAACACTTATTAACCCTCCCAACACACACACACACACACACACACACACACACACACACACACACACACACACACAGTGTGACCATTCACTTTCAGGGAGGGCTTGCAATGGTGACTAAAGTGTAAAAACAAAAAAGTCATAGCACACTATTCCCGAATTTTCCACACTGTGTGGTGTGCTTTGTACGTGCTCCAACGGTGTGGGACGAAATACATGTCGAAAAAGCGGTGGAAGAAAAAGATTAAAATTAAATGGTGTCCTAGGATAGTAATCTTTGAACCTTGCCACAGGCATGCACAAGAAATACAATATAGATTGTAAAAGTCGTGAACATACTGTAAATATATGGAATAATTACAGAATGATCATGAAACTGAAATGATGATAAATTAGACTAAAAACGCTGAAACGCCTTCAGTTTGTGTGTAATATATACAAGCAGTGTTTGTCCACATGGGGGAGCTGTTTTTGCTTGTACCTGATGGTGTCTCTGGTTGGACAGACTCTGTGTGAGAGGAGCAAGGAGCTGGAGAAGCTGCGCTCCGATTGGAGCCATCAGACCAGCTCGCTGTCCAGTTGCCACGCCGACGAGCTTCAGTCTGAGAGAGAGAAGAGTGCCGAGGTGAGAAGAGGGCGAGCACCTGAGGCGCTGAGCAACTTGTGTTTCAGAGACTTCAGTGTGTTGTTGTTGATGTTGTTGCAGCTGCAGCTGCAGGCCGAGCTGCAGCGCGAGGAGCTGCAGAGCTGCCTGACCCGGCTGGAGGAGTCCTGCAGGGATCTGACCAGGGACAAGTACCAGCAGGAGTCGGCCCTCAGAGACCTGCAAACCAAACTGCAGCTCGCCGACCAGGTCAGACACCTTGTCCTCCCTGTGCTCACTCTCATCCCTGTGCTCACTCTCATCCCTGTGCTCACTCTCATCCCTGTGCTCACTCTCATCCCTGTGCTCACCCTCCTCCCTGTGCTCACCGTCCTCCCTGTGCTCACTGTCCTCCCTTTTCTCACTGTCCTCCCTTTTCTCACTGTCCTCACTTTTCTAACTCCTCCCTGTGCTCACTTTTTTCCCTCTGCTTACTCTCCTCCCTTTTCTCACTCTCTTCCCTGTGCTCACTGTCCTCCCTGTGCTCACTGTCCTCCCTTTTCTCACTCTCCTCCCTGTGCTCACTTTATCTCTCCTCCCTTTTCTCCCTCTGTTATCTCTCCTCTCTTTTCTCACTGTGCTCACTGTCCTCCCTCTGCTCACTCTCCTCCCTTTTCTCCCTCTGTTCTCTCTCCTCTCTTTTCTCACTCTCCTCCCTTTTCTCCCTCTGTTCTCTCCTCCCTTTTCTCACTCTCCTCCCTGTGCTCACTCTCCTCCCTGTGCTCACTCTCCTTCCTGTGCTCACTCTCCTCCCTGTGCTCACTGTCCTCCCTGTGCTCACTGTCCTCCCTTTTCTCACTCTCCTCCCTTTTCTCCCTCTGTTATCTCTCCTCCCTTTTCTCCCTCTGTTATCTCCCCTCCCTTTTCTCACTCTCCTCCCTGTGCTCACTTTTTTCCCTCTGCTTACTCTCCTCTCTTTTCTCACTGTGCTCACTGTCCTCCCTCTGCTCACTCTCCTCCCTTTTCTCACTCTCCTCCCTTTTCTCACTCTCCTCCCTCTGTTCTCTCTCCTCCCTGTGCTCACTGTCCTCCCTTTTCTCACCGTCGTCCCTTTTCTCACTCTCCTCCCTATATTCACTCTCCTCCCTGTGCTCATTTTTCTCCCTTTTCTCCCCTTTGCTCTCCTTTAGACCACTGTACCATCCTTCTATCTCTTCTTTAGACTACTGTAACATCCTTCTTTCTCTTCTCCTTTAGACTACTGTAACATCCTTCTATCTCTCCTTCAGACTACTGTAACATCCTCCTTTCTCTTCTCCTTTAGACCACTGTAGCATCCTCCTTTCTCTCCTTTAGACTACTGTAACATCCTTCTATCTCTTCTCCTTTAGACTACTGTAACATCCTTCTTTCTCTTCTCCTTTAGACCACTGTAACATCCTCCTTTCTCTTCTCCTTTAGACCACTGTAACATCCTCCTTTCTCTCCTTTAGACTACTGTAACATCCTTCTATCTCTTCTCCTTTAGACCACTGTAACATCCTCCTTTCTCTCCTTTAGACCACTGTAACATCCTCCTTTCTCTTCTCCTTTAGACCACTGTAACATCCTTATATCTCTTCTTTAGACTACTGTAACATCCTTCTATCTCTCCTTTAAACTACTGTAACATCTTTCTCTTCTCCTTTAGACTACTGTAACATCCTTCTATCTCTTCTTTAGACTACTGTAACATCCTTCTTTTACTTCTCCTTTAGACCACTGTAACATCCTTCTTTCTCTCCTTTAGACTACTGTAACATCCTTCTATCTCTCCTTTAGACTACTGTAACATCCTTCTTTCTCTTCTCCTTTAGACCACTGTAACATCCTTCTATCTCTCCTTTAGGCCACTGTAACATCCTTCTATCTCTTCTTTAGACTACTGTAACATCCTTCTATCTCTTCTTTAGACTACTGTAACATCCTTCTTTCTCTTCTTTAGACTACTGTAACATCCTTCTATCTCTCCTTTAGACTACTGTAACATCCTTCTTTCTCTTCTCCTTTAGACCACTGTAACATCCTTCTATCTCTTCTTTAGACTACTGTAACATCCTTCTTTCTCTTCTCCTTTAGACCACTGTAACATCCTCCTTTCTCTCCTTTAGACTACTGTAACATCCTTCTATCTCTCCTTTAGACTACTGTAACGTCCTTCTAACATTGTATTCTATTTTATTTGTTTAATACGGAGTTGAAGGATAAATCCTGGTCCAAAAGAACTCCTAGGTTCCTCACAGTGGTACTGGAGAACAAAGTAATACCATTTAGTGTTACTAGATCTTTAGAATATTTCTCTCTCACGTTTTGGACCGAATATAATTTCAGTTTTATCAGAGTTCAGGAGCAGGAAATTACAGCTCATCCAACCTTTATGTCTTCAAGACAGCTTCTAGTTCAGAACGTTGGTTATGATCCTCTGGTTCCATAGATGAATAGATTTGTGTGTCATCTGCATAACAATGGAAGTTAATGGAGTGTTTTTTAATAATATTCCCTACAGGAAGCGTGTATAAAGTAAAAAGTATAGGACCTAAGACAGAACCCTGTGGAACTCCATGTTTAACTTCAGTCTGGACTGAAGAGTTATCGTGAACACGAACAAAGTGGAACCTGACTGATAAATATGATCGAAACCAATTTAGTGCTGTACCTTTAAGCCCCATGATGTGTTCTAGTCTCCGTAATAGGATGTTCTGATCAATAGTACCAATGTTCTGATCATCAGTACCATTGCACTGATCAGCAGTACCAATGCACTGATCAACAGTATCAATGCACTGATCAACAGTATCAATGATCTGATCAACAGTATCACTGTTCTGATCAATAGTATCAATGTTCCGATCAATAGTATTGATGATCTGATCAATAGTATCACTGTTCCGATCAATAGTATCACTGTTCCGATCAATAGTATCAATGTTCCGATCAATAGTATCAATGTAGCACTGAGATCTAATAGGACCAGAACAGAGACCAGTTCTTTGTCTGAGGCCAAGAGAAGATGATCAATAACTCTGATCAGAGAGTCTCTGTGCTCTGATGAATCTAAAACCGACTGGAAAGACTGAAATAAGTTATTTTTACTTCAATGATCACATGACTGACTT
Source organism: Lipophrys pholis (assembly GCF_963383615.2). Taxonomy (NCBI): domain Eukaryota; kingdom Metazoa; phylum Chordata; class Actinopteri; order Blenniiformes; family Blenniidae; genus Lipophrys; species Lipophrys pholis. Next base: position 276,297 of record NC_137630.1, on the reverse strand, counting down.
GTAATCACTTTTTCTAGGATTTTAGAAATAAAAGAAGGTTGGATATTGATACTCGGTGATTGAAACTACTTCCTGTAGGATTTTAGAAATAAAGGAAGGTTGGATATTGATACTCAGTGACTGAAACTACTTCCTGTTGGATTTTAGAAATAAAGGGAATGTTGGATATCCATACTCAGTGACTGAAACTACTTCCTGTAGGATTTTAGAAATAAAGGAAGGTTGGATATTGACCTGTAACTTGCTAAGACACCTGGGTCGAGGTTAGGTTTTTTAAGAAGAGGTTTAACAACAGGAACCTTTAAGGCTTGTGGTACATAAGCTGTCATTAGAGATATGTTGATCTGATCTAGTATTGATGTACTAATCACGGGGAAAGTATTTTTAAACAGTTTAGTGGGGATTGGATCTAGTCGGCAAGTTGTTAGTTTAGATGAAGCCACGATTGAGGAGAACTTAAGGACTTCTATAGGGTGGAAGTTGGATAACTGGAAATCACGCTCCACTAACTAGTCTGAAGATGTGGTTGATCGATCTGCGACTGCTTTGGGCAGTGAGTCTTTAATTTGATCCCTAATAGTTAGAATCTTGTCATTAAAGAAGTTTACGAAGTCATTGCTGCGACTTTTTGTCAGCCTGGCTATAGTACTGAAGAGAAATCTAGGATTGTTCTTGTTTTCTTCTATTAAGGAGGAATAGGAGGTATTTTGGGTTTTATAAAGGGATATATTTATAGATTAACAAACTATCTCTCCAGGCTGTTCGAAATACTTCTAACTGAGTTAAGTACCATTTCTTCTCTAATTTTCCTGGTGATTTCTTTAAAGTTCTCATTACCATTATACCATGGAACTATCCTCCTCTGAGTTGTTGCATGTATCTTTAAGGGAGCAATGGAATCAAGTGTGGAGTGAAGTAAGGCTGCTGTTCCATCTACAACCAAGTCAGTTTGAGTAGGGCTAATGCCAATGGTGTGACAGCTGTTTACTGCTGGATCCACGGATGGAACTGAAGTCCGTATTGATGGGAGTACTTCCCTGACTTTGGCTCCAGCATTGAATGATCTCTTATATTTCAGTTTATTTTCCGGGGCTATGAAGCCAGTTAATGTAAATTCAAATGATGTCAGGAAGTGATGAGACAACAGAGGGTTGTGGGGAAGAACCATTAATTGATCAGTGTCACTACCATAAGTGAGGACAAGATCAAGCGTGTGATTAAGATAATGAGTGAGTTCATTCACCTTCTGTGAAAATCACATTGTGTCCAGTAAAGAGCTAAATGCTATGCTAAGGCTCATTGTCAACATCTACATGAATGTTAAAGTCTCCCACTATAAGGACTTTATCTGAGCTCAGCATTAAAGTAGAGAGACATTCAGAGTATGGTCCAGGAGGACGGGACACTAGGACAAGTAGAACTGCTGCTGGGTTTTCTGGTCAGAGTCATGACATTCAGAGTGAGACTTTCAAAGGGTTCTGGTTAGTTTTAGTTCTGGGATCAATAAGAAGACCAGAGTTCTAGATAGATGCTCCTCCTCCTCATCCAGTTCCTCCAGGGACATGATGGTTAACATGAGTGGTGGGAGTTGCTTCATTTAGGCTGGGTGGGGTGCTGGTGCTGCCAACAGCAGCCTGAGAAGTCCACGAGGAAGGACACTCTGGGGGCGTGTCCATGGACTGTAAACGGTCAGTCTCGAAGGGACTTGGAGTTGAAGAATAAATTAACTGTTACACTGCCGAGTAATGCAACAGTTTTGTTAGTTGTTGAAAACAACCTGAAGCTTGACGAGAGAAGGAAAAATAGATTTTACCCCGTTACCCTGTAAATGCCGCTCGGATGCTTTGATTTCAAGTGGTCAATAAATAGAGACGCTGTTTAAATATAGACCTTTAAATCTCAAAACACTTACTTTGCTTTTTCTTTTTGATTGATTTTTGTCTGCCTGCATCATCGAGCCAGTGTTAATACTCAGCCCTTAATGATAACTTTACACACATGACCAGGACAGCTATGAATGATTGTGTGGAGAAGTTTTCTTTCTCCTCTCACCAGAAGGGCTCGCGAGGAGCCCCAACCACTGCCTGGGGATTCAACAGGTCTAATAGAGAGCCTAGTTTTGGGACCAGTTGTGTGTAGATGTTCTTTTTCTGTTCTTGTTTTCTGGAGTTCTTGTTCTCACATGCAGGTTGCCAACATCAGTGTCATGGTTAATGAAGGTTATTTCTAAATAGCATCACTTAATATTAACAGGCTCACCAACCCTATCAAATGGGGAAAAGTGATGAGTAAAATGAAGAGGGAAAAAAATGAAATTATATTTTTCCAAGAGACACACTTCAGAAACAGAAGACACAAAACAGAAAAACAATTCTTTCTACAGCAGCTTTAAAGGCAGACATAAAGGAGGTGTTTTGATACACAAATCCCTAAAGTTTGAATTGATGAAGGAGATCAAGGTTTATTCTGGTTCAGTGTCGGATTGAGCGCAGGTGGGGTGGGGAAAGACTCCTGGCTGCAGCGGAGGCGGGGTGGGGAAAAGGCTCCTGGCTGCAGCGGAGGCGGGGTGGGGAAAAGGCTCCTGGCTGCAGCGGAGGCGGGGTGGGGAAAAGGCTTCTGGCTGCATATCGTCATATCACTCACCCTTACGTTGCAGCAACCTGTCGGTTTTTTATTAATTCAGAATTTATGTAAATGTCATTTCTTTTCGACACAGAATAAAAAAAAAATTTTTTGGGGGGGGGGGCGGTGTTTCCACTGAATTTCAAGTTTTCCTTTGACTTGTTAGTTCCTAAACTTAATGTTTTTTTTCATTTTAGTTCAGTTGTTCTTTTCTTCCAGTTTAGAACTTTGTTCCGTTCTGCAGCCTGTCAGACGGTGGTTGTCTCTGCTGCAGGAGAGCCAGCGCTGGAAGCAGCAGTGTCAGACGGTGGTTGTCTCTCCTGCAGTAGAGCCAGCGCTGGAAGCAGCAGTGTCAGACGGTGGTTGTCCCTCCTGCAGGAGAGCCAGCGTTGGAAGCAGCAGTGTCAGACGGTGCGGAGGGAGAACAGCCGGCTGGACTCGGAGCTGCAGCAGCAGCAGAGCTCTGTGGTCCGGCTGCAGACCCGGGTGGCGGTTCTGGAGCAGGAGAGCCGAGACCAGCAGCAGTTGATGAGACGCACTAATGACGTGCTGGAGGCCACGCAGCAGCAAAAGGTTCGGTCCAAAGCCTCCAGGAACCAACTGAGCTGTTCAGCCTGAAAGCATCGCTGCCTTTCTCCTGCAGGACTCCATGAAGGACAATGTCCACAGCAAAGAAGCTCAGACGAGGAAACTGGAAGCAACTGTGAAGTCGCTGTCTGAAGAACTGCTCAAGGTGCGAGATTCAACTTATTCTGATCATCGTCTGGGAGGAGCCGGCATTTGTCAGCCGTAAAAAAAACAAGGGACCCAGAGTCCGTCCCCAAGAAACTCTAAACATCTGCTGAAATACTTGCCAAATAGTGAATAATACATCAATTAAATACAATTGTACTGTGATGTATGGACACCCTAAAATCCTTGGGCAAGTGTCCCCTGAAGACAGGTGTCCTCTCTTCAGAGGTACCTGTCACGAGCACAAATTGTAGCACCAGTTGATATTGAAGGAACCAAACACCAAATGTGTTCTGGTTATTTATAACCATATAACTGAACCAATGCAAAGATGTATAGAATATAAATACATATATACACACGTATTTAAGATGTATACAAAATAAGTTATTAAATCAGATTTAATGTACTTCAGGGACCACGTACAGTCTAGTTTCATCCTGAGTGGACCAGACTGGTAAAATATTACTATAATAACCTTTAAATTTACACTTCAAAGTTTTCCCTTGTTGTGGTCACAGTGGATGTAATGGAATCGTCTGTATCTTTGTAGGATCAAACAGTTCGTACTGAAAGTGATTACAATCTCAACATAAAGTCAATCTTAATGAAACATTCTGCTGCAAAATACAATGAAATGTAAAATAAACCTTGTATAAATCCTCTATAAGCTCCTTGCTTGGTGGGACCAGACTGGACCTCTTGGTGGGTTTATGTTCTCTGCTGGAAAGTCAAAGTCAAACTAACGTACGCATGACGTGAAACTCCTCATCCACCCTGTGTGCTTCGCTCCGCCCCTCTGAGGTCCATCGCTCCGCCCCCTCTTAGGTCCATCGCTCCGCCCCCTCTGAGGTCCATCGCTCCGCCCCCTCTGAGGTCCGCCGCTCCACCCCCTCTGAGGTCCACCGCTCTGACCCTCTGAGGTAGACAGCGTAATCTGTACGCTCCGACCAGAGCTACTGGACGCTTGTGTGAGGAGATCCTCCGTCTCCTCGTTTGAACAATCACAATTTAAATAAAATTAAGATCCAGATGGAGATAAAGTACTGATAAATATCAGATAAATATGATTTAAACCAGTTTAAGGCTAAGTTTTTAATGCCGACGGCATCTTCTAATCTCCTTAAGAGTATATTATGATGGACAGTATCAAATGCAGTACTAAGGTCCAGAAGAAGTAAAGCAGATAGAAGAGCTCTATCTGAGGCCATTACAAGGTCATTAGTAACTTTTAGCAGAGCAGTCTCTGTACTGTGGTTCATTCTGAAGCTGGACTGAAGGTCCTCTAACAGATTATTCTCCTGCACATAATCCTGGAGTTGTTTAGCGACTACTTGCTCCAGAACCTTTGACAGGAAAGGAAGGTTGGAGATCAGCCTGTAGTTTGAGAGAAGGCTTGTGTTTAAGTTTGGCTTCTTAATGAGAGGTTTAATAACTGCTAGTTTAAAGGATTGGGGCACATAGCCTATTGTTAGAGACTGGTTAATAATTGCGAGTATAGAATTATTGATTAGTGGCAGTGCCTCTTTCAGAATTCTAGTAGGAATTGGGTCCAACAGGCTAGTAGTTGGTTTAGCAGAAGAAATAAGGGAGTTTAGTTCGACTAGTTGTATTTGCTGAAAGCATTCCAGATGACTGTTAGGTTTAACCAGTTCCTCTGTTATGGGGCTAACGGACGGTAGGGTTTGATGGATGTTATCCCTAAGCCTTGTCATTTTATTTTGAAAGAACTTCATGAAGTCCTCACTACATATATTGATAGGAATGGTGGGCTCCACGCTATTTTGGTTCTTGGTCAGTTTGGCTACAGTACTGAAAAGAAACCGAGGCTTGTTTTTGTTTTCCTCTATTAAGGATGAGTAGTAATTAGTTCTACTTCTACTCAGAGCTTTCTTATAAGTTTTGAAGCTATCCTTCCAGGCTATATAATCTAGGTCTGTTTTTGTTGAACGCCAAGTTCTTTCTAATCTACGGGAGCGTTGTTTAAGCTCGCGGGTTGATGAGTTAAACCATGGGGAGGACTTTTCCTGTTTTTTCAGTTTCATTTTTTGAGGAGCTATGTCGTCTAGCGTTGTTTTTAGCATATCTGTCAGACTGTTTGTTAGGTATTCAATGTCTGAGCTAGCAACAGTATACGGGTCAGGAAGATTCACTACTGATTCTATAGCAGAGGGAATTCTTTCCTTGAATTTAGTTACTATGTTATCAGAGAGAGACCTGGTTAACACGGCTTTAACCGGAGGGTTAGAACTATTTAGAACAAAGTCAAAGGTTATTAAGAAGTGATCTGACAGGAAATCATTGTGAGGAGAGATGGTCAGATGCTCTATATTCAAACCATAAGTTAGAATAAGGTCTAGGGTGTGTAGATGTTTATGGGTAGGCCCGTCTACTACCTGAGAGAAACCTAGAGAGTCAAGTGTAGATCTAAAGCTGCACTGAAACTATCATTTTCTAGGTCAACATGAACATTGAAGTCTCCTACCATGATAACCTTATCTTTAGTCAGGGCTACATCTGACAACAATTCAGAGAATTCAGTTAGAAAAGTTGAAGAAGGTCCAGGAGGACGATAAATGATTACAGATTCTACAGAATTTACTATTTTATTTGACGGGTGTGGCATGGTCATGCTCAGACTCTCAAAAGAACTAAAGTTGGGTTTAGGGTTAATATTAATTAGAACTGAGAGTTCTAGATGGCTGCCTCCACCCTCCTCCACCACTTTCACCAGCTATTTGAGTGTTAGTATGACTTGGAGGGGAGGCTTCATTTAGACTAACATACTCATCTTTACGTAGCCAGGTTTCTGTTCATCCAAAGAGATCAATGTTGTGTTCACTTATCAGATCATTGACTAGAAGAGCTTTGGATGATAAAGATCTAATGTTTAGGAAACCACATTTAATTTGTTTGTCTTGATTTTGTCTAGTTTCACACTTGATACGGATGAAGTTTTTGTAGTCATTAGAAGTAGTTTTCCTAGGTTTAGATAGTTTTATACTTGTGGTGGTCCGAGGGATAGACACAGTCTCTATGGGATGTTTAACTAAGTTAGCTATGGTTGGTGACTGCCCAGAGGGAAACTCAGAGAGGCGTGTAGGACTGCGACTCTGTTGCCTGGTCCCCACTCTGCTACGTCAGGATGGAGGAGCTAAGCTTTTAACTTTGTTTCTAGATAAGAGGTACGCTCCATCCAACGTGGGATGGATGCCGTCCCTCCTGATGAGACCAGGCTTGTCCCAGAAGGACTTCCAATTATTAATGAAGCCTACCGAGTTACTGGGACACCACCCTGACAGCCAGCGGTTAAAAGATGACGTGCGGCTAAACATCTCGTCACTGATGAGGTTTGGGAGGGGGCCAGAGAAAACTACTTCGTCTGAAATGGTCCGCGCGTATGTGCACACTGACTCTACGTTAGCTTTGAGGACCTCAGACTTCTTCAGGCGAACGTCGTTTCTACCGCAGTGGATTATAATCCCTTTAAATCTCCGTTTACTCTTGGTCATTAGCTTTAGCTGGGACTCAATGTCGCCTGCTCTGGCCCCAGGCAGGCAGCTAACTGTGGCCGCTGGTTGTCCTAGGTTAACGTGTCTCACTATAGAGGAGCCAATAACCAGCGTGTCCTTCTCAACCAGCGTGCTGCTGAGTGGGGCAAACATATTGGAGACACTGACGGAGGCCTGCGGGGTGTAGCGGGGGTGTCCGGTAGACTTCTTGCTGCTACGTTTACCCCTGGCAGTCACCCAACCGCCCTGTTCCCCCGGCTGCTCGGGGGCCGCTGAGGGGGGACTAGAGTTAGCAGCTACCTGCGCTGCTAAGCTAGAATGCTCCGCTCCAGCTAAACTTGGCGGGGGGCTACTAGCTACAGGGCTAGCCCTAAACTGGACAGAGAGGAGAAGTTCCTCAAGCTGACTCAGCCTCGTCTCAAGTGCTACAGTAAAGCTCCAGGTCACAGGTCCCTGAGTCAGCAACTGAGGTCGAGGTGGAGATAAACATCTGACATTTGGAGCAGGAAAAAATAGGAGGAGAGGAGGGGGAAGCCATGACGAGACAGGTGCTAATAGGAGCTAAAACAGAGAGAAACTGGAAGGCAGTCACCTTTTGGGTTTAGGGATCCGGTTCTTTCCGTCCAGTAGTTGGTTGTAGCCGCTCTGATCACCTGAGTACCCGCTCTGGATCCATTACATTCTAGAAAGACTCTAGAGCAGGGGTCTCAAACTCAACTCACCTGGGGACAGAGTCTGGGTGAGGCTGGGCCGCATCAGGGGTTCCACAAAACAAGATGTACAAAAAATGAAAGATCATGAACCGTTCTCCTTAACATGTTAGTCCTGAACATGAATAGAACATTGAATGAAGATCGCAGAGCGGATCGCTGCAGTGCATCAAGGGAGTTTCTGTTGGTGGTGTTTTAGATGTAATTATTGGGGTTATATTACGTTTGTGGTGTTGGTAATGATTCTGTTGTGTTGTGTTTTTGTTGCTTAGTTCATGTAGTTAGTTAGTTCATCTAGTTTAGTTTAGTTTATTAGTTGTGGCAGGGCAAGCAGGAGGGAAGAGGGTTTTATGTGGGGTGTCCTCCTGTCATGGTGTTCCTGTCGGGTAGTGTCAAAATAAAAGCTTAACTTGTTTGCACTTATACACAATAGAGAAGATGTGCTCATTGAGCTGATCTGGAGCAGTGCTTCCAGTGCTTCCAGTGCTTCCAGTGCTTCCAGTGCTTCCAGTGCTTCCAGTGCTTCCAGTGCTTCCAGTGCTTCCAGTGCTTCCAGTGCTTCCAGTGCTTCCAGTGCTTCCAGTGCTTGTGACTCGCTTGTCAATTTGTCTGCTTCTATTTATAAAAGATAAAGTATGAAACCTCCTGCTCACAGCCCACACATCTTAAGTTCATGCTCTGAGCAACATCACTCCACCCAGGAGACTCTCTCTCCTCCTCACCTCCACCCAGGAGACTCTCCCTCCTCCTCACCACCATCACTCCACCCAGGAGACTCTCCCTCCTCCTCACTACCATCACTCCACCCAGGAGACTCTCCCTCCTCCTCCTCACCTCCACCCAGAAGACTCTCCCTCCTCCTCACTACGATCACTCCACCCAGGACTCTCTCCCTCCTCCTCACCACCATCACTCCACCCAGGAGACTCTCCCTCCTCCTCACCACCATCACTCCACCCAGGATTCTCTCCCTCCTCCTCAATACCATCACTCCACCCAGGACTGTCTCTGCCCTCCTCACCACCATCACTCCACCCAGGACTCTCTCCCTCCTCCTCACCACCATTACTCCACCCAGGAGCCTCTCCCTCTAACCCTAACCCACCCGTCTCTCCACCAGGAGGAGCTTTCAGCTGTCTTTCTCCTCCACCCGTCTCTCCACCTTGAGCAGCTTTCAGCTGTCTCTCTCCTCCACCCGTCCCTCCACCATGAGGAGCAGAGCTTTCAGCTGTCTGTCTCCTCCATCCAACTCTCTACCATGAGGAGCATGAGCTTTAAGCTGTCTCTGCCTCCTCCACCCAAGTCTCCACCATGAGGAGAAGAGCTTTCAGCTGCCTGTCTCCTCCACCCATCTCCCCACCATAAGGAGCAGAGCTTTTAGCTGTCTCTCCTCCACCCGTCTCACCACCATGAGGAGCTTTCAGCTGTCTGTCTCCTTCACCCGTCTCACCTCTATGAGGAGCTTCCAGCTGTCTCTCCTTCACCCGTCTCACCTTCATGAGCTTTCAGCTGTCTCTCATCCACTCATCTCTCCACCATGAGGAGTAGAGCTTTAAGCTGTCTGTCTCCTCCACCCATCTCTCCACCATGAGGAGCTTTCAGCTGTCTCTCTCCACCCGTCTCTCCACCATGAGGAGCAAAGCTTTCAGCTGTCTCCTCCACCTGTCTCTCCACAATGAGGAGCTTTCAGCTATCTCTCCACCATGAGGAGCAGAGCTTACAGCTGTCTGTCTCCTCCACCCATCTCTCCACCATGAGGAGCGTTCAGCTGTCTCTCCACCCATCTTTCCACCATGAGGAGCGTTCAGCTGTCTCTCCACCCATCTCTCCACCATGAGGAGCAACGCTTTCAGCTGTCTGTCTCCTCCACCTGTCTCTCCACCATGAGGAGCGTTCAGCTGTCTCTCTCCACCATGAGGAGCAGAGCTTTCAGCTGTCTGTCTCCTCCACCCATCTCTCCACCATGAGGAGCGTTCAGCTGTCTCTCCACCCATCTCTCCACCATGAGGAGCAGAGCTTTCAGCTGTCTCCTCCACCCATCTCCACCATGATGAGATTTCAGCTGTCTCTCCACCCGTCTCTCCACCATGCGGAGTTTTCAGCTGTCTCACTCCACCCATCTCTCCACCATGAGGAGCAACGCTTTCAGCTGTCTGTCTCCTCCACCTGTCTCTCCACCATGAGGAGCGTTCAGCTGTCTCTCTCCACCATGAGGAGCAGAGCTTTCAGCTGTCTGTCTCCTCCACCCATCTCTCTACCATGAGGAGCGTTCAGCTGTCTCTCCACCATGAGGAGCAGAGCTTTCAGCTGTCTGTCTCTCCACCATGAGGAGCGTTCAGCTGTCTCTCCACCCATCTCTCCACCATGAGGAGCGTTCAGCTGTCTCTCCACCCATCTCTCCACCATGAGGAGCAGAGCTTTCAGCTGTCTGTCTCCTCCATCCATCTCTCCACCATGAGGAGCGTTCAGCTGTCTCTCCACCCATCTCTCCACCATGAGGAGCAGAGCTTTCAGCTGTCTGTCTCCTCCACCCATCTCTCCACCATGAGGAGCGTTCAGCTGTCTCTCCACCCATCTCTCCACCTTGATGAGCTGAGCTTTCAGCTGTCTGTCTCCTCCATCCATCTCTCCACCTTGATGAGCTTTCAGCTGTCACTCCACCCATCTCTCCACCATGATGAGCTTTCAGCAGTCTCTCCACCCATCTACCCACCATGAGTGTTCAGCTGTCTGTCTCCTCCACCCATCTCTCCACCATGAGGAGCGTTCAGCTGTCTCTCCACCCATCTCTCCACCATGAGGAGCGTTCAGCTGTCTCTCTCCACCATGAGGAACAAAGCTTTCAGCTGTCTGTCTCCTCCACCCGTCTCTCCACCATGAGAAGCAGAGGTTTCAGCTGTCTGTCTCCTCCATCCATCTCTCCACCATGATGAGCTTTCAGCTGTCTCTCCACCCAGCTATCCACCATGAGCGTTCAGCTGTCTCCTCCACCCATCTCTCCACCATGAGGAGCGTTCAGCTGTCTCGCCACCCATCTCTCCACCATGAGGAGCTTTCAGCTGTCTCGCCACCCATCTCTCCACCATGAGGAGCGTTCAGCTGTCTCCTCCACCCATCTCTCCACCATGAGGTTTCAGCTGTCTCACTCCACCATGATGAGCAAAGCTTTAAACTGTCTGTCTCCTCCACCCATCTCTGGAACTCTTGACCTCCCCAACTGAGAGACTGGAGTGGAAGAAAAAAGAATGATTAGAAAAACAACAAAAACATTAGAGTCCTTGCCTCTGGGCTCGGTTCCTAATAAATGATAGAATGTAAAAACTACCATATATTTCCCAATAGAAGAGCCCACCCCACCCCCACCCCCCACCATGTCAAAGATGTGTAATGTGAAGGACGGACAAACCTCAGGGCGGGGGGTTTCTCGTGGGGCAGGTGTCCGTTGTCGGGTCGAACGGGGCGGCGACGGGCCCTTCCTACGGTCGCTTTATTCTTAATACCTCCTTTTACGACGCCACAGCGAATCCAGATAATTACCGTATTATACCGAATGTTTGAACCTGTGCTGACATGTTCCCAATAGAAGTACCCTAAGGCTGGCACTCACACTGCTAATGTTGGCATCTGAATGCTCTGTTAATGCTGCTAATACTAAAGAAGTAAAGCAGGAATGAGATTCTTAAATGGCACATCTCAATGTGATTGTAGGATACTTTAAAATGAAGATTGAGTTGTTGGTTCCAGGCTAACGGGATCATCCAGAAGCTGCAGGCGGAGGTTCGAGCTCTGCTGGGAAAGGTGAAGGTGAAAAACACTGTGACGGTGTCCCAAGAGAGACGTCTTCAGGAAACTTCGCAGACGCTGCAAAGTGCAGAGAAGCTTCTGCTCGACACTCAACAGCAGCTCTCCGCCAAAGACCTGCAGGTACAGAGACCTGCGGGGACAGAGACCTGCAGGTACGAAGACCTGCAGGTACAGAGACCTGCAAGTACAGAAACCTGCTAGTACAGAGACCTGCAGGGACAGAGACCTGCAGGGACAGAGACCTGCTGGTACCGAAACCTGCTGGTACAGACACTTGCAGGGACAGACACTTGCAGGGACAGAGACCTGTTGGTAGAAAGACATGATGGTACAAAGACCTGCTGGTAATGAAATTTGCAGGTAGAAAGACCTGCTGGTACGGAGACCTGCTGGTACGGAGACCTGCAGGTAGAAAGATCTGCAGGGACAGAGACCTGCTGGTACAGAGACCTGCAGATAGATAGACCTGCAGATAGATAGACCTGCTGGTAGAAAGACGTGCAGATACAAAAGACCTGCTGGTACAGATACCTGCAGGGACAGAGACCTGCTGGTACAGAGACCTGCAGGTAGAAAGACCTGCAGATAGATAGACCTGCAGATAGATAGACCTGCAGATAGATAGACCTGCTGGTAGAAAGACGTGCAGATAGAAAGACCTGCTGGTACAGATACCTGCAGGGACAGAGACCTGCTGGTACAGAGACCTGCAGGTAGAAAGATCTGCAGGGACAGAGACCTGCTCGGACAGAGACCTGCAGATAGATAGACCTACAGGGACCGAGACCTGCTGGTACAGAGACCTGCAGGGACAGAGACCTACAGGGAGAAAGACCTGCAGGGACCTACTGATGTTAACCATCTAACCCACCTCATGTGGTCTGTTCCAGGTGGAGAAGCTGAAAGAGCAGCTGGACGTCACTGTGCATAAGCTCAATGAGAGCCGAGACGTGCTGAAGACAAATGAGAACGGTGAGTCTCGGCTCACGCTGATGGTAACGCCACTCTAAAGCCAGGCTGATCCCATGTCAACGTGAGGCCAACGCCGTTAAAGTGACGCCACGTCAGCTTGGTGTTGACGTGGCGTCGCTTTAACGGCGGGCTGATGCCACCCTGACGCCATGTTGACGCCAGGCTGATGCCACCCTGAAGCCATGTTGACGCCAGGCTGATGCCACCCTGACGCCATGTTGACGCCAGGCCAACGTCACGTTGCTGTGAGCTTAGGCCCCAACGGTGCCAGAAATATTCAATGTCGAATGCCAAATAAAGATGAGAATATATTCTGAAATCAGAACTAAATTAGATAAAGGGATCAAAAATATTGGCTTGAACTGATGTGGAAAAAATGTAAATGGTTTTAATGACTAAAATAGCTTTAACAGCTTCAAGCAATAAAGTATAAAACAACTGAAATGGTGTAAAACCATGAAAACTTCTGAGTGGCAGAAGCTGCTGACAATGACAGTAGGGACGTCCCCATCGCACTTTTTTGCCCCCAAAACCGATCCGATTTTTCAGAATTGAGTATCGGCCGATACCGATACTTTCCTGATCCGATACTTACATTGGTATTGCAAAGATACTCAATAGTGTATTTTTGGAGCAACTAAGATGTCTGAAGCTAAAAGCACTATTGGCAGAAGCTTTGTTTAGCTAGAACTGATTGTAAAACTCACTTATTGAATCAAAATTCTTCTCAGAATGACTTAAACATAAATACTCTCAGGCTCCAATGTAACTTCTTTGTGTAATAAATTCCAGTTTACCTTAAAGCAGTATGAGAGGTTTGACCTGAATGTCACAAAACATTTACATTTCAATGTGAAGTATAAACACTTCATTCCACTTCAAAGTGGTAAAACCTGTTTGACAAAAGTACTCTGAACATAGTACTCTCAAAAACGTATTCAGAATATCCCAGTCTCCCTTCAAACTAGAGTAACCTTCTGGGTTCTTGTTTCACCATATCGCTGCCCTGTGGGGACTGATCCTTTATTTTATAATCCTTTATTTTATAATCCTTTATTTTAAAGCCGCACCGAGTTTGCTGCTTCGGTGTGGCTTTTTCTTTAGTTGTTGTTGTAAACTGAGGGAACATCCACACGACGAATAAACGATCTTTGTCCTCCCTGGTCTTCTCCCTAAGAACCTCTGTCACACCTCACTATGAACACGGCTCAACACCAGGCTTCAGGGCATGTAGTACACATGCCAGGCCTTTAGGGGTGCTGTGACTCACCAAACACAACAAAAACGCAGAAGAAGACAGACCACATAGAAATGTAGAAGTAGACTTCTGCACATAAACACATACACTATATATAACTCTAGTTTTATAGGTCTATGGCCCCGCTCCGCCTGCTTCTAGCTTCTGCAGCTCCACCCGAGCTTCTAGTCCCTGATTGTTCTGGTTATTAGGGGACGTTGTGGACCGCATTCTTTTTTTTTTTTTTTTAGATCGGCGGGGTGATCGGCTGGATTTGCCGATTCCCGATCACTCACAAATCACCAATATCGGCCCCGATCCGATATCTACTGATCTGATCGGGACATCCCTCAATGACAATCCAGACGATTGTTGGCTGTACTGGTTTGACACGTCTGCGTCTGTGTGTGCAGTGATCAGTTGGCTGAACAAGCAGCTGAATGAGAAGCAGCTGAATGAGAAGCAGCTGCAGAGGTCACCGAGGTCACATGGCTCTGCAGAGTGTTTGCAGCTCGGCGGCGCCCTGAGGCTCCAACACCCTGCTGCTCCTCTGCAGGATAACTTCCTGTCTCGGACAAGAACCCCTGGACTACCTGCTGCAGCTCCGCCTCCAGCGACCACACACAGGTGCCTGTACACTTCCCCACTGCCTGTAGCTAAGAACGCTTTGTTATGAGAGCCAACCACACTGTTAGCATTCATTAGCAACAACCACCGTAACCATAGCAACAAAGTTTAGGTCACTGTTGGCTTTCGTTAGAGTTGACAGCTGACCTTATTGACCTTACTCTGCGCCAAAACTAGGGCACTGTCATATTGCACCATTTTGACTGACATCTTCTGGTGGCAGGATGTCTGTAGAGTTGTCGTTGCTCGCAGTAGCGGCTTGTTCTGGATGGTGAGCGGGATCGACAATGGATCTCCGATTTAAGAGTTTTAAACGTTGCTATGTGGTTTGCCGCTCCCTGGCTAGCTGTGTGTAGAATTAATGCTCTGTGGCTAACCGCAGCGAGTTGTGTGTAGGAGCTCCTGCTGAAGCTCCGCCTCCTGTTACTGAGAGGAGGAGCTCCTGGTGAAGCTACGCCTCCTGTTACTGGGAGGAGGAGCGCCGCCTCTTTTTACTGAGAGGAGGAGCTCCTGCTGAAGCTCCGCCTCCTGTTAATGTGAGGAGGAGCTCCTGGTGAAGCTCCGCCTCCTGTTACTGGGAGGAGGAGCTCCTGCTGAAGCTCCGCCTCCTGTTACTGAGAGGAGCTCCTGGTGAAGCTACGCCTCCTGTTAATGTGAGGAGGAGCACCTGGTGAAGCTCCGCCTCCTGTTACTGGGAGGAGGAGCTCCTGCTGAAGCTCCGCCTCCTGTTACTGGGAGGAGGAGCTCCTCCTGTTACTGAGAGGAGGAGCTCCTGCACCTCATTGAAAGATGCCATGTTGTGTGGCGCGACAACGTTTCTATAAGCCAGTTAACAAAATAAGCAGTGAGCACAAAGTCTAACCCTATGGGGAGGAGAGGGAGGAGAGGGAATACAGGCTTTGAGCAGGGAGGTGGGGTGGAGTCAAGATGGCAGCTGGAGAATGTCATGGTGGAGAGTTTGCTGGGGTCAGACAGGGACAGGAGAAAACGAGGGGAAGCTACAGGACGACAGAGTGATTCAGGATCTGCAGGTGAATTATGGCTGGCAGCACTTGAATTTCAGTGGGAGGTGGGGATTCCCTTTTACCTGCTTCACATGGGGGGATTTGTACACTGGGGGGGTACTATGCATGTATGGAATCACAGGAGTGTCAAAATTAATTGAATCAATAATACAAAAAATATACAACGGTAGTCATATTCTTTTTCTATCTTGTCTTTGCTTATTCCATTTTGTCAATGCTTGACCTGTTCTGTCTTTTTCATTTGTTTTTGTCATTTACTGGACGAGTCAAGCCGTCTGGAAAAGACAAAAGCAATACAAAGCAAATCAAGGGCTGTGGGGGGTCTTTCAGTTCAGGGGGACTCGTCCATACCTGATCACACCATTCCTGCTTGCAGTGGCTATGTAGTTGCTATGTTTATATGTTAGCGCGGGTGACTAGAAGTAGCGTCACCGTCACGCCAACTTGCACATATTTCGCGCCAACTTCTCAAATGGAGTCGTCTATATTGAAGCTGCTGACAGGCTGGGTGAACTGGACACATCATCGCCAAGACATTCAGCTGTACCAGCTGCGTCTCCAAGAGATCCCGTTGATGGTAAGTTCCTTTGTAAACTATCCAGATAGTGCACTGCCACGGGGGCGCTTCCCAACATATCCCCAGCTTAAATAAATCCTTGCTTGCAAACACGTGCATGAAGAAAACGTTTGTGTGGAGTAATCTACAAGAGACGCCTGAGTACAGACAGTTTTTTTCGTGGTAAACATTGTTGGAGCGAACTGTTTTGCACTACAGTATTAATGTATATATTTACATAGTTGAAATGTGGAATAGAGTGAAATGAACCGTCTTTAGCCCCACACAAGGACGTTTGCACAGCAGCAAAGGGGAATAGCAGATATAGAGCACTCAATGAAAATTCCTTTGATAAGTCAATGTCGGCTCTAAAATGTATGTACAATATAAGAAAACAAACAAAATGAAGAGAATTATTCACACGGTAATTGTACATAGATATTCCACATTGGGAAATTGTATTGTTCACAAGTGAGTTTAAGTGTTGTTGTTTTAACGGAGTACAAGCTGAGAACTAGTGTCGTTCCAATACCAATTTTGTGTCCCGATACCCAGTTGCATAGTATGGGCCGACACCGATACTTGCTGATACCGATACTTGCCTATACCGCAGTGTTTAAAAAAGATGTGGCCTGTTTTTCTTCCAGTTCTTAAGAACTGCATCCTCACTTGGTTGTATGAATCATTGGTATCATGGCTTCATCTGGCTGCTTAAACCTTTGTGAAACAGGAACAAAACACCAACACAGTAAATGTAGGACAACTTCTTTATTCCCTACCTGGTATGGGTGAAACTGAAAAAAGAATCTAAACCTGAGTTTTAGCTCACAAATGGCCAAAAATAGTGCAATATCCATGTACCGGTAAATACATGTAAAACAGTAGTGCAACCCCAGTTAAATTTAAATTAAAATAACAAATAATATAGATATGAGGCTTTCCTTGGCATGTACTGAATACGTCACCATACCTGGATCAGGAGTCAGGGCAGCAGTGAGGGAGAGTCAGGAGAGAGAAAAACACGGCGCTGCGTATCGATGAGTTAATAGTACGTACCTGCCGATACCGAGACCAGCTTTTAGTGGTCTATCGGCCCCCCCTCCCGATACTGGTATCGGTATCGGCACAACACTACTGAGAACATAACTGAGCACAGTTGAAGAACTGCACAAAATGATGAAAACAGTTTTTCTGCTCTGCCTCAAACGTTCTAGTATTTCAAAAATAATTAAAAATGATATACGAGAATCTCCTAGTACAGGGGTGGGCAATTATTTTTTCCATGGGGCCACATGAACAGAAAATATTGTGGAGGGCCGGGTCAAAAGGCTTAACTCAATTCTGAATAATATTAATTGTATTTCTTTATAAAAAGCAGTAAATAGCATTGTTTTGACAAGCTGGTAAGTGTATATATTATGATTAAGCAATGAAAAAGTGAGGTTGCCTTACAAAAAATATAATTTATTCAATCAGATTTTCCCACAACAATGGTAAACAAAATGTGAACGTTCTTACCGTTTGTGACTCATTATATTAGTGATCATTTTCAGTCAAATTCACCCCAAAACACATTTTGAGTTTCATATACAGTACTGTTGGAAAGAGGTTCTTAGCTTTCTAAAGACATCACATTGTCTTTGTTCTCTAAATATTAAGCAAGAAACATCATATTATAATGATTGTCACTGAACTGTGATTTTGAGAAAAGAGCCTCCAAAGAAAGTGTCCCATTCACTGCTAGTTGGTGCCTTTACATGCCTAAATTTGTAGTCTAACCACCTCATTTGGAGGTCTTATTTTTGGTTCAGTGTGAGAAATCTAGTCTCTGTTGGGTTTTAACGAGTGCATCAAAGTCAGGTTGAATATCTGAGGTGGAGATGCGAAGCAAAGCTGACAGATGATCATCTGTGAGAGAGGATCTATACCTGGATTTAGTAAACTTCATCACTGAGAATGTTTGTTCACATATGTCAAAGAGCCAAAGAGAACCAACATCTTCTGAGCATGTCTCCTCATGTTTGGAAAGTTCTCCTTCTTGAGAGAAGAGTAAAGATCCAGCAGTGATCCTGACTTAAACCTCTCTTCCAGTGCTGCATCACACTGCAGGTCAATAAGTTCCAGCTGAACATCACTGGGTGCATCATCCACACTGCAGGTAAAGGGAGAGGAAATCATCTGCATTTCATCCTTCATTGTTCTGAGATCTTCAAAGCGCCTTGAGACCTCAGCATGCAGTGCTCCTAACATGGATGAGTACCTGCAGAGGTGATCAGCTGATGGTGTGACTTCTTTCAGGGTTTGCATATGAGTGAGAGTGTTGCTCTCCAGTTGGCTTGAAAGAAACTGCATCTTTTTCAGGAAAGCCTTCACCAGGCTGTGCATTTCATGAACAAAAAGGCCCTTGCCTTGCAGTTTGGTGTTCAGTTCATTCATCAGTGCAGTCACATCAACAGCAAATGCAAAATCTGCCATCCAGTCCTCATCTGAGAGCTCTGGGATGTCTTTCCCTTTCTTCTCACAAAACTCTTGAATCTCAGCTTTCAGGTCCCAAACTCTTTTTAGCACTTTTACCAAGCTGAGCCATCTGACAGCTGTGGTAGCCGATGTCACTATGCTCAGTCTCATGGTCCTCCAAAAGTGCAACAAACTGTCTGTGATTCAATGTGCGTGCCCTGATGAAGTTTACTATTTTAGTTACAACATCAATAACATGGTTAATTTTCAGCACTGACTTGCACAACACATGCTGGTGTATAATACAATGCAAAAATACCAATTTCTGATCTGCGTCGATTTCAGTCACTTTATCTTGCATACGTTTCAAAAGTCCGACATTTTTCCCCGTAAGATTCAGACAACCGTCCGTTGTGACACCAGCCAGTCTGTCCCATTTCAGTCCCAGTGTGTCCATGCACGTATTTACCTCCGTGAACAGATCACTCCCTGTCGTTGTCCCTTTCATTGACCGCACTGCAGCCAGCTCCTCCGTCATCTTAAAGTCCGTTATCCCACCGACAAATACGAGTAACTGGGCTGTGTCACGGACATCACAGCTCTCGTCCAAAGCCAAGGAGAAAAAGTCAAAACTTGCCACTTCACGTTGCAGCTGAAGCTCCAGATTTCCCGCAATGTCCTCAACCCTCCGCGTCACGGTTCGCCTGGACAGCGGGACTAGCTCAAATGCTTCTTTCTTTTCAGGACAATTCAGTGCTGCAGAGTCCACCAAGCACTCTTTGACAAACTCCCCCTCTGAGAATGGCTTACTGTTTTTAGCGATTTTGTGGGATATCACAAAGCTGGTCTTGGTTGCTGCGTCCCTGGATGCGTGAAGCTTGGTAAAACAGCCTTGCTGCTTTTGTAGCTTAGCTAGCAACGCTTCCGATGTCCGTGCCCTCTCAGCATCACTCAAGGTTTTGTATTTCTCAGTGTGTTTCGTCTCATAATGCCGACTCAAATTATAATCCTTAAACACGGCGATCTGCTCCCTGCAAACTAAACACACGGCTTTACCTCTGACTTCAGTAACTAAATACTTAGCAGTCCATTTTTTGTTGAAAACCCTGCATTCGGCATCTTACCTTTCTTTTTTTAGCATTAGTGGACATTTTTGAGGGCTAAAGTCGTCTTGTCAATCATGCGCACGTCTTGATTTACGTATTGCGTCACTGTACGTGAATAAAATGCAACTTCAAAATAAAAGCAATGCAGCTTTAGTCCATGCATGAGGTAAAATTAGAAAATATGTTTATTTTGTAATTCCCAATTAACCTTACACGGGCCGGTGAGAGTCAAGCAAAGGGCCGTATGTGGCCCGGGGGCCGTACAATGCCCAGGTCTGTTCTAGTAGAACGTTCTTTCCTGTTTCTCAGAGCTGAGGTGACCAGACTCTTCCTGCCATATCAGAGCACATCAAGGTCTCTGACTCCATGTCACAGGCCAATACCTGCTAACTTTGAGGCCAGAGGAACTGTTGCTTCGTCATACTCGCACACCTTCTGCTGTTTCAGCAGAAAATCTACAAGCATGATCCCAAATCGCTGCCAGAAGCAAGGTAAGCCTACGCTAAGGTCAACGATAAGGCCTACATACCACACTGACACTTGGCTGGTCCCGGGAGCGGGAGTGTGTGATGAGGCAGGGAGCAGAATTCTGGAATTATTATTATGTCTTATTGAGGACTTTGAATGACGAGCCATAGAGGGCGCTACAGCAGGAGTCCAGTCTGGATGTGATGAATGCATGGAGGGTTGCAGCGGCAGAAAAGGAAAATGATGGGTGGAGGCAGGCAATGTTCTCCAGGTGGAAGAAGCCAGTTCTGATGAGATATTTCAGACAAGAGGTCATGTTATACCTGTTTTGAGCTTTTGTGACGTTTTCAGGGATGGAGGAGCTCCGTCAAACATGTCGCATTGTCTTTTGATAAAAGATTAACATAATCAACTCTTTAGGACCATACTAAATTTAACTTAGATTTTTCACATATCCGATAACTTATATAAGTGTGTGTACATATATACACTACCGTTCAAAAGTTTGGTGTCACCCAGACAATTTTGTGTTTTCCATGAGAAGTCACATTTTTATTTACCACACGAGTTGTAAAAGGAATAGAAAATATAGTCAAGACATTAACAAGGTAAGAAATAACTAGACAATTCCCACGGAAATTGTATTGTGCCTGCCACCTGCCGCTGACCCATGCCCCCGACCGATGCCCCCTGCTGTGTACTATCAGGGCCTGAGACAGAGCATGTGAGGCTCATACCTGCTATCTACCTGAAGATCACTTTGAAAAGCTGTGTGTGTGGGTGGGTGGGGCTGTCTTTCATGCACTGAGAAATGGTGAAGCGCACCTCCCGAACAATGGGTCATAACTCCAGAACCGTGTCTCTTGGCTGCAAAATTCTTTCACCGTGGGCATCAGAAGAAATTGAAGGACAGATAGGGAGCTTTTCATGTCTCTACCATGTTCCGTCTCCCCTGGAGGAGTTGAGACAAATGAGGGAAGTTTTGGCTTTGAGTGAGAAAATGTCTCCCCAAAATGCATTCGAGCAGAAGGAGGAAATCCTGCACTTCAATTCAATTTTATTTGTAAAGCGCTAAATCACATCAACAAACATCTCAAAGCGCTCTTACAATGATAGAGTACAACAGGACCCAACTAAACCCTTCCAAAGCAAGCAGGTGTAACAAGCAAGAGTGGCCAGGAAAAACTCCCTCGCATGGAGAGAAGTTCATAAGAACTCCCTCTTCAGGAAGAAACCGTGGGGCGGACCCTAGACTCTGGAAGGACGGCCATCCGCCTTGACCGGTTGGGGGGAGAAGTACATGGGATAGGACAGGGAGAGAGAGGAAAAGAAGAGGGAGAGAGAGAGAGGCAGACAGGCCAGATAAGTACAAATACTAAGAAAAGTCTATGATGAGCGTTGGTCTGATGATGAACCAATCTCAGTCTGGAGATGACTTGCTGTCAATTAAGGCTCACGCAGAGAGAAGCGTTTGTTTTTGAGACAAAAGAGCCGGCTTGTTAGAAGTTGTGCTTCTAGCTTCTAGGCTTGTAGCTCGGTTTTGATGTCTTGTGACGGAAAATCTGCAGCCTCTACCACTCTGCTGAAACTCTCTCCACTCTTGCTCACCACATACACACTCATGTTAAAATGTAAAAACGACTGTAAAGTTTACCACACTTGAGGGCTCACAGCTTCAAATGTGGATTAGCAGTGAAAAATACCTTGACATATTTGAATAGAGGACAAGAGCGGCAACGTTTTAAAATTTAAATCGCCTCTCTAGCTGAAAGTATGGCGACGTAATCTGTCGTGGGAAAAGTGTGTGAAGTTAGCGCGTCAGAATGATAATAATGATAAGAAAATATAAACGCCTCGCCTAGGATAATAATATTTGCGTGTTGCCTCTTAAAGAGGCAGGCACAAATAATATTTATTTGAAATAATATTTTTTCCTTCAAACTTTGCTTTGGTCAAAGAATCCTCCATCTGCAGTAATCCCAGCATTGCAGACCTTTGACCTTCTAGCTGTTAATTTGTTGAGGTAATCTGGAGGAATGTCACCCGACACTTCTAGAAGCTCCTCCCACAAGTTGGACTTGCTGGATGGACACTTCCTGCGTCCCATACGGTCAAGCTGCTCCCACAGCAGCTCAATGGGGTTTAGATGTGGTGACGGTGCTGGCCACTCCATTACAGATAGAATACCAGCTGCCTGCTTCTCCTCTAAATACTTCTCCACCCTCTGGAGGTGCTTTGGGTCATTGTCCTGTTGGAGGATGAAACTGGCTCCAACCAAGCGCTGTCCTCAGGGGACGGCATGGCGCTGTAACATAGAGTGATAGCCTTCCTTATTCAAAATCCCTTTTCCCCTGAACAAACCTCCCACCCTACCAGCACCACAGCAACCCCACACCATCACCTTACCCCACCTTGCTTGACAGGTGGTGTCAGACACTCTTTCAGCATCTTTTCAGTTGTTCTGCGTCGAACGGGACGGACGAATGGGAGTTTGAGGTGTTTGGATCACACAGAAGAACACCCCAAACTCCCATTCGTCCGTCCATAACACTTCTGTCCAATCCTCCTCTGTCCAATGTCTCTGTTCTTTGTCCATATTAATCTTTTATTTTATTATCCAGTCTCAGATTTGGCTCTTTCTTTGCCACTCTGCCCTGAAGGCCGGCATCCCGGAGTGGCCTCTTCACTGGAGAGGTTGACTCTGGCGTTTAGCGGGTACTATTTAATGAAGCTGCCTGTTGAGGACCTGTGAGGCGTCTATTTCTCAATCTAGAGACTCTAATGTACTTCTCTTCTTGCTTCCACTTCTCTTCCTACTCTGGTTAGAGCCTGTTTGTGCTGTTCTCTGAAGGGAGTAGGACACAGCGCTGGAGGAAATCTTCACTTTCTTGGCGATGGAATAGCCTTCATTTCTAAGAACAAGAACAGACTGTCGGGTTCCACATGAAAGTTCTTTTTCTGGTCATTTGGACCCTGAATCCACCCACACATGTGATCCTCCAGATACTCAAGCTGCTCAAAGGAAGCTCAGTTTTATAGCTTCTCTAAGCAGCTAAACTGTTTTCAGCTGTGCTAACATGATTGCTCAAGGGTTTTCTAATCGTCCATCAGCCTTCTGACACAACGAGCAACACATTGGACCATTAGAACACTGGAGGGACAGGCTTCTATACACCTCTGTAGATATTGAACCAACAACCAGACATTTGCAGCTAGAATCATCATTTACCACATTAACAATGTATAGAGTGTATTTCTGATTAGTTTAAAGTAACTTCATTGAAAAAACTGATTTTCTTTCAGAAATAAGGACATATCTAAGTGACCCCAAACTTTTGAATCGTAGTGTATATACAGGTACTTCTCAAAAAATTAGCATATTGTGATAAAGTTCATTATTTTCCATAATGTAATGATAAAAATTAGACTTTCATATATTTTAGATTCATTACACACAACTGAAGTAGTTCAAGCCTTTTATTGATTTAATATAGATGATTTTGGCAAAAGAAGTAAAGAAAAACCAAAAATCCCCATCTCAAAAAATTAGCATATTTCATCTGACCAATAAAAGAAAAGTGTTTTTAATACAAAAAAAAGTCAACCTTCAATTAATTATGTTCAGTTATGCATTCAATACTTGGTCGGGAATCCTTTTGCAGAAATGACTGCTTCAATGCGGCGTGGCATGGAGTCAATCAGCCGGTGGCACTGCTCAGGTGTTCTGGAGGCCCAGGATGCTTTGATAGCGGCCTTAAGCTCATCCACAGTGTTGGGTCTGGTGCCTCTCAACTTCCTCTTCACAATATCCCACATATTCTCAATGGGGTTCAGGTCAGGAGAGTTGGCGGGCCAATCAAGCACAGTAATACCATGGTCAGTAAACCATTTGCCAGTGGTTTTGGCACTGTGAGCAGGTGCCAGGTCATGCTGAAAAAGGAAATCTTCATCTCCATAAAGCTTTTCAGCAGATGGAAGCATGAAGTGCTCCAAAATCTCCTGATAGCTCGCTGCATTGACCCTGCCCTTGATAAAACAAAGTGGACCAACACCAGCAGCTGACATGGCACCCCAAACCATCACTGACTGTGGGTACTTGACACTGGACTTCAGGCATTTTGGCATGTCCTTCTCCCCAGTCTTCCTCCAGACTCTGGAACCTTTATTTCCGAATGACATGCAAAATTTGCTTTCATCCGAAAAAAGTACTTTGGACCACTGAGCAACAGTCCAGTGCTGCTTCTCTGTAGCCCAGGTCAGGCGCTTCTGCCGCTGTTTCTTGTTCAAAAGTGGCTTGACCTGGGGAATGCGGCACCTGTAGCCCATTTCCTGCACACGCCTGTGCACGGTGGCTCTGGATGTTTCCACTCCAGACTCAGTCCACTGCTTCCGCAGGTCCCCCAAGGTCTGGAATCGGTCCTTCTCCACAATCTTCCTCAGGGTCCGGTCACCTCTACTGGTTGTGCAGCGTTTTCTGCCACACTTTTCTCTTCCAACAGACTTCCCACTGAGGTGCCTTGATACAGCACTCTGGGAACAGCTTATTCGCTCAGAAATTTCTTTTTGTGTCTTACCCTCTTGCTTGAGGGTGTCAATGATGGCCTTCTGGACAGCAGTCAGGTCGGCAGTCTTACCCATGATTGCGGTTTTGAGTAATGAAACAGCTGGGAGGTTTTAAAAGCCTCAGGAATCTTTTGCAGGTGTTTACAGTTAATTCGTTGATTCAAGGGTGGGTGTGGTGCTCCAGATGATTAGGTTAATATCTCATTTAGAGTACCTTTTCATGATATGCTAATTTTTTGAGATGGGGATTTTTGGTTTTTCTTTACTTTTTTGCCAAAATCATCTATATTAAATCAATAAAAGGCTTGAACTACTTCAGTTGTGTGTAATGAATCTAAAATATATGAAAGTCTAATTTTTATCGTTACATTATGGAAAATAATGAACTTTATCACAATATGCTAATTTTTTGAGAAGTACCTGTATATACACTGCTCAAAAAAATTAAAGGAACACTTTGAAAACACATCAGATTTCAATGGTGAAAAAAAATTGTTGGATATCTATACTGATATAGACAGTTTAATGTCTCAGGAACAAAAGGATGCCACATCTTTTGATGGAAATAAAAGTTTTCAGCCTACAGAGAGGGCTCAGTATATAGACACCCCAAAAATCAAAGTGAAAAAATGATGTGGCAGGCTCGTCCATTTTCCCTAAATTCAATTTCTGCAACTCAAAATTCTTTTCAATATCTTGTGTGGCCCCCACGTGCTTGTATGCATGCTTGACAACGTCGCGGCATGCTCCTAATGAGACGACGGATGGTGTCTTGTGGAATGTCCTCCCAGATCTGTCTAAGGGCATCAGTGAGCTCCTGTAAAGTCTGAGGAGCAACCTGGCGCCGTCTGATGGACCGAAACATTATGTCCCAGAGGTGTTCTATCGGGTTTAGATCAGGTGATCGTGAGGGCCATTCAATTGTGTCAATTCCTTCATCCTCCAGATACTGTCTGCATGCTCTTGCCACATGAGGCATTGTCGTGGACCAGGAGGAACCCAGGACCTACTGCACCAGGGTCTGACCATGGGTGCAAGGATTTCATCCCTGTTGGGGCTGAGGATTCCATGAACTCCTCCAGAGGTTGCTCCCCCGAAGGAAAACACCACAACAATGGATAGGCCATAAAACAGCAGGGGAGCGAGCCAGACCCCGGAAGTGGCCAATGAGGACGCTTGAATCCGACCCGAACACAGCAGGGGCCCAAACCCAAGTTGGTGAGACTCTCTTCCTATCAAATCTCCCTGCTTCTCAACCGACCACCGAGGGAAAGACATGGCTTTCCCTCCTCAGGATGGTAAAGAGAGCAAAAGAACAGAAGAACCACCAACGCCAGCCAGCTGGACGAGCAGAACCCAGTTTGGACTACATCTTCTGTTTTCCTCTATTTTTCCTGTTTTTGGGAGATTCTGGAGACCAGAGCCATCATCTCCTCCCAAGATCATCCTCTCAGTTACACTCCTGCAGCTGGAGCCAGGCCTCTGAATTTCAGGACGCTGAAATTAAGACCCGGTAACAACCAGTTACCACCGCCTCCCAGAACCAACAGCACCACGGACGGTGCTGTCCAGAACCAAGGAGGGTGAGAGCTTTTGTCTGGGCAGAGAATAGTTAGAATGATGTTCTGTTGAAAATGCAATGTGTTTCCAGGTGCCGCTCAGAAGGCAGCAGCATCTCATGTTGTTTGTGTATGCGCATTCACGCGCACTAAGTCCAGAACTCTGGTTTTCCACCTCAGAACCAGAGGTCCGAGTGAGCTCCAGGCCCACTGGGAACTCTGTGTGGAGGAACCAGGGTTCAGAACCGAGCCGCGCAGAATTCTCTGTCTTTCTCTTGTCTTCATCCTCTCCCTCTCCACTAACCCGGATCTCCTCGCAGCCCTGCTCCCCCCTTATCTGATCAACATAAGCTCACACACACTGCTGCATGTAACACCTATCTGTTAGCTGTTGCAAGAGCAGATCTGCCGTGATCACAAGAGCCCTGACTGCCGGTCCCGACCTCCACTTAGGTGCTCAGAACCGGGCCAACGGAACCGCCCGTTCGTTACGCCCTCGGTAGACAAACTCGCTCCGAGACCGCCCTCGCGCACGCGCGCTCGACGGACGTCTTGTTTATCTGGCCGCTAAGCAACCGCCGCGTCCCCAGAAAGAGCGAGTCATCACACCCCCTCGTCACGCACGCACGCACACACACACACACACACACACACACACACTCTTTGTACATAGTGTTTGCTGTTTAATAGATTAGATCTCCGTGTTAGATGTCGTTTGCTATTCAAATGTGTTGATTTATGAGATGATTTCCGAATTATTTATGAATTAATACATTTTTATTAATAAACGCCTGTTTTGTACGCTGAATTGTACGCTTCTTGGTGATTGTGTATTTATTGTTGACAATTCACTGGTTTGTAACAGTCTGTGCTCGGATCTCACACCTTCCATTCTTTTTAAGATTGTTATATTTCATGCAGAAATATTAACTAACGTAAATGAACTTTTTACAAACGAGACTGATATTTTGGTATTAGCTATTTCCAGTTTATCTGGTGGTGCCCCGATTTATTATTAATACATAAATAAGAAAGTTATGCAAATTAATAAAAAAAAATTATTAAAAATTATTTTTGATAATTTTTCATTTTTTTGTTTTTAAAATAATTATTCAATTACTTTAGGAGTTGTTAATGAGTAAATGACCGTTTACTTCCATTAACAATTTCAATTTTTCATAAATTACTTCCAGTGATTTATTACTTTTAGTAATCTATTACAGTAATTATATGCTAATAACCAACCATAAACCCCAACAATCCCGATACCTAATGGCAGTCAGACTGCCGTTCTCTAGCCTGTAGAGGTCTGTTCGTCCCTCCATGGAAATGCCTCCCCAGACCATCACTGACCCACCACCGAACGGGTCATGCTGAATGATGTTGCAGGCAGCATAGCGCTCTCCTTGGCTTCTCCAGACCCTTTCACGTCTATCACAGGTGCTCAGGGTAAACCTGCTCTCATCTGTGAAAAGCACAGGGCGCCAGTGGCGGACTTGCCAATTCTGGTGTTCTATGGCAAATGCCAATCGAGCTCCACGGTGCTGAGCAGTGAGCACAGGGCACACTACAGGACGTCGTGCCCTGAGGCCACCCTCGTGAAGTCTGTTTCTGACTGTTTGGGCAGAGACATTCACACCAGTAGCCTGCTGGAGGTCATTCTGTAGGGCTCGGGCAGTGCTCGACCTGTTCCTCCTTGCACAAAGCAGCAGATATCGGTCCTGCTGATGGGATGAGGACCGTCTACGGCCCTGTCCAGCTCTCCTAGAGTAACTGCCTGTCTCCTGGAATCTCCTCCATGCTCTGGAGATTGTACTGGGAGACACATCAAATCTTCTTGCAACAGCACGCATGGATGTGCCATCCTGGAGGAGTTGGACAATCTGCGCAACTTCAGGAGGGTTAAGAAATCGCCTCATGCTCCCAGTCGTGATAATGACTCTAGCTAAAGCCAACACTTGTGGAAAAACAGTTGAAAAAGAACAAGAGGGAGGAACTTGAAATGGCCTCCACCTGCAAAACCAGTCCTGTTTTGGGGGCCATCTCGTTGTTGCCCCTCTAGTGCACCTGTTGTTAATTCCATCAACACCAATGCAGCTGAAACTGATTAACAACCCCCTCTGCCACGTACCTGACCAAAACCTTATCAGAAAAGTGCAATTGAATTCATGCCATACCCTGATAAAAAACTGTTCCTTTAATTTTTTTGAGCAGTGTATATATATATATATCAAAACACATATTAGGAATTATTTTGAAGAACTCTTTGAGAGCCAACATGACTCTGGTTCCAGGGAACAGGGATTAACAATAAACAATCTTATTTATGTTTCTAATATTCTTCATCTGAAATGTATAATGTGCCAATTTTATTCACAAACTGTATTTACTGTTATGTGGGCTGTATCTTCTTTTGTAGGCAAAGAATCCTGCCCCCAGTATTTTAAGCAATGTCTGTCTGAGGCATTCCGAAGCAGAGGGATTTGAGCTCCTTAGGAGTTAGGGCTACTCGATTATGGAAAAAATCATAATCACAACTGTTTGGGGCAATATTGAAATCACGATTATTTAAACGATTATGTCTGCTGCTGAGTCTGGTGTTTTGTTTAGTTTTTGTCAATGAAATAGGCCATCACTTCTCCAAATAACCTCAAGTGACTCAGACTAAGTCAAATGCAGTGATTGATTGGACTGTTTTAGTGTGATCATTTATATTGACTTGCCGCTCAGTAAAGTAGCGCTTGCTCTGTCCCTTCTCAGTGTGGACGCAGTGTGGACGCAGTGTGGACGCAGTGTGGTGAGGGTGTCCTCTGGTCTGACTGCAGGAGGGAGGGGGGGACAGTCACACTGACCTCAGGACGGGGGAGGGGCTCACAGCAGGACCTGCTGCTCGTTGACCACAGTGACTGCAGAACCATATCTGCCATAATCGTAATCGCGATTAACATTTGATTAATTGAGCAGCCCTACCGGGAGCTGTCTTTAATTTCCTGCCCAAATACAGGGTACAGTGTGAAATATTTGAAATCACCACTGGCCATTGCCAGTGGTGATTTCAAATTACTGCAAATTACTGCATGCCCTATCATTATAGGGCATGCAGTAATTTACGTTCGGCCACTTCAGAGAAGCCTGAACATGGATAAAGTGAGCAGAAGGCAAATAAACAGCCAATATTACGAGTACACATTACAACATGTTTACACAAATGTTTATTTATCTTGTAAATATCTATGACCGCCTTTCTTTTCTGTTTTTTAACCACAGGAAGATAGCGAGTCTTCAGACACAACTGGATCTCTGATTGCATGTCTGTCTTGTGGGGTAGCGCTCCATCCATCCATCCATCCATCCATCCATCCATCCTCTCTGTTTCTGGGTGGCGGGGGTGGCAGTCTGAGCACCGTCACCCAGATCATAATTAAGAACCTTGCTGCGGGTAGTGAGCCCACAGGAAGGGTGGAGCTCCAGTTTAATGCAATTAAGGCACACAGTGAGACGTGTAATCGGTAGGTTGTTTATAAGAAGCCCCTTAATCATCCTGACCTGTTAATTGGCCATCAAAAACAATTTATTCAAATATTTCATTGTAGACACTAGATACATTTTATTTACAGTCTTCATAGCTGCTGTACTCTATTTGTGCATCATATTTTACATCACTTATTTTATGTAGTGTTTATAGTGGCAGATACATAGCTTTTACTAATTTCAACCTGCATTAGATAGCATTCGAATCATTTAAAATGTTATAGTAGGAATTAATCTGACTTGAGTAACTTGTGGTTGAACAGGACTTCTTGTTTCATAGTAAAATGAGCTCAGCGAAGACGTTTTTCCTTTAGTTCTTCACAGTGTCGACGTTATGCAAATTTAGCAAATTGAGGCTCAAGTTCTGAAATCCTGAAGTTATTCTGAAGGAAATTATGGGAGTAATGACATTGAATAAAGCCCTAACTTCAATTAACACAGTGACATGAAAGGTTTGGGCACCCCTGGTCAAAATTTCAGTTTGTGTGAACAATTAAACAAGTAGAAGATGAAATGATTTCCGAAAGGCGTAAAGTTACAGACAGATATTGAAAAGAGTGTATCATGTTTAACTTTATGCTTTGAAAGAACATTTCATCTCTCAACTTCATGCCTTTTGGAAATCTTTTCATCTTCTACTTGTTCAATTGTTCACAAAAACATACATTTTGACCAGGGGTGCCCAAACCTGTTTATGCCACTGTATGTTGATAAAACTAAACTAGTTTTACACGCTGAAGCACGGCAGGAACTGGAGCAGCTGTGGTGCAGGCAGGGTCATCTTCAGTGTGTGAGGCCAGAACAGTCCACTGACACCCAGCCCAGGGTCACCAGTGCCTTTGGTCCAGAGTGCAGATTTGACGGATTCAGGGGAAGGCTGTTCATACGCAGAGTCAGGCAGCGGTTTGTGTCCATGTTTTGATCATTTATCAATGTGTGACCTAAATAGAATAATTTAACAGTAACAGTAAAAGAAAGGGTTTATTATTTCAGATTGGAGGACGCTTAATGATCCACTTGAGGCTATAAAGCTCTTCAAAGTGTCATGAAGAATTCTGGTGAGGAGCTTCACTTCAGAATGGACCTCAGGGAACAGTCCATTATCAGCTTCTACCAAAGACAGAGAGTGGACTGGACGGCTCCCCTCACCTGTACTCTTGAAGGTACAGCAAGTCATATATAATGAGGCTTTCATTGGTTTAATAGCTGGAAGAATTTTATAGTCTACATTTTGTTGTGTTCCAAAAACAGGTGGTGCAGCTAAAGGGGAAGGTGTTAACCAACATTGCCTTTCAACCCTGATGTCCAATTTACAATTTGGGTTTGAATGGAAAATTGGTGTGTCTGATGTGTACTTTGCATTTGTACAGAGATAGAGAGATGGCTATCAACCCCTAAAGGGCACGTAGTTCTTGGGTAATTCTGTCAGGTGCTGGAAAGACGTTGTTTGAGAGTGAAAAGGCTCACCTTGTTCCTGCAGCATCTCAAGTCTTTGTCGATAATGACCTTTTCTTGTAGCTGGCCGAATGATTGGCCATTCTATTCTTCACAATGGCCCTGGTTTGACTGGTCGAAGCCAAGCAGTTATTCATGTGTTGGCTGGTGGAATGCCTGAAGCGGCTTCCATTGACGTGAAAGACTGCTGTGATACAGATGTCAGGGAGACAGTTGAACAGGTAAAGACATTATTTTAACTAAAATATCGCATATTGATTTGTTTTCTTTCTGTTTGCTGAGATTTTACTTTAATGTCAACAGTTGAACGGCTCCACTGAGCTGACAGCAGATCAGGAGAGGGCCATCCAGAGCTTGGCCGTTGGATGGGATCTTCCAGGCGTCTCTGGAGAAAAACAGAAGATGGCTGACTGAAAAGATTCTTCTTCATGCTGTAAATAATAGATTTTTTTCTACTTCCTCTCATTTATTGTTTTGGCAATTGTATTTTTGAGTCATTTTAAAACTCTTTAGTATTTACCATAATGTATTAGCAATTTCTGAGGCCCCGTTTCCACGACAACGAATTCCAGTGTATCTGCAAAATTTCCTTCACTTTTGGGCAGTCGTTTTCCACGACACCAGTGTTCTGATCCACTGTATCCACAAAGTCTTTAATCCGGCTCCCAAAGTGGAAAGATTCTTTCAAGATCTCTGTTCCCTCCTGCAGAGACTGATGGAGGCTCAAGAGCCTGTTACTGCTCATCTCCCTCTCCCTCCTGCTCATCCAGTTGTAAACAAACATGGCGGCCCAGTAGTGGTACGACCCGTAGTGGTACGACCCGTAGTGGTACGACCCGTAGTGGTACGACCCGTAGTGGTACGACCCGTAGTGGTACGACCCGTAGTGGTACGACCCGTAGTGGTACGACCAGTAGTGGTACGACCCGTAGTGGTACGACCCGTAGTGGTACGACCCGCGGTCCATATTCTAGTTTTATCCTCCAGATCAGTAGTTTAATAGTTGAGACTCTCCCTGATAGCAACATTTTATGCAACATTATGTAATTCCACATTCATTAACACTTTTTAAACTTTTTTTACTTTAAAATTAATTTTCTGAGGCTTGTATAACTTTTTGAAATGTCAAAACTACATGTACAGCTCACATATGTATGCCTTTTTGCAATTGTATTTCCTGGACATACAATTGCACAGATAGTAGAAAATGTGCCTGCCATATGTACTTTGACTTCCCATGCTTTCTTCGCCTCCTCATGATGTCTCCAGGAACCTCAGGTTCTGCCATGGCTGGGAAATTCCTCCAAAAGAGCTCTATGTGGACATTGTGCATGGAAAAATGCCACAATCCAGCACTTGCATGGAGACTCTTTGGCTGCCGGCACACTCTAGCTCTTATGAGGCTTTTTGTGAGGCTCTGAACGCAGCAATCACTTCTGACTAACAGGTCTTGGACTTGTTTAAAGTCTTATGATTTAGGCTTAGTGAAGAGTTTAACATAAAGTTGAGAAAATTAGAGGATTTTCAATCCTAATGTGACAGTTTTCCCCAAAATGTTCTCAATGCTTTTAAGAATCCTAAAATGAAGACGGTTAAAGAATCTAAGAATTGTTGAAGTACAATAAAAACAGTTGTGTATCCCTTTGCCATGTCTTTATTTCCAAGTCAAGTTGAACAGAATTCATTTATTTTGCTAAGCATTTATTATAAATCCACAAGTTGTCATAACATTAATCACCAAACGTTTCAAAGTGGAATTTTCAATATTTATAAGTATTTTTTAAAGGTGTTGTTTATAATGTTATCATTATGGTACAGTCAATTGTGATAAGCTTATATTTGTTGAAAAATGTCGATGATATTCACTGTATCCATGTTTGGCTGTCGAGCCACACAAACAGGAAATGATGCCACTCCAGCCTGTGTGAGCTGGCGGGGTCGCTGTCCATCAGGGACAGGGACGTCTGGGTATGGCTTGTGAGGTCCTGTCCAGTCTGCAGGAATCACTTTGAGGAATGTGGATTTCTTAAATCAAAAAGTGAAATAAATAAGCAATTCTTTGTCACATGAAGTACCCAAAAAACACAGAAAGTAAGGAATCTTTGACTTCAGGTTGATATTTATTTGTGATTAAAAAAAGCTAATAACAGTGGTGGGTATACCACAACTACAAATGTCAATGTCTCAATAGCTTGTCATGTGTCCTTGAGCATCAGTTACAGCTTGACCACAACATCTCATGCTGGGATGAGAAGGACTGTTGAAATACAAATTGTGACTGAACGAGAACGTTCAGTGGTCACTTCCCGGATCGTGTGATTTTTCTACTTTCTCACCTTGATAGAAAACAGCCCGTTATTCAGAAAGCTCTGAAACCTTGAACAGTTGGACATGTTTCAAGGTCAAAATAACTTCAACTTCATTCTGACATGCTATCCAAAAGCTGAATATCCCTCATTTTGTGAGTCGTGTACTTTTTACAGGACACGTAGCTGCCCTAACAAAGCATGTCTTTTATATCTGGCTTCCCCTGGTAGTGTGTGAGAATATAGTTCTCGATGGTTTTAGTTTAATATGCTTTGACACATTCAGTGAACTCAGAAATAGAAATATACATTTTCTCAATGACAAAATTTAATTGGCAAGTTCACTCACACACACACACTGGGAAGTTTTCCTGGTATGTGAAACATCTGTTATCTGCACACAAGTACTCCAGGGGACTTGTACCTGATGTGGATCAGCATTATTTCCCTCACACGGCTGACAGTTGCATGGGGCACTGTCCTCTCTGTCCTCAAGCTGTGGTGATTCCAGGCTGCCTTGAATGCCTGAAGATGGCGCTGAAGCTGTGGAACCTGGATCCACTGGAGAGCAAACAACTGCAGTTCATTGTCAGGATTTTAAAACCCTTCCAATTCCAAATTGTGAAAGAGTATAGGGAACAAGTCGAGGACATTTCCATACACGTCTCTCCATAATCTCTCCATTCTGTTGATTGACCAAAACATTTTGCAAACTAATGTATACAAGAGGGATTTCCTTCTCACCATTTCAGACTGATGTGATTAGCATGACAGCAGTTAGTTCCACAGTCCAACATTACCTTTGGTTCTGCACACCTGCCTGTTCCTCCATGGCTCACCATGTGATGAACAGCCTTCAGGGAATCACTATAGAAATAGGTCAAACAAACAAATGCAACATTCTGTATAACTCAATGCAGAAGATGGATTATTTTATTATTGCTGTATGTTTGACCTTATCAGATCTTACCCGGGATGGTAGGCCATACTGAGCAACAGCCGACATGAAACTGTCCACAACTGTGGCGGATCTGTTATTTGGAGCTGCACCAGTGTAAACAATAAGCCTGCTGAATCCATCTGTCCTGCATGTATCACGATCCGCTGTCTATGAAGAAATATTGAACATAGAAATATAGATTTAGATTAACCCAGTGATGTAGAACAAGGACACAATCTTTTCCTAAATGCAGCAACGAAGAAAAGAAATGGAAAGACAACCTCCCTTATTAGTTTGTGCTTTCCATCAAAGTGCCATAACGTGTTGGAGCACGGATGCCGTCCTGCCGGTGCCTCAACACATGCATGCTCCAGTCGCCTCAGGATCCATTTGTCACTGTGAGCTTTGCACCCGATAGGCTGCAAAACACACAAACAAATTCAAGTTCAACTGAAATCAACATACAGTATTTGTCCAGTAAGAACTGGTTTATCATTGCTAATGACATAACCACAATAGTTGCTCTTCATTCCAAATTTTCCATTCCTGTATATGCAGAAACACACAATACAGCGTTTTTAAGGACCTCTAACTGTATTACCGTGCCTCCATCTCAAGCCTCTTGCTCTCTGGCAGGTCTTCAGGCCCTGAAGTTCTCCTTAGAGCTCTAAGCACCAGGGCCAAGGAAGTCTTTATATACAGTGGGGCAAAAAATTCCTACAATGTGAATTCCTGGATTTTTTTTTCACATTCTGTCTCTCACAGTTGAAGTGTACCTATGATGAAAATTACAGACCTCTGTCATCATTTTAAGTGGGAGAACTTGCACAATCGGTGGCTGACGAAATACTTTTTTGCCCCACTGTACAACACTTCAAAGCATTTCAATGATGGTATCACCTCTGTCACTTGGTACATCTTATATTGCGACTTTGATCTGGAAAAATCCAGTATCCATGCTTACTTTGCAAATGTACAGCCTGTTATTTAGGAAGACCATGGATCATCCTAATCCCTGCTCTGGGATTATGCCTGTGGATGTCTGCTACAATGCCATCAAGTTCATCATCAGTCAGTGGAGTGTACAAATCTGACAACCTGTCAAAAGATTATACAACAGCCAAATGTAAAAACTGAACATCTTTTGACTTCCTGTCATTTATTTATTCTTTTTAAATGACTGTCACTAGTAAATAAATTTCTTTTTGTGTAAACAATATTGATTAAGCTCTATGAAATACTCACCATGGGATGCCATTCTCCTTCTGATGGTTCGAGTTGACACTCCAAACAGTTCTCCTATTTTGCCAGCGGGTAATCCCTGAAGAATCTATGACTCCATTATGTCCACCGGTGTCTCTAGTCTTGGTGGTCCAGGTCCTCACTGCCTCGCTTCAAGACGTAGTTGCATGTGTACCTAGGAAACCACAAACGTGAGATCTTGAAAAGAATCCCCACAATATCTTTTCTGAATCTATCATTGTATGTCTGATCCAGGCTACTGTTGGAAAGTTTCATTCCTATCGTGAATATAACCACAGTTAGACTGACAGCCTGGAGACAGATGCCGTGCACACACAAACTTGTCTTTTTACTGAATGGAATTGCACCGACACCTCTTCACCTCGGCTCTCGGTGACTCTGCTGTAATCTGTCCGTTTGTGTAAGCTGAGCCCAGCGCTGCCCATAGCTACTGCTTCCTTCGGCCATGGCTGATAATTAGTGCATTGTGAATGCCTAATGTGTGAGTCAAAGTCATGGTGTGACTTTTGTCCCCCTGACGACTTGTCTACCAAAATGAGCGATGACATGACAGGATCTATTTTACGCTGGGGATAAGGCACTGACTTCCACACAGCTTCGTCCATTTCTGCGTTGGTCAGAACATATTTCTCCAAGACCTTCCATGACATCGTCCACCAACCTTAAAATATAGTCCCTTGGAAAACTGTCCTCCACGTACCAAGCAATTGCTAATAATTCTCGTTGAACGCCTCTTCTCAACTCGTCCACGTCCGTCATATTTAACTTTCCCTCTTTTACTTCAAATAAATCTGCATATGCGTCTACTTCCTGCTACTACAGAGTCACTGCAAGCAGGAATGGTGTGATCAGGTATGGACGAGTCCCCCTGAACAGAAAGACCCCTCACAGCCCTTGATGATTTGCTTTGTATTGCTTTTGTCATTTCCAGACGGCTTGACTCGTCCAGTAAATGACAAAAACAAATGAAAAAGAGACAAAACAGGAGAAGCATTGACAAAATGGAATAAACAAAGACAAGACAGAAAAAGAAAATGACTACCTTTGTATATTTTTTGTATTATTGATTCTCTTTATATTTCCACATTTATTTCCTTTTAATTTTGGCACTCCTGTGATTCCATATGCATGAGCTGAACTTCAGGTCTGATGCTGACCCCTTCAGACCGAGATCAACAGATGACTGGAACCCCCTTTCTCTCTCTGCTGCATCAGTGGCTCCTCTTCTCTCCATGCTCTAGTCTTCCTAGTCTCCTCTTCTCTCCATGGTCTCCTCATCCCTCCATGCTCTAGTCTGTCTAGTCTCCTCTTCTCTCCATGGTCTCCTCATCCCTCCATGCTCTAGTCTGTCTAGTCTTCTCTTCTCTCCATGCTCTAGTCTTTATAGTCTCATCTCTATGCTCTAGTCTTTCTTGTCTCCTCTTCTCTCCATGCACTACTCTTTCTAGTCTCGTCTTCCCTCCATGGTCTCCTCATCCCTCCATGCTCTAAACTTTCTAGTTTCTTCTCTCCATGCTCTAGTTTGTCTAGTCTCATCTTCCCTCTATAGTCTCCTCTCCATGCTCTAGTCTTTCTAATCTCCCCTTGTCTCCATGGTCCCCTCTTCTCTCCATGCTCTAGTCTTTTTAGTCTCCTCTCCTCTCCATGCTCTTGTCTTTCTAGTCTCATCTTCCCTCCATTGTCTCCTCTACTCTCCATGCTCTGGTCTGATCGATACCAAAATGTTGGTATCATGACAACACTGTGTGAGTGTGTGTGTGCTTCAGCCTTTATATATATATATCCATTGCAGATAGAGTCGGCCTGTATATAATTTAAAAGGTCTGTTAATGACAGGTTATAGATGAGAGACGGTGAGGTCTGTTAAAGACAGGTTATAGAGGTTATAGATGAGAGACGGTGAGGTCTATTAAAGACAGGTTATAGAGGTTATAGATGGTGAGAGACGGTGAGGTCTGTTAAAGACAGGTTATAGATGGTGAGAGACGGTGAGGTCTGTTAAAGATAGGTTATAGATGGTGAGAGACGGTGAGGTCTGTTAAAGACAGGTTATAGATGGTGAGAGACGGTGAGGTCTGTTAAAGATAGGTTATAGATGGTGAGAGACGGTGAGGTCTGTTAAAGACAAGTTATAGATGGTGAGAGACAGTGAGGTCTGTTAAAGACAGGTTATAGAGGTTATAGATGGTGAGAGACGGTGAGGTCTGTTAAAGATAGGTTATAGATGGTGAGAGACGGTGAGGTCTGTTAAAGACAGGTTATAGATGGTGAGAGACAGTGAGGTCTGTTAAAGACAGGTTATAGATGAGAGACTGTGAGGTCTGTTAAAGACAGGTTATAGATGAGACGGTGAGGTCTGTTAAAGACAGGTTATAGATGGTGAGAGACAGTGAGGTCTGTTAAAGACAGGTTATAGATGAGAGACTGTGAGGTCTGTTAAAGACAGGTTATAGATGAGACGGTGAGGTCTGTTAAAGACTGAAAATGTTCATTGGCAGTAGTCGGGACTATATGGATGTTGAAATCACCCAGAAGTGGAGCGGCTGGGGACATGGAGGACAGTTGGGTAAAAAATCAGTGAAATCAGACAGAAATAATGGGCCGTTTCTAGGAGGGCCGTAGAAACAGGCAGCAAAGAGTGATTGGGAACCAAGAAGTCTGTTTAAATGAGGAGACAGTCGGAATGGAGACGGGGCAGAGGGGAATGTGGCTTTAATGGGCGGAGCCAG
Organism: Lipophrys pholis; assembly: GCF_963383615.2. Lineage (NCBI taxonomy): Eukaryota > Metazoa > Chordata > Actinopteri > Blenniiformes > Blenniidae > Lipophrys > Lipophrys pholis. The sequence goes on along the minus strand of NC_137630.1, from coordinate 238,123 downwards.
TTAGGAGCCATGGGCGGAGCCAGGGAGGAGAACGCCACAAACAGTGACCACATCACTGCCTGTTCCGGGATGCAGGTCGGCCAGTAACCAGGCTGAAGTCAGGCCCGGGAGTGAGCGCTCCCTGGTGGTCACTGCAGGAGCAACACCGTGACAGGAAACTGTCGGGCCACCGGGCAAGGTCCAGCCCAGGAGCAGGATCAGACGACAGCGGTGGCAGTGGAAACCCGGTGTACTGCTTTCAAACTGGCTTTTCTTTTCTTCACGGAGTGAGGAGCGGCAGCCAAAACGTGCCGGCGTCCTCAAGTCACGTGATCTTATATCACCAACCAAGAATGGCATCCAGGGCGGTAGCCTTGCAGTTCTCCTGGCTCGCTGGGCTGCTTTTCTGCTTTTGAGAGTCTTAGTTTCATATCAAAAAATGAATAGCTTATTTATTTACCGTCCCTCTTTGCTCATTTGCGGTTTGATCCGGGGATTGTCTGAGTGTTTATCAATCGTACCGGTGCACTATGCCAGAGTTCTTATTCTCTGTGGTTTTGATCCCTTTAGACACTTTTAACTTCAGCCTGTTTGTGAGGCAGCCCAGCCAGGACGAGGGACACAGGTCCTTCCTTCAGCCACGTTTCCACCGTGCAGAACGTGCAGGAAAGGAACGGAGCAGTTCGGAGCGGTACGGCAAAGCAGACACCGACCAAAATTTGGGTGGTGTTTCCCCCGCAGAGGGGAGGGTTAAAATGTAGGTGGGGTTTAGAGCTCCTCAGATATGTGACTTTGCAACAGTAATCTCGGCCGAGGCGACAGACCTGGACCTCCTGAATCCTCTGTTGCTTTGCACTACTTCTTTAGTTCTTTTAGTTTATGTGCTGCAGCTGAACGTCCGTGTTGGTTCCTACAGCGCCAACGTCGCCCGGCTATCCACTCCGGGGTCACATAGCCAGGCGGTGCCGGTGTCGCTCCGCTGGTTGTGACGGCTGCTACTTCCACATAGAGGCCGAGATGGTGTACGCGATGCCAGGACAGACACCGGGGCTCGGGGCTCGGACCAGCTCCAGTGTCCGGGAGCACCGGCAGGTTCCAGTGTTGGGGAACCGGGGCGGCACGCGGCAGTTCACATAATGGAGAACCGACCAGCGACATGATGTGGTAGAGCATCGGTTATGGCCGTAGCATCTGCTCCACAGTCCCGGTCTCCGTCCTGCCTCACGTCTCCTATTTAGGGACCAACAAGAAAGTTGAGCAACAAAAAACTAAACAAATAAACCAACGAGTGTGAAGCTGGATCTGGTAACAACAGAGGGTTCATACAGCCACATAGTAAATATTGAGGGCGGGTAGTAAATCACTGACCAATCAGCAAACGGCTCCTCTATTCAATTCAATTCAGTTTTATTTGTAAAGCTCTAAATCACATCAACAAACATCTCAAAGCCTCTTACAATGATAGAGAACAACAGAACCCAACTAAACCTTCCAGAGCCTCTTACAATGATAGAGAACAACAGAACCCAACTAAACCTTCCAGAACCTCTTACAATGATAGAGAACAACAGAACCCTACTAAACCTTCCAGAGCAGCAGATGGTCCAAGCAACAGTGGAAACCAGGAAGAACTCCCTCTCAGGAAGAACAGTTCATAAGAAGTCCCTCTTCAGGAAGAAAGCGTGGGGCGGACCCTAGACTCTGGAAGGGGGGGGGCATCCGCCTTGACCGGTTGGGGGGAGAAGTACATGGGATAGGACAGGGAGAGAGAGGAATAGAAGAGGGAGAGAGAGAGGAATAGAAGAGGGAGAGAGAGAGGAATAGAAGAGGGAGAGAGAGAGGAAAAGAAGAGGGAGAGAGAGAGTGGCAGACAGGCCAGAGAAGTACAAATACTAAGAAAAGTCTATGATGAGCGTTGGACTCTAAACCAGACCTGTTCCATGGTCCTGAGTACCCCAATGGCGGGGTAATGGAGAAGCCTCCACCTTTGGAGCGGGATTTTCCAGAAAACCATACCAGTCCATTCCTGAAGTTTTGGTGCGGTGGAAACACGCCTTGAGTCTGTGATGTTGACTGATGTTACTGTCTCCGACCACAGAGCAGTGCTCTTCCAGGTTCCTCTCTAAACCTATTGTGTCCACAGTGGAGACTCTGGAGGTCTGGATTCAAAGTACTTTGAAAGGAGAGACGCTGGCGTTCCCGTCCACGGCGTCTCAGCGACTCTGCTTCACCAAGGTGCTTCCATCAAACATGACTGGCTTCCTGCATGAACACCAACTTTCTGGTGGAATAAGAACATTTCTCTTTCTTGTCCTGCAGATTTGCCACAGCGTGCCAAGTCGTCGGCTTACTTCTCAGCATGAACCGTGCGCCTCCTGCTGTCAGCGCCCGTCAAGGGGTCACTGGTGGGAATCCTGCTTTGGTTCTAGTTTGTTAGCTGGTTTCAACTCATGCAGGGAATATTCCAATAAAAATCTTTCATATGCTGGATTCTGACTGGAAGCTTGTATGAATGTATACATTGCCTTCAATTTTACTTTCTGTAATGTTAGTACTAATGCTCAGGGTACCGTGCTGTAATGTTAGTACTAATGCTCAGGGTACCGTGCTGTAATGTCAGCACTAATGCTCAGGGTACCGTGCTGTATTGTTAGTCCTAATGCTCAGGGTACCGTGCTGTAATGTTAGTACTAATGCTCAGGGTACCGTGCTGTAATGTCAGCACTAATGCTCAGGGTACCGTGCTGTAATGTTAGCACTAATGCTCAGGGTACCGTGCTGTATGTTAGTACTAATGCTCAGGGTACCTTAGGGGTGATTGACAAGACGATATTAGATGGTGAAGGATTAGAACGTGTTGACAAGCTGACCAAGCAGAGAGTTCGCAGAACCATCTGTAGAACACGTTCTAATATTGCAGTTCTATGCTGATGCAGCACAAGTTTCACGTGCACCTCACCAACCAATCAGTGAATCAGGAGCGTGTCTCTGTGTGGCGAGGAAGCCACGCGGCTGAAGGTGAAACGGGGAGTTGGTCCTGAAAAGAAACTCCGGCTCCAGCGGGTGGAAACTCTTTGGTTTTTCCCACGACGACAAAACAAGTGTGATTTGCTCACGGCTGCGTTGCACAAACAGTGTTCAGATGTAATCGATCATGATGCGCCTCCTTTTCAGAAGGAGAGAAAAACTGTAAATGTGTGATAGAGTTCAGGAAGGAACCAAATCTTTTGACCGACTCATTAACATGAACGATGGGAACCGAATGGCGTTTGGTTGGGAGCCGTTCTTTCTCTCTCTCCCTGAGTTCACACCTCTCTCTCCCCTCACGCAAGCGCCTCCTTCTCCTGCAGAGTGAGACGGAGAGAGCATCGGGAGGAGTGCAACAACTCATAATGTTGCACGAGTTGTGCACGCTCCCTTCACGTGAGTCCCTCAGTGAAAAACCCAGACAAACAAAGGAGTGCCTCAGAGACGGCAGTCAGTCAACAGCAGCCTGGAGGACGGGGAGGACCGTCTGTCCTCGTTCTGCAAAATGAGGCCGAGGAAAAGGAGCAGTATTTGGATGTACTCTTCGCTTGAGGCAGACAGTGAGGCAGAGCGCAGTATTTGGATGTACTCTTCGCTTGAGGCAGACAGTGAGGCGCAGAGCGCTGTATTTGACCGAAGATCATTTCATTTAAAGGAGACATATCATGCTTTTAAATCCTTCCTTTTTACATATAAAGCGGAACTGCAATGCTTGGGTCTGAATTCCTCATTATTAGAGCTCCACAGGCCCCTTTTCTACCCCTTTTCTGATGTGCTTCTGAGAGCAACTCGTTTTGGTGCGGTCTCTTCAAATGCAAATGAGACACTTCATACCCCTCCTCCTCTCCAGGTTGCAGAGGTGACACTCGGTTCAACTCCACCCTGTTCGGCCATCTTTGTAGTTTGATAGAACAGATACAATTATCTAGCGGCGCAGAAACTTTATATTCACACATTATTTACAAAATGTCAACAACGGAAGATTTGTCCATCCAGCCATACATGTTGGAGCCAGAGTCGGACCCGGCGGAGCGAGATGACAATGACGATGATGCACCTGAAGAACAACGTCTTCATATGGATGTAACGCAATGGTGTGTTACTATATTTACACTAACTTCTCCATCCATGACCACTACTACAATACTGCCTGTATTACAACGACTATTTAACACAGAAATTACATTATAATCTAAAACGAGCACACAGCGCTAACATATGAAGACGGTGCAACTGCTAATGCTAACAAAAGACAGGGACGTCTTATCATCACACGTTTTAGCGTTATATACAGCTTACCGAAGTGCTCTGTTCGTCGTCTCCATAGATAGAAGGAACTGACCGCTCAATCAGACCAAGTCTTTCGGCAAATCCTTCTTTATACTGGCGGAGGTTGATGAAGCAGTCGTCCTTAAAGTGCTTCGCGCACACAAAAATGACCTTACCCACAGATGTGGGTACATTTCTGTGAAAAATAAAACTCAACCAGGCACTTCGAAAAGGTTCTGATGCTGGGAGACGGTGTAACGAAGCTTGTGGGTTACTACATCCAACAACCGAACATTTCCACTTATCCTCTCGTAACTTCGGTTGGACTACAAAATCGCAGCGAGAAACAAAAATGGCGGATTGCTCGAAGTGTCGATGTCCTAGTTTGGCAGTTCCGCTGCGAATACTGTGACGTCATTGTTCAAAAAACGTAATAGAGAATAGAAAAATCGAAACAGATTGCAAAATATGACCAAAACAGAATATAAAGATATCAACGGAGCACCTGAAGAGACTACTTTGAACTTTTCTGTACTTCTAAACACTCTAAATATACAACAAAATGCATTTAAGATCTAAAAAAGTGGATTTAGCATGATATGTCCCCTTTAAGTCTGGAGCCACAAACAATTTGCACAGGCATTTTAAAACTCAACGCCCCACTGTTAAAGCGTCCGAGGTGAGGAGAGCATGAATCTGACCATGAAGTGGAGAGTGCCAGTACTTCTGCCTCCACATCAGGCAGACGTTATACCAGCTCCAGCAGCTCAAGCAGCTCCTTCACTGTTCTGATAGAAAAACCCTTGGCAGGAGCAGTGTGTCCACTAGAGGGCGCCAGGCAGCGTGGCATCTAGCCACACACTGCCGTGTGCCGCCACACGCTCCAGTACGCTAACAAGTGTATCACTCATTCTTTAATCATGTGCAGCATGTAGCCTCGCTACTGTGTGAGCCACGAAACTCCTTAGCATTTAGCATGTAGCCTTGCTACTGTGTGAGCCACAAAACTCCTTAGCATGTAGCTTCGCTACTGTGTGAGCCACGAAACTCCTTAGCATGTAGCATGTAGCCTCGCTACTGTGTGAGCCACGAAACTCCTTAGCATGTAGCATGTAGCCTCGCTACTGTGTGAGCCACGAAACTCCTTAGCATGTAGCATGTAGCTTCGCTACTGTGTGAGCCACGAAACTCCGTAGCATGTAGCCTCGCTACTGTGTGAGCCATGAAACTCCTTAGCATGTAGTCCCGCTACTGTGCGAGCCATGAAACTCCTTAGCATGCAGCATGTAGTCTCACTACTGTGTGAGCCATGAAACTCCTTAGCATGTAGCCTCGCCACTGTGAGCCATGAAACGTCTTAGCATGTAGCATATAGCCTCACCACTGTGAGCCATGAAACATCTTAGCATGTAGCATATAGCCTCGCTACGAAACTCCTTAGCATGTAGCCTCGCTACTGTGTGAGCCACGAAACTCCTTAGCATGTAGCATGTAGCTTCGCTACTGTGTGAGCCATGAAACGTCTTTGTATGTAGCATGTAGCCTCACTCCTGTGTGAGCCATGAAACACCTTAGCATGTAGCCTCACTACTGTGTCAGCTATGAAACTCCTTAGCATGTAGCCTTGCTACGGTGTGAGCCATGAAACTCCTTAGCATGTAGCATGTAGCCTCACTACTGTGTGAGCCATGAAACTCCTTAGCATGTAGCCTTGCTTACGGTGTGAGCCACGGTGTCCCTGATGGTCAGCCAGAAGATATCCAGGCCAAAGTTCCCAACATGCTGTGCTGTGGTGCCGGAATCTCAGCAGAAGATTATGGATGACATGGATATTGTTCATGGCCTGGGCAGATACCAGGGAACGGCAAACAAGCCCAGGACGACTCTCATCCGCTTCACAAACAGATCTACCAGAGACCTTTTGAGGAGGACGGCAAGAACAAGTGAGTACCTGAAAAATAACAAGCTGAGGTTCTCTGAAGACCTGGCTGCTGATGATGAAGCCATATGGAACCGGCTGTGGCCCAGGATTCCTGTTAAGCCTCCAAGATGACAAAGTGAGGATTCACTGAAAACAACTCTGAGCACAGAAATGTTTCAACTACTACCTCAACATATTGTGAGGCCAAAGCAACAAGAAGGTGTGTTCTGTGAATAATGGAGGAGGAGAGAAAAAACATATATATACGTATATACATATAAAGAGAGAAATGAAAGGAGGTTCATTATTCTTTTTTTTCAAACTGTAATGCTTAACACACACACACACATATATATACTGAGATTGGTTCATCATCAGACCAACGCTCATCATAGACTTTTCTTAGTATTTGTACTTATCTGGCCTGTCTGCCACTCTCTCTCTCCCTCTTCTTTTCCTCTCTTTCCCTGTCCTATCCCATGTACTTCTCCCCCCAACCGGTCAAGGCGGATGGCCGTCCTTCCAGAGTCTAGGGTCCGCCCCACGGTTTCTTCCTGAAGAGGGAGTTCTTATGAACTTCTCTCCATGCGAGGGAGTTTTTCCTGGCCACTCTTGCTTGTTACACCTGCTTGCTTTGGAAGGGTTTAGTTGGGTCCTGTTGGACTCTATCTTTGTAAGAGCGCTTTGAGATGTTTGTTGATGTGATTTAGCGCTTTACAAATAAAATTGAATTGAAATTGAATTGAATAAATACAGCTCTGGAAAAAATTAAGAGACCACTGCAAAATAATCAGTTTCTCTGATTTTACTACTTATAGGTATGTGTTTGAGTAAAATGTAAATTTTTTGTTTCATCCTATAAACATCTCGTGGCCAGCCCAACCTCCAGACCTGGACCCCATTGTAAACCTCTGGAATGTGATGAAGAGGAAGATGGAGGGTCACAAGCCATCAAAAAAAGCTGAGCTACTGGAGTAGAATAAAGGCACCCAAGAACAATGTGAAAGACGCATGACAGCTGGGATTAAAAATCAGGCTGATTCCAGTGAGTGAGTGAAAACATTCGTATTGTGTTGTTTTAAAATGAATAGGATCTTGTTTTCTTGACATCATTTGAGGTCTGAAAATATTGCATCTTTTTTGTTATTTTGACCATTTCTCGTTTTCTGCTAATAAATGCTCTAAATGACAATATTCGTATATGAAATGTTGTCAGTAGTTTATAGAATGAAACAAAAATGTTCATTTTACTCAAACATATACCTAGAAGTAGTCAAATCAGAGAAACCGATCATTTTACAGTGGTCTCATAATTTTTTCCCAGAACTCTATATATATATATATAAGTGTTAAGCATTACTGTATATCTTTTTTTTCTTGTGCCTCCAAGTTTCTTGCCTTGTTTTGTATAGACATTTTATTGTACTCCTCATTAAAATCTGTTCATATTTCCCCCCAAAAGTTGCCAAGGACTGCTTCAGATTTATTTTGAAAATAAGACTTACTTATTTTTAATCTCACTGTACCTGTACATGTGACAATAAAAGGCATTCTGTTCTATTCTATTCTATTATTATTAGTCGTTGACTTTACATAGACTTTGGTTTCTTATTATTATAGTGATGGGGGGGGTTGTAATTTGCTACCTATATTTGAAAGATAATCTGAAACCCTTTATTTTCTTCAACCCTTCTTAATTCCCAATTATTACCTCTGTTTTTGGGCGAGTGCAAATGTGTGCCAATGTGGCAAGATAAGGAATACTCCGGAGCTGAAGGCGAATCTTGTCTTTACTATTTACCAACAATAAACCAATATAAACCAGCAAAGAACTCTCAAGCCCGGGAACCTAAAACCACGCCCCCTTCCCACAGTCCTGCTGGGTGAGATGCCTGGGTCAGCTGAACGCAACCCAAGCATAACCCACGGCAACCGGTCCACCCAGTTACTGTCAGACAGTGCAGCACACAGTGCTGCTTTGAGGGACCGATAAAAACGCTCACACAAACCATTAGCCTGAGGGTGGTATGCAGTAGTACGGTGCACCTGCACACCCAAAGACCCCACCAAAGCCCTGACACAAACAGCGGGGCCCCTGTCAGATGTGATATCCGACGGGGCACCAAAACGCGCGTCACGTCTGCAGATGTCGTGGAGGACAGAGGGACCGCCTCTGGCCACCTGGTGGTTCGATCCACCATTGTGAGCAGGTGGGTATAACCCTGCGAAGGAGGCAGAGGGCCCACCAAATCCACATGCACATGGTCAAATCGTCTGGCTGGAAGGGGGAACGCTTCAAGGGGCGACGTAGTGTGCTGGTGGACCTTAGCACGCTGAATCGCCACACACACAGCTGCCCATTCTTTGACATCCCGGCGAAAGCTCCACCCCCAGATGCACAGGACACACAAGCACACGAGACGGACAATCAGCAACACGGTTTGCTTTACCAGCCACGTGTCGGATGTCAGTTGTGAACTCAGAGATGGATGCCAAGTGGTGCTGCTGGCGAGCAGACCACGGCTCTGTCACCTTGGACATTGCAAAGGTCAGCAGTTTATGATCCACATAAGCTGTGAATGAGCGGCCCTTCAGAAGGAAACGGAAATGACGGGTCGCGAGGTACAGCGCCAACAACTCGCGGTCAAAAACGCTATGCTTGCATTCACTGTCTCGCAGCTTGCAGCTGAAAAATGCAAGGGGCTGCCAAACTCCAGCCACCTGCTGTTCTACCACGGCCCCACCGCTATGTCAGACGTGTCAGTCGTTAAAGAGATGGGTGCCGGATGGGCCAGAAGGGCCGCATCAGTAAGGCCGGACTTAGCACCTTCAAAGGTCTGGACACGATCGGGTGTCCAGTCAACCGGGTCAGAGCCCTTCTCCAGTCGCAGAGCCCCGTAAAGTGGTTTCAGAAGGTGGGCGGCACGAGGGAGGAAACGGTTGTAGAAGTTAATCATGCTCAAAAACTCCTGCAGGGCCTTAACCGAGGCCGAACGGGGAAAATCCGCCACCGCCTGCACCTTAGAAGGCAGCGGAACAGCACCCTGAGGTGAAATATGGTGACCCAAAAAGTCAATAACCGGAAGACCAAATTGACACTTACCCGGTTTGACAATGACGCCATGTTCCTCCAGGCGTGACAGGTGCTCGTCTGCCGATGAACTGGCCACCAAGATGTCGTCCAAATAAATGAACACGAAAGTGAGGTCGCGCAGCACCGGGTCCATTAACCTCTGAAAAGTCAGTGCTGCCCCTTTAATGCCTTCCTGGCATGCGCAGGAATTCAAAAAGCCCAAACGTGGAAGTCACTGCAGTCTTGGGCACGTCATCCACATGCATTGGAACCTGGTGATAACCGCACACCAGGTCCACCTTCGAAAAAACGGACGTGCCCGCCAAACGCACGGAAAAATCCTGGATGTGCAGGACTGGATAGCGGTTGTGCACAGTGACATTGTTCAGGCAGCGAAAATCCCCACATGGCCGCCATGACCCGTCTGCCTTAGGTACCCTGTGAAGTGGCGAGGCCCACGGGCTGTTGGAATGTCTCACGATGCCCAAACGCTCCATAGTGACAAACTCCGCTTTAGCTAGAGCCAGCTTCTCTGCATCTAAACGTCGTGCGTGCGCAAAAACTGGCGGCCCTGCGGTAGCGATGAAATGCTCAACGCCATGCCTCGTCACCGCGGTGGAAAAGCCAGGCTTGATCAGAGACGGATATTCCGCCAGCAAACACTGAAACACGTCCTCTGAAGCTAAAAAGTCAGCGCGGGTTAACGGCCCAGATCCCCCGATTTCACACGGTAAAGTAGCGAACGTCACTGCATCGATCAACCGGCGGTTAGCAACGTCAACCATCAATACCAATAATACTGTAATCTTGCTGGTAAACCTGTATGGGTTTAACTCTAAATTAGAAAATGATATTTTGTTTGCTTCCCTGGACTCTGGTTTGGTACATTGGCTTTCTAAATACCCAAATACAATGATAGTGATGGGGGGGGGGGGGGGGCTTTAATATTGCTCTGGATGGCCTTCAAGATAGATGGCCTCCCTGAGCTAATCACTATATGGTCTCGCATTTCATCCAATTTATGCGAAAATTCAATATGATTGATATTTGGAGAGAAAAAAATCCTAATGCGAGTTCATATACATGGAGCAATAAAACACACTCACTTATTACACATGGACTTCTGGTTGGTTTCCAGCAGTTCTGATAGTAATGAGCTCAATGTTAATATCCAATATCCTGACCACTCCTTTAATAGACCACAAAGTAATCTGAATACTGTGAATCCTAACAGTCACCTTAGAAGTCCATACTGGAAACTGAACAGCTCCATTCTAAAACATGACAACGTGTGTAATATTATTATTTCATGAATTGATCACTACTGATCCACTAAGTCTAAGAAAATCATTTCTGCAGTAGCTGGGAACTGCTCTAATTCAAACTATCCACATTATTATCAACATACAGAAGTTTGATCACTGAAGCTAAAAAAGCTGAAGAAGAAAATCAAATTTCAGAAATAACATCAGTTCCACAAATAATCCGTGGGGATTGAAGTGAGAAGGATTTACAAAGCAAGATGGAGGACGTCTCTGGATGTAAGGCTGAGGGCCTTTGTGAGCAGGAGGAGGATTAGATGGTTGGAGGATTGGGGAACCAAACACTGCTTATTTCTTTCAACTTGAAAAGCGTAATGCTAAAATGTAAACAATAATGAGCGTTATCATCCTTCCCAACGCAGGACGTTGCTTGACTGCAGAGTCGCTTTATTTATGGACGGAACACGGTTGCTGAAGGCCGCAACCACGCCCACACAACAACCCAGGCACAAACCGACAAGCTGCTCTCTCATTCATTCACGTCCAACCCCTCTCCACCCACGGGCCGTCTCGTCACCCCTGCACACCTGACCCGCCCCCATTCTCCACCCACAGCCACTCACATTCCAACGGTGCATTCGCTTAACAACAAAATAATCGGAACAATCTGAACACCTTTACTGAACAATAAAACCACAACTATAACACAACTGCAGAGATGTTACCCCCCCCCCCTTACTGAATCCCTTGCCCCGATGGATTACACAAAAAGTCCCTGAGGTAGCTGGGGGGTCTTGTCTGTCTCTGGGGCCTCCTTGAATGGAGCACAACGGCCGTGTCTGCGGTCCTGCAGCACCCTGTGGCTGAGCAGGGGCTGGGCTTAGGGTTGAGGGGGATTGGCTCTGGGGGTGTGGCTGCTCTGTTTCTCCGGTGGGGTTGTCAGGGGCCCAGGTCGCTGGAGTGGGCGTGCGTCGCTTCTGTACGGGGCCACCCGTCTTCCCCGAGGTGGCAGCTGAACCCTATACACCACCTCCCCAAGCTTCTCCGATACTTCACACGGCCCCACCCAGTGGCAGTCCAACTTAGGGCACCGACCCTTCTTTCGCTTTGGGCTGTACACCCAGACCAGGTCACCAGCCCCAAAGTTGGCCCTCATGTCATAGTTCTGTTTTTGCTTCATCCCCACTTTCTCCAGCTGGTCAAGGGCAAACATGTGTGCTGACTCCATCCTGTCTTGGAGCCGCCTGGCATATTCTGGTCCCGGTGGCACCATTAGTGCATCCACAGGTTTTTCAAACGCCTGTCGGGGTCCGCAATTCCCATCCCAACATGAGTATGGCGGGTGTGCATGCCGTGGACTCTTGTACGGCAGACCTGTAGGCCAGCAAAACAAGAGGGAGGTGCATGTCCCTGTCTCGCTGGTGATCTGCAGTGAGGATGGCAAGTTGTTTCGCCAGCGTCCTGTTGAACCGCTAGACGAGTCCGTCACTCTGGGGTTGTAAAGGAGTAGTCCGGGTCTTTCGTATTCCATGGCGCTCACACATGACAGAGAAAACGGCAGACTCAAAGTTCCTCCTCTGGTTGCTATGGATAGTCTCAGCAGCCCCGAATCTGGAGAACATCCCCTCAACCAGCATGTCAGCCACAGTCTCTGCTTCCTGGTCTGGTATGGCGTACGCCTTAGGCCATTTTGTGAAGTAGTCCATGGCGACCAGGACATGGCGGTTCCCCTTGTCTGTGCGTGGAAATGGACCCATAATGTCCACAGCTACCCTCTCCATCGAGGCCCCTACTGCCAGTTGCTGGAGCGGGGTGCGGGACTGGTCTGGGGGGCTCTTGTGCGCTGTGCAGAGGTCGCAAAGGTCCTCAACATCTCTCCTGAGCTGACCCCAGTAGAAACTTTGCCGGAGCCTCGGAGGTTTTTGGAAACTCCAATGTGTCCTGCTCCAGCCGTTCCATGGCAGGATTTTAACACGGCCTCTCTAAGGGCCCTGTGACCACCACCTGCCACTTACTCTCTACTGTAGCTTGCTCTTTCCAGGCTCTCTGAAGCACTCCATCCTTCACTTAGAGTGCGGCAAAAATTTCACATAGTCTCTTAGTGGCAGGTGAGCAACCAGTAACCTCGTCCCATTGGGGTTTTCGCCCAGACTCTACACACTGTAGCACAGGGTGAAGGTCAGCGTCCTGTTCCTGTTGGGCTCTCCATTGTGCTGCATCCACAACCTGCACTGCATTGCAGGCTGGCACATCTCCGCCATGCATGGGGTCCCACTCCTGTTCAGCGCAGAGTTCCCCCTCCCGGGCCTCTCTCTTCTCACAGTACTAGCACCCATCGGGAGCACAGTGCCGTAGGGACATTGCATCAGCGTTGCCATGGCGAGCTCCTGCTCGGTACTCGACTTTGAAGGCATATGGTGCCAGTTCCTGCAGCCATCGTGCGATCTGCCCCTCTGGCTCCTTAAAAGACATGAACCACTGGAGGGCAGCGTGGTCAGTTCGGACAGTGAAGGGCAGGCCACACAGATAATATTTGAAGTGTCTTACTGCACTGACCATAGCAAGGAGCTCTCTGCGTGTCACGCAGTAGCATCTTTCAGCCTTGTTGAAGGCCCTGCTGTAGTACGCAACAACCCTCTCCCCATCTGGCTCAATACCGCTCCCGTCCCGACGTTGCTGGCATCAGTATCCAAGATAAACGGCAGGTTGGGGTCCGGAGGGGTGACTCTGTCAGGGCTTTCTTAAGACAGTTGAAAGGCTGCCCACAGTCTGGGGTCCAGGCAAAGTCACTGTCTTTCTGCTGCAGATGAAACAGGGGTGCAGTGATGCAGAAGCCACGCACACACCGTCTGCAGTAGGACGCCAGTCCAATGAAGCTCTTGAGCTCTCTCAGGTTGGAGGGGTTTGGCCAGTCCTTTACCGCTTGCACTTTCTCCTCCAGTATGCTGATGCCTTCGCCTCTGATCTTGTACCCCAGAATCTCCAGCTCCCTTCTCATAAAGCAGCACTTGTCTGGATGGAGCTTCAACCCTGCCACTGCGATCTTCTGCAGAGTCCGGCACAGGGACGCCAAGGCCACCTCAAAGGAGCTCCCATGCACCAGGATGTCGTCCAAATAGACCAGACACTCTTGTCAGGGGATGTCAGCCAACACCCTTTCCATCAACCGTTCAAACATTGCAGGGGCGTTGCACAGGCCGAGGGGGAGGACTCCAAACTGCCACTGTTCCCTGCCCGTGCAGAATGCAGTCTTTGGTCTGGCTTCCGGCCTGAGGGGCACCTGCCAGTACCCGCTATGCAGGTCCAAGGAGGAGAACCAGGATGAGCCAGAAACCAAGTCCAGGGACTTGTAGCCTCGCTTGTAGCCTCGCTACTGTGTGAGCCACGAAACTCCTTAGCATGTAGCATGTAGCCTTGCTACTGTGTGAGCCACGAAACTCCTTAGCATGTAGCATGTAGTCTTGCTACTGTGTGAGCCACGAAACTCCTTAGCATGTAGCATGTAGTCTTGCTACTGTGTGAGCCACGAAACTCCTTAGCATGTAGCCTTGCTACTGTGTGAGCCACGAAACTCCTTAGCATGTAGCTTCACTACTGTGTGAGCCACGATACTCCTTAGCATGTAGCATATAGCCTTGCTACTGTGTGAGCCACAAAACTCCTTAGCATGTAGCATGTAGTCTTGCTACTGTGTGAGCCACGAAACTCCTTAGCATGTAGCATGTAGCCTTGCTACTGTGTGAGCCATGAAACTCCTTAGCATGTAGCTTGTAGCCTTGCTACTGTGTTTGCCACGAAACTCCTTAGCATGTAGCATGTAGCCTTGCTACTGTGTGAGCCACGAAACTCCTTTGCATGTAGCCTCACTACTGTGTGAGCCACGATACTCCTTAGCATGTAGCATATAGCCTTGCTACTGTGTGAGCCACAAAACTCCTTAGCATGTAGCTTGTAGCCTTGCTACTGTGTGAGCCACGAAACTCCTTAGCATGTAGCATGTAGCCTTACGACATAAACTGTGATAGTAAAATATTGAATAAGGTTTGTAGTGCGAGTCCACAGTCATTGATTCAGTTCATCCAAAATTCACTTCTGTATTCTCAAGTAACAAGTTCACTCCCGAAGCTAAAGGTTAATGAATGAGACTTGTTAGTTTCTAATTGTACAACTAAGATTATCAATGAGGGTTGGAGAAACGTAATTAACCACTACAAAAGAACTTCTTTCAAGAAAGGCTGTGGTTCAGACAATCATTCAATGAGAATGAAAGCTCATTCCTTATTTGTTAAAATAACAATTTCTCCAAAAGTGAAGGAGACTGATTTCAAAATAATTAATGATATATATCCTCTGGGGCAAGTCCTTGAAAGAAGGTTTAAATTTGAGGTTGACCCTTGTGTTTTTTGTAACCATGAAGCTGAGACTATTTATTTGTTTTTTGACGGTCGCTACTCGAAGGTGTTTTGGACTGATGTCCTTAATTGGATTAACTTAAAGCTCAATATCCCCCCTTTTCACATTTCACACTTTGTATATTGTATAGATAATTTGTTCTCTTTTTCATCTTCTGTCATGACTATGATAATACTTTGTCCAAATACCATATTCACTGCTGCAAATAGAGGAAGAATACACCTTCTTTCCCTTGTTCTATGAGTGAATTTAAAATCTATTACAGCTCCCTAATAACTTTGAAAGACTGGAAACCTCTACACTGTTCTTATTTTAATGTCTTTACTCGTTTGCTATTTTTTTCATTTTATGTATGTATATGCTATTGCTGTTTTGTGTACCTCTGACGACCCCTAGCGTTTGGTTTAGCGTAGTCCACTCCAAGGTGCACAGAGTTCACGTGTGCCCGGGAGAGGCAGTCGGCCACTGCATTGTCTTTTCCAGCTACATGCCGGATGTCTGTGGTGAACTCTGAAATGGCAGAGAGGTGGCGCTGCTGCCGCCCAGACCAGGGCTCCGAGGTCTTGGACATGGCGAAGGTGAGGGGCTTATGGTCCACAAAAGCAGTAAACTGCCGGCATTCCAAACGGCATCTGCAAAAACTCAAAAAGTCCAAATGGCGTGATCACTGCAGTCTTGGCCACGTCCTGAGGATGGACCGGTACCTGGTGGTAGCCTCTCACCAAATCCACCTTAGAAAAAAATCACTTTTCCTGTCAGGTGGACGGAAAAGTCTTGGATGTGTGGAACGGGGTACCGATCATGTGCGGTAATATTGTTGAGGTGCCAGAAATCCCCACAAGGCCTCCATCTTCCATCCGATTTCGGAACCATGTGCAAAGGTGAGGCCCACGGGCTGTCAGAGCGCCGCACAATCCCAAGCCGTTCCAGAATGGCAAACTCCTCCTTAGCGATTGCCAGCTTAGCCGCATCCAGCCGGCGAGGGCGAACAAACACCAGTGGCCCAGTAGTGGGGATATAATGTTCCATTCCATGCTTGACAATGGAGGCTGAGAAGGTAGTGACTGCCAGTTCAGGAAACTCAGCCAGAAGCCGCTGCTACACATCCCCTGTAGCTAAGATATTGGCGAGGGGCACCGCCCCCCCTTCCCCAATGTGCAGGAGTAAGAGGAGAATGAGATGTCGTCCACCAGGCGGTGATTCGTCATATCCACTAATAGTCCGTGAGCTCACAGGAAATCTGCTCCCAGGATGGGCACGGAAACAGCAGCCATGACAAAATCCCATCTGAACTGACGGCCATTGAATGCCACAGTCAGGAACCTGGTGCCAAAGGTGCAGATGGGAGTCCCGTTAGCGCCATCCAGAGGCCGCCCTTTCCCTCCACTCGCGACGTTGGTGACGGAAGCGGGGATGATGCTCCGCTGCGCCCCGGTGTCCACGAGGAAACGCCTCCCGGATCCAGTGTCTTTAATAAACAGCAGCTTCCCGGTGTTCCCGGCGCTCACAGCTGCTATGGAGCTCTGGTGTTTCCCTGCAGAGAAGGAGCGGGGCGGCGTGCAGCGCTGGGCTCTGCTCCCCAAACGCCGCTGGAAGAAACACAGCTGGACGTCTTTCTTGCATCGATCCGTTACTGCCCCGACCGTAGCCTGTGCTTCGTCCTCCAGCTGGTGTCCAAGCTGCGCCGGCAGAACTGCTTGTCCTCCGTACGGCGTGATGCCAGCAGGATCCTGTCTGCCTCCTCCACCAACCCACCATAGTCTTTAGTGCGCACTGGCGGGGAGCTGGCGGGGAGCTGGCCAGAGCGGCGCGCACCTGAGCAGGTGTTTTGTGGAATATTTATACAGGATCGCTTTCAGTAGGCGCACAATCAAAACACAAACACTTCTTGGCTAGAATAAATGCGTCTTTTATTCCCCACCAATCAGTGACGAGCAATACAATACACAGCAGTGATAAATCAATCGCTTCCCTCACCCGTGACGCTGATCTGGAGAGCCCACAGATCGGGCATGGGAAATGCTGTGCTGGTCCACGCGAGTGTACGGCTCCGATGGAAGACTCTAGCTATCCTTTCCCTTACTCCATCTTTATAGGGACGAGCGGCCGCCCCGCCTGCGCATCACTGGAAACTGGCCAGGTCTCCAAATGCTCAGGAGCGGGACGGCTAATCACCCGTACAAAGAGGATTCCTTTGCCGAAGGTCTCTTGTGCGAACGTGCAAATCTGCACGCACGCAGGATTCCCCCGCCGAAGGTCTCCCGTGCGAACGTGCAAATCCGCACGTACGCAGGATTCCTCTGCCGAAGGTCTCTTGTGCGAACGTGCAAATCTGCACGTACGCATTATTTCCCTTTCATTCCACCACGCACAACCGGCGCCTCCTTGTTCTTTTCCGAAGGTCTCTTGTGTGATAAGCATGAATCGGCAGCCCTCGGTGTTCTTTTCCGAAGGTCTCTTGTGTGAACCAATTATATTAGGATCAAAACAACTGATATAAGCATGATAAGCATGAATCGGCAGCCTTCGGTGCTTTTCCTCTGTGCAGGGTCTCATAAGGTCTCTTGTGCGAACGTGCAAATCTGCACGCACGCATTATTTCCCTTACATTCCACCCCTAGACCTTATGAAATCCTGCGAACAGGCCAGATTATGGAATTCAAGCGAGTTGTGCTTGTCCAGATTAAATGCTGTCCATTAAACACATGTAGATATGGAATACCGTGAGGTGAGTACATATACACAAAAAGCAATGTCCCGTATGTCCACTCCACCATACAATCTGCCCAGTCATCCGATAAAAACTCGGCACTGAAATGTTTCCCCTCAATCATGATTTATGCTAGCAGAGTGCGCGTTATGCGACGAGTCAGAGAGCGCCTAATCCGACGGACATACAAGCAGGTGAGAACATTAAACAGGGATATTGCAATAACAAGCATAAGCAAAACAAACAAGGAAGGCATCACTACTGTCCGTGAAAACGGAGAGGCTCCGGTGAATATGTCATACCAGTGTGAGGCGGAATTTTGCTCCACCAATTGTGCCACTGCCTGCATACGCTGGGATGCCACCAAAGTACTGACATGTAACTGAGTAACGTTGTGTCGGTGCTGTTGGACCAACTCGGCCAGGTGCCTAGACCTGTTCATAGCGCTCTGAAACATGGTAAGGTTAATTCCTAGCCTGAGTCCACGTAAACGTTCCCAATACAAGTCAGACTTCCTATGTGACCTGGTGTAGTTAGTCAGTCTATAGGTGTGGTTATGCCAATGCCAAAGATAGACATTACGCAAACATCCCGAAAACGGCACATAAGGTAACTGAGGATATGAGTGCATAGTTGCTAAACAGAGAGTGTGTGGTCCTATCTGATGCAAAATGTCTCGTGATGATTCATGTCTCCAGTTACATGTCCCGCGGGACATTTTACTCCCACCCCTAGGTCCAGGACCACTGATTGATTGGGCGGTAATGTTACCGTTTCCATGTTTTTAAGAGGATAGCCTGGTTCCCCATGTGTGTTTTTCAGGGGCAACACAGCTCGATCATCCTCCTTCCAAAATCTCACAGGGACAGAAGACACTACAGGCGCCTGAGTGATTGACAACATGCGAGCCAAGGGAGTTGTTCCATTTGCTACCACCCTGTTGTTAATCTTTCCCACTGCTTCCTGTATGATCTTTCCCCATCCCCTGAGTGAACCGTCAGGTGTTAATTTCTTCATGGTGGTTTTGAGTATACCATTCATACGCTCTATTAATCCTGCAGCCTGCGGATAATAAGGTACGTGATACACCCATTTCACATGGTGTTCCTGAGCCCAGGTTTTTACCATGTGTCCCGTGAAGTGTGAACCATTATCAGTCTGAACTTCTAATGGTATGCCATAATATGTTTGTATTTTCCCCAAACATTGCAGTGTAGAGTACTGATTAGCATGTCTACTAGAGTGAGTTACTAGAACCCCAGAGTATGTATCCACAGCCGTGCATACATACCTATTTCCTGATGAAAATGGAAGAGGCCCTATGAAGTCCATCTGCCATACCTGCCCTGGCTGTCTCCCCCTGTGAAGATGCCCATGTACCTGTTGGGGCGTGCCCCGTCTTTGGTGCTGACACCTTTCACACTGGTTGATAGCAGTTTTGATATGGTCGAGTTTCAGGTCTATTCCTCGGGATAGTGCCCATTGCTGGGTTCCTTGAATACCCCAATGTCCGGGCTTGTCATGTACCCATGCAGCTAGCCCCTCAGTGCTTTCTCTCTCTATTCGTCTGATCTGTGCCAATCCATCTACAGTGGCATTGTGCAATGCCTCTACAGTAGGATGCTTGGTGTGTGCGTCAACATGCATTACTGTGGTTTGTACGGTCTTGACCTTTTCCCAAATATCTTCCCACAGTTTTCTTCCCCAAACTTCCTTGTTGTGGATCTTCCAGTCATGCCTCCGCCATGTTGGCATCCAGGTTATCATCCCAGTAGCTACTGACCAGGAGTCAGTGTAAATGAATGCTTTCCCTATACCCTCATGGTTGAGTACCAAATGTACTGCCTGTAACTCTGCTAGTTGACTACTACCCCCTTCACCTGTGACGGATAGCACTTCCCCTGTAGCAGGATTATAAGCAGCAGCTTTCCAGCTCCTTTTTCCATTCAACCACTTTGCTGAACCATCAGTAAACCATGCATGCTTTTGCTCTTCCTCTGTGAGTTCATTCCACAGCTTTCCCTGAGTCACCGGAGACTCTTCCAGAGGCTCAATGACAGCCACGAGCTCTCCTTGCTCAGGTACATCTGCAACCTTTTCATGCAATAGTGACACACCCTTGATTCCAGGTTTGGCACGTTCTGACACATACCACTTCCATTTTATGATGCTGGACTCCTGTGCAGTCCCAATACGGTGAGTAGTGGGATTACTAGTAACCCAAGACATAATAGGAATTAGCGGTCGCATCAAAACCTCATGTCCAACAGTTTGTGTCTCTGTTTCCACCAGAGCCCAATAACACGCCAACAACTGTTTTTCAAACGGAGTATAACGTGTACCAGCATCTGGCAGTTTTCGAGACCAAAATCCAAGAGGTCGTCTTTCTCGACCTTGTTTCTGCCATAGACTCCAGTTGGCATAATCTCCTGCAGCAGATACCTGGAGCTCAACGGGCCCGGACTGTATCTTGCCTAGGGAAACCGCCTGCTGGATAGCTTCCTTAGCTAACTCAAACGATGTTTGATGTTTGGATGTCCATTCAAAATCATGTTTCTTCCGTGTCACATGATACAGAGGCTGTAAGATCTGTCCCAGATGAGGAATGTGGTTCCTCCAATACCCAAACAGACCTATGAACCGCTGCACATCTTGCTTACTCTGTGGAGTAGCACATGCCAAGACCTTCTCTTTGGCCTGTGGGAGGATCTCTCTTTCTCCCTTGTTCCACCAAATACCCAAAAACGTCACTGTCTGAGTAGGACCTTTCACCTTTGCAGGATTGATTTCCCATCCATATTCCCTCATATGTGCAACCAGCATAGGTAATAGTTCCTCAATCTGCTCTTGAGAGTCCGCCTGAATCATCACATCATCAATGTAATGAGACAATAAGACCCCTTTGGGCAGCGGGAATGAATCCAAATGCTCAGCCACAATACGATGGCATATGGTAGGGCTGTGCAAATAACCTTGAGGCAGACGTGTGAATGTGTACTGTCTACCTTCCCAGGTAAATGCAAACTGTTCTTGTCGGTCATTAGGTATAGGAATGGTAAAGAACGCATTAGCCAGATCTATTACCCCATACCATGTTCCAGAATGATGTTGAACCCGTTCAATGATTCCCACCGTATCTGGGACTGCAGATGTCAACAGGGGAGTTACCTGATTCAACTTCCGGTAGTCAACTGTCATTCGCCATGATCCATCTGGTTTATGGACAGGCCAAATGGGATTGTTCCATGCAGTAGTACAGGTTTTGAGTACTCCTGCTTCCACATAGTCTTTGATCGTTGTGGTGACCTCCTCATGACCCCCTGGGATCCGGTACTGTTTTAAACTTACCATTTGTGTGGCCTGTGGGATAGGAAAGGGTGCCATTTTCACCTTTCCTGCCAGGACTGGCCGTGCCATTACAACTGGTTCCGTTCCAAATTGGAATCGGCCATGTTGTAAGTGCAGTGTCATTCCTGCCAAAATGTCAATGCCAATAATCCATTCTTTAATGGGTGTGATCAAAACATCATATTGTCTTTTCGTCAAATGTCCAATCTTTAAATCAAGTTTAATTTGTTTGGCTGAGACTGCTTTTCCTCCCAGCCCACTGACTTCCATTTGTCGTCCTTTGAATTTATGAGGATTCCCATGTATTATGGTGGCCTCTGCCCCAGTGTCCACGAGAGCGCGCACTTTTTGAATATTGCCCCTGTTCCAAAATATTTCCAATTCCACATGGGGGCGCATATCATTTATGGTCCAATTGTGGATCCTCATTACCGGGGCTCGACCTTCATCCTATAAATCGAATTCGGATAGGTCGGGGTACAGTTTAGAGGAGTGGCGTTGTTTGTTTTTGCCCTTCCCCTTTCCTTTGCCCTTGATTTTCCGGGCTGCAACCTCCACCATGGCAAATGAGTCATCCTCATCCTCCGACTCCTCCTTAGGCGGAGCCCTTGGTTCCCGCCTATCCCCACAGCGGCAGTTGTGAGAGAACTGTCCGAGACATCGGACCTGTTTAGTCAACAACCCTTTGGTTTTACACATTTCATGCAGTTTAGAAGTTGGCACACCATCAATAGAACTCGCATCTACCCCGGCTTGCATGAGTTTAGCCCACAAATCCCTGCGTGACGGTCCCTGGAACCCCTCCCGGCGCGGCACATTATCTTTACGCGGCTCCGGTCGGAATGCACTGGGACGCCACTGGTTTTTGTCGTCAAACGCACGCTGTGCCTCCCAATTTCCCAAACCCACCAATTCCTTCATTTTCAGCAACAGAGACTTCACTGGATCCGCCATGCTCCCCAGCGACAAAGTTAAAATTAACCCTTTGTACGCAGCAGGCGCAGAGCGCAGCAAACCATCTCTCATCGCTTTAGTCATTGTGGTCTCCAGGTAATGCACAGAACCTTTCCCTTGAGTGAGCACATCTCTCATCGCCAGCTCCCGCAGGTGATCCATGCCCTCCCGCAACGTATGCCACATCTCCTTAGCAGGAGGCGTGTCTGCCGTGTTGGGATAAGCATTTTTCACCGCCGCAGCATACAAATCGAGAAGCGTCCCTCCTCGCTGTTCAAACTTAACATCTCGCACCATGCTGTTTACCAGCGGATCAGTTGACAAACGCAAAAACTTGGTGAAATCATTAACATCGATGGTTACCCCTCCGGCACCATTTTCAACCATGCGAACCAACCATTGCATCAACGATTCTCGAGATGTCTGTCTGAACCTGTCTGACAGATGTTGAACCTCGTCAGCTGTGTAATCCTCTGTGATTACTTCAACAGTAGCATCAGGGAGCGGTCTCATCTGCGGATGACCGTGTCTGTCCATTACTGGATCACCATTTCCATCTATTATTACCCGCCGATCCTCAGGGATCCACGGTTGAACCTCTTTCCTACGGGCTATGGGTCTCGCTACAGCCCCTTGCACAGACGGACCTTCACCGTCATCATCATCGTCATCCTCTGTCCAAGGATAACCAAAATCATCATCATTCCAGATATCTCCATCCCAGCTGGCGGGATCAAAACCCCCACCATTAGCTGTACCAGTTACCAAGGCACGAATCTTCCGTCTATCAGGTCGCTTTTTCCGATTTTCCAATTTCTTCAGAACTGCGACCCGATACACGGAGTCCTCTGCTACCTCCTGCAGCCGCTGATGCTGCCCATGCAACAGCTGCAGTTGAGTTTTTACCAAAACCTCATTCTGTTTAATTTCAGCACAGTCTACTTGTAACTGTCTGATCTTCTGTTCCTGTAAGCGATTTTCCTCCGTTTTTCTCCGCCACGCAGCGGCTAATAACCACACACGCCGCTGCAGGGCATCGACCGGTTTCTTTTCATTCACAGGACACTTTTGTAGCGCGGCGGCTACTTCTGCACCACTTGCAGTTTTAACAATCGGGGTCCATGCTTCCATGCGTCCCCCTCCTTTCCGAAGTTCAGTCGCTACCGAGCGGAATTCAGGATCTTCCTCCCACCCCGGCACTGTCCATATTTCAGGAACTGATACCGCGGCGGTTGGTTTCTCCTTTCCTTCCTCCTCTGCAGCGCTCTTTTTCCTCCAGAACATTGTGCGTATCTGAAATCACAATCCTGTTCGTGACGCCAATTTGTTTTGTGGAATATTTAAACAGGATCGCTTTCAGTAGGCGCACAATCAAAACACAAACACTTCTTGGCTAGAATAAATGCGTCTTTTATTCCCCACCAATCAGTGACAAGCAATACAATACACAGCAGTGATAAATCAATCGCTTCCCTCACCCGTGACGCTGATCTGGAGAGCCCACAGATCGGGCATGGGAAATGCTGTGCTGGTCCACGCGAGTGTACGGCTCCGATAGAAGACTCTAGCTATCCTTTCCCTTACTCCATCTTCATAGGGACGAGCGGCCGCCCCGCCTGCGCATCACTGGAAACTGGCCAGGTCTCCAAATGCTCAGGAGCGGGACGGCTAATCACCCGTACAAAGAGGATTCCTTTGCCGAAGGTCTCTTGTGCGAACGTGCAAATCTGCACGCACGCAGGATTCCCCCGCCGAAGGTCTCCCGTGCGAACGTGCAAATCCGCACGTACGCAGGATTCCTCTGCCGAAGGTCTCTTGTGCGAACGTGCAAATCTGCACGTACGCATTATTTCCCTTTCATTCCACCACGCACAACCGGCGCCTCCTTGTTCTTTTCCGAAGGTCTCTTGTGTGATAAGCATGAATCGGCAGCCCTCGGTGTTCTTTTCCGAAGGTCTCTTGTGTGAACCAATTATATTAGGATCAAAACAACTGATATAAGCATGATAAGCATGAATCGGCAGCCTTCGGTGCTTTTCCTCTGTGCAGGGTCTCATAAGGTCTCTTGTGCGAACGTGCAAATCTGCACGCACGCATTATTTCCCTTACAGCAGGTAGTTGACGGAGGAACAGCTGGATGAAGAGGAACTCAGCGTCACCCGATCCCCGCAGCGCCAACATGTTCTCCATCAGCTCCTGGGTTTAGTGTCTCCCTACATGTTCTCCATCAGCTCCTGGGTTTACTGTCTCTCAACATGTTCTCCATCAGCTCCTGGGTTTACTGTCTCCCTACATGTTCTCCATCAGTTCCTGGGTTTGCTGTCTCCCAACATGTTCTCCATCAGCTCCTGGGTTTGCTGTCTCCCAACATGTTCTCCATCAGCTCCTGGGTTTACTGTCTCCCAACATGTTCTCCATCAGCTCCTGGGTTTACTGTCTCCCAACATGTTCTCCATCAGCTCCTGGGTTTACTGTCTCCCAACATGTTCTCCATCAGCTCCTGGGTTTACTGTCTCCCTACATGTTCTCCATCAGCTCCTGGGTTTACTGTCTCCCAACATGTTCTCCATCAGCTCTTCCAAGCCGTTGAGAGACAGAAGGCGCTCCGCCCGCTCAGCATCAGACAGCTGGAACAGCCGGAGGAGTTGAGTTTTGAGCGCGGTGTATTTTCCATGCACCGCCGGGTCCCGAAGCAGAACCATTACCCGGCGGGTGGTGGAACAATCCAGCGCTGCGACGACGTGAAAGTATCTAGTGTCGTCTACCGTTACCCCTCGGAGATGGAACTGAGCCTCGATGTGTTGGAACCACGTCTCTGGATCGTGCTGCCAAAACTCTGGCAGTTTGACAGCAGCGGCGTACACAGCGGGGGCTCCGGCTACCAGCGATTGCACCGCTGCTGGCTTCAACAGACATGTTCAGATGTCAGGGTCACCAATGTGGAGGCTGGGAAAGGTGAGACGGACAAAGGAGTTGAGTCTGTTTTTCTTTATTGCCTCCAGCAGCATGACAGTTCACCTTTCAAAACATTTCTCTCGTGCGTCACCGCACTTCCTCTTTTCACACCTCCCCGTCACCAACACACCCCCACACGTCACCGACTCGCCCACTCCATTCTGGGTGCGAGAACTCCCTCCAGGTGCACACCACACTATATACAGAGACCATGTCCAATGTCCAATGCTGCAGACAGTGTCAGCTCCTCTGCTTTGCTCTGAGGTTTTTTTTGCACTTTGCAATTTGGTACGCCACCTTCCATGATGCTAAAGCTGACTGATCTACTGAAGTAGCATTCACTTTTCTGAAGTAGCATTCGCTTTACTGAAGTAGCATTCGCTTTAAGATAAGATAAGATATCCCTTTATTTATCTCACATGTGGACAAATGTGCAGTGGTACAACAGGATAGTAAAGAGAAAGAAGCACACATAGCAGGAACTAAAAAAGCAGATAAAAATACAATATAATGAAAATATACACACGGTGCCTATCAGTGGGGACATGTACAGAATATGGGGGTGGATGTATTTTACATAGTAAATACGCTTTTATAGATTATTATAGTTATAGCACCACTTCTTGCCCAGTTGGAGTGGAGTGATAATGTCCGGTGGTGGTGTGCAGTGGTCTACTTGGAGCAGGCTTGGTTGAAGAGTCTGACTGCAGCAGGGAGGAAGAACCGGTGGAGTCTCTCCTTCAGACACTGTGGGTGGAGAAGCCTGTCACTGACGGAGCTGCCCAGTGATGTGACGGTACCATGTAGGGGGTGGGAGACGGTCTCCATCCGGGATGAAAGCTTCTTCAACATCCTCCTGTCTCCCACCACCTCCACAAGGTCCAGGGGGCAGCCCAGGGCAGAGCTGGCCTTCCTCACCAGTTGGTTCCTGTCTGCAGCCGGAGTGCTGCTGCTCCAGCAGACCACTCCATAGAAGATGGCTTTCCATCACTACTTTTAGTTGCTTTTAAACTAGGCTTACACTCAATTAACACTGTTTCTTATTAATCATAAACATTCACAAACTACATACAGCATTAGCAACAAGGAGAAACTCCACATAAAAGATACCTCAATCTCAATATGCTAATTTAGGCACAAGCGTTAGGCTTCACCACCGCACGAGACACAAACACAACGGCCGTGATTATACTGTATATCACCTGATACGTCATACTGGCTGATGAGTTATGTGTAAGGACCTTACAATTGTTATTTTGGTTTCATTCAACCGTGTACTGACCTGGAAAAAGACAGACAATGGACACTGAAATTAACACCGAGAGCTGCCGTTGATGGTCGGATTGCATTTGAGGAGACACAGAAAGGTGAACAGCAAACCCAACCTGGCGGCAACGCGTCACACACAAGGTTCCACTTCTTGACTCAAGTTCCCTCTTACCGCTCCTAAATTCAGGAAAGCACCACATTATAGATATACAAATCTGAATAAATGTAACCAAAAATAAAAATGTTATTTTACCTCCAAATGAAACTAAAAACAATGTGGTCACATATTTTTAGGTGCACCATTAAAGCATCCACGGTCACTCCCCTCGCCCCTCAAGGAGCTGCTCCCCCCACTCACCACAACACCTCCCTCCACTCCAATAACTCATCACACCTTCATATCCCCAGGACCAACCTCAGCCCCATGGGGGACCGGACTTTCTTCCCCCCACCTGTGGACTTTACTTCCAGACCATTTGAAGTCACCACAGACCGTCTTTGTTCTGCACTTCTTCATTGATTTTGACGGCAGTTTGAAGGATTTGATTTTATTGTTTTTAGCACTTTGAGATCCACAAATGTAAAGTAAAATACAAATAAAATGTATTATTATGATCATGGAAGCAAAAAACATTTTTTTTGATGTAACGTTAAAAACCATTTAAAAGTTAAACGACGACTCATTCAGGTTCAATATGAAACAAACACTGAACAAAAAAACAATTGGATTCAAATCAACATTTAATTTCAGCACAAAGCAACACCACATTTATTTTAACCTTCTAACTTCAGATTTTGGGCTCAAGCTGAACTTCCTGAACAAGATTTCCCAGAAATTGCCGTGTTGGGATAAGCATTTTTCACCGCCGCAGCATACAAATCGAGAAGCGTCCCTCCTCGCTGTTCAAACTTAACATCTCGCACCATGCTGTTTACCAGCGGATCAGTTGACAAACGCAAAAACTTGGTGAAATCATTAACATCGATGGTTACCCCTCCGGCACCATTTTCAACCATGCGAACCAACCATTGCATCAACGATTCTCGAGATGTCTGTCTGAACCTGTCTGACAGATGTTGAACCTCGTCAGCTGTGTAATCCTCTGTGATTACTTCAACAGTAGCATCAGGGAGCGGTCTCATCTGCGGATGACCGTGTCTGTCCATTACTGGATCACCATTTCCATCTATTATTACCCGCCGATCCTCAGGGATCCACGGTTGAACCTCTTTCCTACGGGCTATGGGTCTCGCTACAGCCCCTTGCACAGACGGACCTTCACCGTCATCATCATCGTCATCCTCTGTCCAAGGATAACCAAAATCATCATCATTCCAGATATCTCCATCCCAGCTGGCGGGATCAAAACCCCCACCATTAGCTGTACCAGTTACCAAGGCACGAATCTTCCGTCTATCAGGTCGCTTTTTCCGATTTTCCAATTTCTTCAGAACTGCGACCCGATACACGGAGTCCTCTGCTACCTCCTGCAGCCGCTGATGCTGCCCATGCAACAGCTGCAGTTGAGTTTTTACCAAAACCTCATTCTGTTTAATTTCAGCACAGTCTACTTGTAACTGTCTGATCTTCTGTTCCTGTAAGCGATTTTCCTCCGTTTTTCTCCGCCACGCAGCGGCTAATAACCACACACGCCGCTGCAGGGCATCGACCGGTTTCTTTTCATTCACAGGACACTTTTGTAGCGCGGCGGCTACTTCTGCACCACTTGCGGTTTTAACAATCGGGGTCCATGCTTCCATGCGTCCCCCTCCTTTCCGAAGTTCAGTCGCTACCGAGCGGAATTCAGGATCTTCCTCCCACCCCGGCA
Source organism: Lipophrys pholis (assembly GCF_963383615.2). NCBI lineage: Eukaryota > Metazoa > Chordata > Actinopteri > Blenniiformes > Blenniidae > Lipophrys > Lipophrys pholis. The sequence goes on along the minus strand of NC_137630.1, from coordinate 210,114 downwards.
CTGTCCATATTTTGATGTAACGTTAAAAACCATTTAAAAGTTAAACGACGACTCATTCAGGTTCAATATGAAACAAACACTGAACAAAAAAACAATTGGATTCAAATCAACATTTAATTTCAGCACAAAGCAACACCACATTTATTTTAACCTTCTAACTTCAGATTTTGGGCTCAAGCTGAACTTCCTGAACAAGATTTCCCAGAATCCTTCATGACATCATCTCTTTGTGAGTTTTCACGTGGAACAACGAATTACAATGTTGACTGAAACTTTTCCCACATGTTCCACAGGAATACGGCTTCTCACCTACTGAAACCTTTGCCATGTTTCACAAATAATTTTCTTTTTATCAGTGACGGTTTTTAAGTTTTGGCCTAATTTAGGTTTTTGATGGACATTTTCACCAGATGTTCCGTCACCAAGAAGCTCTTCACCTTCAGCCTGCTGCTCTGACTCAGAAACCTCGTCCACATGGTCGCCAAGAACTACGCTGCATTTTTTCAGCTCGACATTTCTAGTTGATTCTGAGTCGATAGGTTTTGTCACATGGTGGACTTCAGAGTCATGAGAGAGGAGCTGCTCAGAGTCCAGTTCTTCTTCTGGTTCACTCAGGGAACTGTGCTCCGCAAAAGAAGGAACCTGAAAGGAACCACTTTCTACCTTCAGTGTGAGACTCCCTCCCTCCTGGCTGGTACCGGAGTCCTGCTGCTCCTCAAGCTGGGAAACCTCTGGTTCTTCTGGTTCCTCTTTGACCTGTGGAAGTTCTGGTTCTTCTGGTTCCTCTTTGATCTGTGGAGGTTCTGGTTCTTCCTGCTCTCCAGAGTAGTCTGTTTCCTGGTTCAAGAGCTGCGCCTCCCTGCTGGTGGTGCTCTGGAGAGACAAATAAGTACCAGATGAAAGGTTGGTTTCATTACTTCTACAGTTCCAACTTTAAAACTAATCTGGGCCTCAAGCGGTGAAATTGAAAACTTTCCACATTCATCTGATCTTCTGTCATTTTCACACAACATTATGTTAACTTCACCATGCTACCTGAGATGGAGTCATCATGAGACGTCCTGCGTTTGAATGAAATGCCTCTTCAGAAACCATCAATGTCCACAGCTTGATTGGGCCGTCCATGTGGGACTGAATGTGTTCATTCACACTTTTCCATACCTGTTCTGTGGAGCTTAATTTGAGGTTTCCAGATATTATCCAGCAGTCTGCGCTGATGATCCATCTCCTCCTGGTACGGGACCACAGTTTGCTGAAACACGGTGAAGACTTCTCCGGCAGCAGCAGTTAGTCGCTGGGTGGTCCAGTCTCTCACAGAGTCGTTGGAATCGTCACGTTCTGGAAAAGTGTCTGGATGTGTTAGTGTGTACTGGTTTGATGCAGAAAAGAATCTCAGAAGATCTTCTTGGTCTCAGCTCATGTTTTATTGTCTCGTCAGGAGGCTTGTATGTTCAAACTGGGCCGAGGACTCAAACTGTCAACAGCACGCAGGATCAGAGCAGAAGAACCCTGGAGAACGTCTTCAATGACATTGAACTTGTTGTGGTTCTCCTCTAACATCAGAGTTATCTGTGTGGTCCTCTGCAGCTGTCAACCGGTCCAAACCAGCCGGTCTTGTTGTTGTTTGCTGTTGTTTTCATCTCACCTTGTTTGTGTGTGTGTCTGTATTCCTGAGCAGAAGGTGTGTGTATGTTACTTCATTAAGGCCTGGTTGTTCTGACTCCATGCAGCAGAAAGTTCTTACTACTACTACTACAACTACAACAACAACAACAACAACAACAACTCTTCTGAACTCAGAAACATCAGTGGGAAGTTTCCACTTCGACCTGTTTCATGTCTTTTTATTTTCCAGACACATTTGAAAACCTAATTTTTCTTGAGCTCGAGTCCATTTTTTTCCCTCCAGTCTATAAATCACTTCTAACAGCACAGAAGCTGTTTCCTCTGTTTGTGATCAGATTAATCTGGTTTAATCCTGAAGGTTTCTGACTTCAAATCTCTCTGCTTGTTTCACTTTGAAGCAGAACTGAAGCTGCAGCCTCGTTTCTGTCTGGAGCTTCAAAAGAAAAGCAACAATCCTCCACCAGTCACATTCATGTCTTCATTGGGACTTTTCCAGACCTGTTCTGTGGAGCTGCATTTCAAGTTTCCCGCTGAATTCCAAGAACATGCTTTAGCTTGTTGGACTCTGTTATGTTCTGGAGACTCACAGAGGAAAGATTTCATCTCCTGCAGCAACAATGTCTTCACTTCAGGCTTGGAGAGCGTTTATCAAGCAGCGACTGCCTGCTGCTGCTGGAGGAATCTCTTCCGTGTTTCAACAAACTGTTGTCCAGGACCAAATACAGGAGGACATGTTGAGGACAGATCACACACACATGATGCAGCTCATGGACACTCTCGCGCTCGCTCGCGCTCGCTCGCTCGCGCGCGCGCGCACGCGCACGCACACGCACACGCACACGCACACACACACACACACTTCATCATGAATGAAACAAAGTCTGAACCACCGATTTTTAGACATGGAACAGATGAGTGCACGTTTTGATACCTGCATCATGGCTCTTTAGATTTGTTCTGAATTACAAATAGAAAATGGTAAATGGTTTCACTTATATGCTGCTTTTCCATCACTTGAGCCGTCCCCAAAGTGCTTTACACTGTTAATCATATTCACCCGTTCACACACCTTCAGACTGAGAGACGACCACTTTACCAACCGAGCCACAGCTTCTCATATCAGGATGGAGACACTCAGCAAATTATGCTTTTCCAAATGTCCCTTGTTTCAAATAGGTGTAATTCTAGTACACTGGCTGTTTGCATATTGAGACGTTTCAGTCGACATAGAAATCAAAAGCTACATCACATCTTTTTTTTACATGCAAATATAGGTGTAATACTAGAAATACTTTAATAGTTGGTCAGACATCACCTTATTCCTGGCATAATGTACAAATATCAGTGATAAATAAACAAAAGTCCAGACTGTTTGATTTAACATTTGATAAACACTTTCAAGTCAGTTGTGTTTATCACTCATTTACATGCATTTGTTTCTTATATTATATAAAACACTTGTAGTTATTTGATGTGTTAATGCATCAATTTAGTGGGATCAGTACAACAGCTTTCTGTTGCATTGAACTTAATTACGACTTGATTTAATTGAACGATACATTCATTTTACATTAATTCTGCTTGTCCCATTCATAAATGGGAATATTAGAAACACTTATAGAACAGTGCACAGAGTGACTCTGAAATAGGACATTTCTTCTTCAAACTTTTCATTGGAATTACCTCCATCTTCATTTCTCCTTTTCTCCAGATTAGGAGCCAATCCCAGCTGAGTGGGAAGCAGCCAGAAGCAGCGTCCATCCTGCCCCGTCCATCACAGAGCAACACAAAGCAACAACAGTCACACACAGTTTGGAGTCATCTCGTATTTCTTTAACTATGTGATAAAAACTGTAGAAACCCACAATCACCCAGGAATAACATTGCTGTGAGGCCAGAGTGTAAACCACTACATCCTCATATATATAAATACACGCTGGAATACGTGATACTTCATTGGGGGGTCTTGAGTCATTCACACCTCCATCCATCCATCCATCCAGCCATCCATCCATGTATCTATTTATTTCATCAGTTGTATAGTTTAAGAGCACAAAGTAATTCACATGCAAATATTACACAATTATCAATGAACAAATGAAGTAATACAAAGAAAACAGTTGGTTTGTGTCACAATCTGTTATTCAGAACTGGATTCTCAAGATTCTAAATCTATAAATCAAGAGTGTGGAGTGGCAGGTTCTCCTACAGTTACTCAGAAAATCAGAACCTGGACTTTGCGGCGGATGAAAAAGACTGTGGGTAATATATGTCTGAGAGGAGAGCAAAAGTCAATTTGTCCTTGCAAAGATCAAAGAGAAGTCTTTTGGCATTGAAGATGGGTGGAACACCGGCTGGTTCAACGAGTCAGCAGGCAGAGCTCTCATGGCGTGTGGAGTCCTGTACGTTACCAGGTCAGTGGATCTCACAATGGAAGGAATCTTCTATGTGTTTGACACCAAGACCAGCGAGGAGAAGCATCTCAGCATGCGCTTCCAGAAGGTTGAGGAAGAATATAGCAGTCTGGATTATAATCCCACTGATCAGATGCTCTACATGTACAACATGTCCTGTAAGGTGAGATTGAAGAAAGAGTGATTCCCTCTGGCTGGGATCTGACTTCACCTTCCATCCCTGACGCTGTATGAAGCACTGCATGGCGATATGAAGCCGTTCTAATGGCTTTTTCTGAAATATAATCTAAGTCAAGCATTCAAGTCATTTGACATGGAAATAACAGAATATGAAGAAATCTATTGCTATACCGAAGTATTATTTATGACCTTACATCTGAAATAAAACTTTCTATTTTGACCAATTAAAATTTCATGTCCACTGTCGCGGGGTCCACCCAACAACCTTCCCAAAAATGGGAAAAACGATGGCGTAGTCGTCAGCTGTGTTGTTCAGGAACGTGGCGGGTGCTCCATGCAGACCAAATGGCATGACTGTAAACTGGAACAGACCCGCTGGTGTCCGGAAGGCTGTATATGGCCTGCACGTCTTCTCCAGCGGCACCTGCCAGTATCCTTTACACAGATCCAAGGTGGTGATGTATCTGGCTGCTCCAATCCTCTCCAGCAGGTCATCAATCCTTGGCATCGGGTAAGCGTCAAACGCTGAGATGGAGTTGAGTTTTCGGAAGTCAATGCAGATCCGGAGCGAACCATCCTTCTTAAATACTATAACCACCGGACTGCACCACTCTGAGTTTGAAGGCTCAATCACTCCTAGCTTCAGCATCTCTTTCACCTCCTGCTGCAGCCTTCCAACCAGATGTTGTGGAACCCGGTAACAGCGTTGGCGAATGGGCTGTCCCTCCTTCAGGTGAACGGCATGCTCAACCAAGGTGGTCTGTCCTGGGCTGGATGCAAAGAGGGAGGAAACCCCCTGAAAAATCTGTCGAAGCTGGGCTGCCTGTTCTGGCTCAAGATGTGCTAGCACTGGACTGGTAGTCCTGGTTAGGTCCTCCACGCCCTCCAGGTCCTCCTCCATTTCCTCCTCTGGCTCCACCTTCCTCACCAACAGCGATTGGACCGGAGGCTGATACAGACGCTCCTTCCACTCCTTCAGCAGGTTGATATGGTACGTCTGTTTGGTTTTTTTCTTCTCTGGGCAATGAAGCTCATAGGTGACTGGGCCCATTCTACGGCTGACCACGTATGGCCCTTGCCATTTCGCCAGGAGCTTGTTGCTGGAAGATGGGAGGAGCAACAGGACCTTTTGGCCCGGTTGGAACTCCCGGTGTCGTGCCTGCTGGTCATACCAGGTCTTCTGGGTCTTCTGGGCCTCCCGCAGGTTCATCTCTGCCTCTTCCTGGTATTGAGACAGCCGTTCTCTCATCTCCAGAACAAACTGTACCACGCCTCGGTCACTTGGCTCGGTGGGTGGTCCCTCCCAGCTCTTCCGGATCAGATCCAACGGCCCCTGGACATCCCAGCCATACAACAACTCAAAAGGTGAGAAACCTGTCGACGCCTGGGGAACTTCTCTGTAGGCGAAGAGCAGGAACGGCAGCCAGCGGTCCCAGTCCTTGCCGGTGTCATCCACAAATTTCTGGAGCATCCTTTTGAGCGTCTGGTTGAACCGCTCCACTAGCCCATCCGTCTGTGGGTGGTATGGGGTAGTCTTGATTGCAGAGATGCCCAGTTGTTTGTTGAATTGTTGCATTAGCCTTGAGGTAAAGTTCGTTCCCTGGTCAGTCAGGATCTCCTCTGGTATCCCCACCCTGGAAAAGAGTTGTACCAATGCACGCAGAACATTGGCAGTAGTGATGGTACGCAGTGGGAAAGCTTCCGGAAACCGGGTGGCATAGTCACATACCACCAGGATGTACTGGTGACCACTGCTGCTCTTCACCAACGGGCCTACAATGTCCATGGCAATTCTGCGAAAGGGAGTGGATATGATAGGTAGTGGTTGCAGGAATGCTCGGGCTGATTTTCGGGTAGCATATGTCATCTGGCATGTTGGGCATGTTGTGCAATATTTCTGTACATCAGTATACATGGATGGCCAATAAAACCGTGAACTAATGCGGAGAAAGGTTTTGTGACGGCCAAGGTGTCCAGACCAAGGGAGTGTGTGTGCAAGGTGCATTATCAGTGGTCTGCAACTGGCTGGAACTACCAGGCGTTTCTGATCCCCCTCTATTGCATACAACACCTCCTGCTCAACAACGAACTTCTGGCGGCCCACCAAAGTTTCACTAGTCCCCTCCTCTACTTTAGCAAACAATGGTTTCAAAGTGTCATCCCCTCTTTGAAGCACAGAAACATTCTCAGGTACAGCCCACAAAACATTGGTTTTTTCTGGCTCGGTCGTCTTCTGCTGCTTTTCAAAGCGGCGTTGGCGACGTGATTTTTTTGGCCCCTTGGTGCCACCCTCACACAGACTATAGTCAAAGTCTGGGAGTGGTTGGACACCAGCTTTGGCTTGAGCTCGGGTGATCACAGGACAAGACATAGTCACATTACATTCACTCTCATCCCCACAGTCTTTTTCTTCAAGCAGTTCATGTTCATTCAGTAGCTCTAGGAGTACTGGAAAGTCCCACCCCAAAATAGCATCCACAGGCAAGTGCTCCACCACCCCAACAGTCACCATATACGGTTGATCATTGATAATAACAGTGACATCTGCCTTAGGGTAGGGATGCTTATCCCCATGAACACACAGTATTTCCTCCTGTCTGCCATAGTCCACACTGCTCAGGGGTACCATACTCTTTTTTATCAAAGACAGGTAGCTACCCGTGTCCAACAGAGCAGTGACTTGCTGTCCATTAATAATAACAGTCTTATAGCGCTGTACAACAGTTTTGTCCTCCTCCGGGGCCAACTCAGGCCGTGGTGCATAGCACGCGCCAGAGACCTTAGCTTTCCGGATGGGGCACACGGAAGCTTTGTGTCCAGTCTGCTGACAGTAATAACAAACGAAGTCCTTACCGGCTGGTTGTTGGTTGGTGGTGGTGCTGGTGGTACCTGATGCATACGGGCGACTCTCTCTCCTTGCCGGTTGGAACAGGTCTGGTCGTAGGGCTGGTCGGTGGGGTGCGCTGGTCGAGCGTGCAGTCGGTCCTCCACTCCGAGCGTTGAGGTACTGCAGAGCCAGTTTAGCCGCCGTCTGCCCCTCCTGTGGTTCATGTTCTTTCACCCAGGTTCTCATCTCTCCAGGCAGGACGCGAAGCAGCTGCTCCAGGATGATGGCCTCACCGATCTCCTCTTTGCTGTGCTGCTCAGGTCGAATCCAGCGTCGGTAGAGTCCCCTCAGGCGGTGGTAGGTTTCCGTCGGAGTCTCCCCAGGTGGTATGATGGTCGACCTGAACCTCTGCCGGTATGTCTCAGGGGAGATGTCAAACTTTGACAACAGTGCCTCCCTCAGGTCGGGGTAATGGTGGGCTCTTTCCTCATCCATCGCGGTGTAGGCCTCCAACGCCTTACCAGACAGCAGTGGAACGAGTCTGCAAGCCCACTCATCCTCCGGCCACTTCCAGGTCTTTGCAATGCGCTCAAAGCGTAATAAATAGTTCTCGATGTCCTCCCCTGTTTGATATGGAGGGATTTTTGGTTGTGAATAGTGTCTTGGTGGGTCTGGTCTGAGGTTGGGGTCCATCACCTGGGACATCGGTGACACTGACCCCTGCCTATCTCGTGTGCGTGGTGCGGGGGTTGGTAAAACCAGTCTAGGGCTGCTGGCAGTCATGGTGCTGGGTGTTATGGCTGCAGCTCCCGGACCCAGAGCTGGTAGATGAGGATGTGCTTCAGGCTGCAGAGAAAGCCTCAAACCTCGAAGCTCCTCCAGCAGGACCACCTCTCTCCGCTCCTGTGCCATCAGGAAGTCCCTCATCATGGCGCTAAGCTCTCCTCCTGATGATGTCCCTGACGAGCCGGCAGCAAAACAGGGTTGCACCTTTTCCTCCTCTGCGGAAGATGTCGGTTCTGTTTCCCATGCCTGCTCTTCCTCATCGGCTGCCGCCTCAGCCTGTGTTCGCTGGGAGCGCAGTCCTGTACGCTGTTTTGGAAGGCGAGTGAGCTTCTTACGACTAGCCATCCCACTTCTGACACCATATGTCGCGGGGTCCACCCAACAACCTTCCCAAAAATGGGACGAAACGATGGCGTAGTCGTCAGCTTAGTTGTTTTTCTAATTTATTGTTCAGGCCTCGCCAAAACAGTGATCATATTATTTACAAAGTGCAAAACAAATGGAAAAATACCCAAATAGGAAAATAAACAAAGCAAAGAAAACTCTATATACAAATCTGTACAGGTCTATATACATAAGAGTTAATCCTCAACTCCAGGATATAAGAATAATGCTCCTCAGGTCAGTACTTGTCACCACCTCTCTAACAAGAGTCCAACTCCCCATCAGGCCCAGCGCGGCCCGTTTTATCCGATTAGCCCCTCCCACTGGGCGTAACCTTTTGCGGACAAAAGTTCTTATTTTTTCTGAAACCCAAATCCTACTACATAAGTAAATATATTTTCTATAATTTATCTTAGCAATAATTAACTATAAATTACCCCTTACTGACAGGATTTATGCATGCTTACAATAACCCCTCAGTAACCCCGGCAATAACGTTTTAAAGGAAATAAATAATAATAGTGTTCACGTGACTGCGAAACCTTCCGGGCCCACACCTTTTAAGCTGGCTGGTGGTATGACCCGGGTTCGCCAGTCACCCTGCAGGCGCGTCACTGCCAGCTGCCCTCCGCTACACTGGGAGGTGAGTGAAGGTGTATGTGTGTGTGAGAATGTATGCGAGAGAAATCGTACCGCTACAAGTGTGCACCCTTGGTCACGATACTGACAAAAGAGGGAAACTGGCTTGTATGTGAGTGCAGGTTATTGCAGAGTAGGTAAGTGAGTGGGTGTCCGTGTCCGTGTGTGTGTGTCCGGGTGTGGGTGTGTGTGCGCGCATTACGCGGCGGGTGCGCCGCGATGAAATGCGCCACGTCAGCGCGCGTGATGGAGCCGCTCCATCACATCCACAAACTAGTATTTTGTGGACATGTGAATACAAGTTAAGTAATGTAACAATAGATATACTCAAATTTATACTCAAATTTCTCAAAAACATTTCTCCTCTCTGGCTTTACATAAATCTGAACAAGACATTTATAATGAACAAGAGTATTCTGGTTGGTATTCTGGCTCTGACCAAAACAAATCCAAAGTCTTCGTGTCTTTTAGAACCAGCGTATCTGTTGTTGTGGAACATGTCAGGAAGTATTGCGCTCCGCAGCCACAACAGTTCTGCATCTTCTGCAGCAGTTTAATAGAGACTGAGGCCACAGGGAGCAGCAGCTCATTGGTCAGACTGTAGATGTGAATGTCAGGATTTCTTGGTTTGTCAGACTCATATTTGGTATTTCTTTACACTTCTACTTCCACCAAGTTTCCAGTGTGTTGGTCAGCTCTGGTCATCGGCATGGTGGGCTCCAAGCAGCTCTTTCCTCTTTGTATTGCATGAATCCCACCCAGTGTGGCTGCTGTTCCTCTGATGTGGGATGTTCCCTCCTGTGTGCGTACCTTGATCTGTCGGTAGCATTAATGCAGATCAGGTTGAACTCGAAACCACATTTCTAACTGCAAATCCAAAGCCAAATAATAAATGACAAATAAAGAAAAATAAATGTATTTAAAAACATTTCGCAGCATCGAGAGCTAAAATGAACAGTTGAAGGAAAACGTAATATCAAGGCATTACAGTTACCATATGATGTTTGTCTCTTTCTCAGAATCTCTGAGCAGATCAGTTCATAGAGACTCTTCTGTAGAGTGGACACGTGCCATGGCGCTAGAACTCAAACAAGGGTTCCATCCATCCATCCATCCATCCATCCATCCATCCATCCATCCATCCATCCATCTTCTCCCTTTTATCCGTTTCTGAGTGGTGGGGGTGTCAGTCTGAGCACCGTCACCCAGATCACATTGCACCATTAAGAACCTTCCTGCAGGTGGAGAGCCCACAGGAAGGTGGAGAGCCCACAGGAAGGTGGCGCCTGGCGTGGGACATGAACCCTCTACCTTGAGACTGAGAGTCTCATGCTCTACCTACTGAGCTGGACGGGGGACATGAACCCTCTACCTTGAGACTGAGAGCCTCATGCTCTACCTACTGAGCTGGACGGGGGACATGAACCCTCTACCTTGAGACTGAGAGTCTCATGCTCTACCTACTGAGCTGGACGGGGGAAATGAACCCTCTACCTTGAGACTGAGAGTCTCATGCTCTACCTACTGAGCTGGCCGGGGGACTAAAAGGGTTCCAGGTTTTCTAAAATGACAAAGGCTTCTCCTTACACCAGTGGGTCACTGTGTCCAGAGAAGTTCCATTATTCTCTGTAACCACAGTGAGAGCTCAGGAGGTTTGTCAGAGATCCAGTGAAGCAGCATGCATCATCTGCACCAAACACAAGAACATCAAGCAGACTCAGCATACAAGGTTTTGGATTCAGTGCAGGATGGAATCCAGGGATGCAGGACAGAGAGATCCAGGTCTTTACCAAAGATGTTGGAAATGTCTTTGCAAAGCAGAAGTTTTTAATAAAGGCCCACATCACTCTACTCATCATCTGAGATTGCTGCCCCCAGGTCAGCCTCCCAGAGCAATTTAAGATGAATGGCGCCCTCTGCTGGTGGCCACAGAGCATTACAGAACCTGCTCATCAGTTTTCTGAGCTCAAGGTCTTGAACGGGAGAACTCACCCAGGTCCAACCTCGCTTTTGAAGAGGCAAAGCTCCAGAGAGTCGTCAGCTACTAAGGCCACATCCACACTAGCCAAAACCATCTTTTGTTTACCTTTGCTAATCCTAACCCTAACCACTAACCCTGAATGAGAAATTTTCCAACTGGAATTATTAAATTAACTATAACTCCTATGTCTTTATTTTTGTAATTAAATTATGCAATTACACTTTTACAATCAATTTGATTTTACTTTTACATAGTGTATAATTCTCAATTTTAATCCATAAGGTACAGGAACAGTAAAACAATTAATGACTTAATGATTAATTTTCACCGTTACAAAGGGTAATTTTATTTTCAAAAAATTGGGATAGTTATACATTTGTTATATATATGTTGTGCAAAACAATATGTACTTGATTAATTTTATTGACAATACAAAATTTGTATGGCAATAACCAAGCTCTCTGCCAAAAAGATTTTCCTCTGGGATTTATTCTCCTTTTCTCATAAAAAACAGTTTCTTATATGTTTATTATTTCAGTTATGATTCAAAATGTCTAAACCATTAATAAATCCTCAGAACCTCTTGATATTGTAGGTCACTCTTCATCAGGTGAAGTAACCCAGTGCTGATGGCTTTTATGACACAAATAGATAATGGTGACTCAGGACCCGCCAGCGAGCCTCTTACTATTACCCTATTACTGTATCCCGGTCAGGGAGGGGGCGGAGCCCCACGGGCCACACCAGACCAGAAGAGTGCTGGTCACCATCCTTCCTTTTTAGTATGTCCCCCGATCCTTGACGAGCAACATTCCCCAATCCTGTGACTTGGTGTTAACCAAGGTGCTGTGTGGGGCATTAAAATTGGGTGTGTGGATGGGCAAGGTGGGGTCCCAGCAGAGGGCAGCAGGGCACCACGGCTCTGCAGCATTCCCCACTGGAAGCCCCGCCCTGTTCCCCCTGAATCCTTCACTCCAGTTGTGGGTGTATGTAGTGCGTTTAAAACATGCTCCACGGGTGTGGGGCTTGGGGTTGTGTGTGAGGTGTGTGTGGGGTGATTGTGGTGTGGTTTAGGAGGCGGTGCAAATGTGGGTCCAGCCCACCTGACCAGGGAACAACAGGGCAAGGAGATGTGGCCAACAGCCCCCCAGCAAGGCCCCCGGGAAGACCGACCACCCCAAACCCTCACCCCGACACAGACCGCGATGCCAAGCCTGCCCCACCAATCCCAGCAGCCACCACGGCACCGCCACAGGCCGGCCACCCCCGAGGTGACCCTGTGCCAAATCCCATATCTGAGCCTCAGACACAACTTCCTCCAGCACCTTTGAAAGCGTAGGGTCGACCTTCTACGCATTAACCCAGTCCTCTTTACACACAGTGACCGGTAACATGGGCAACAGCACCAGGTCTGCTGGAGCTGTCACGCTGACCTCCTGATCCACGTCACCTCCCTGTTTAGCCTGAGCCCACGTCACAGCACAAACAGGGAACATATCCCTCTCACCAGTCCACCCAGAAGCCAACGGTTCAGCCACCACCAATGGTGGGGGACAAGAGGCACACACCGTACTTCCACAAATCTCATTTCCCAAATCCATGTGTACACTCTCCAACGGCAGCGCAGAAGACACACCAGATGTCAGATCACACTCCAGTGCCACATGATGTCGAGGGACAGAGACATAACCCAGTTCTAGGGAGCTCAGAGCAGCAGGTGAGCTCAGAGCAGCAGGTGAGCTGCTAAACCCAACTACTGGACGGAAAGAACCGCACGGAAAGAACCGGATTCCTAAACCGAAAAGGTGATTGCCTTCCAGTTTCTCTCTGTTTGTGCTCTGTTTTAGCTCCTATTAGCACCTGTTTAGCCATGGCTTCCCCCTCCTCTCCTCCTATTTTTTCCTGCTCCAAATGTCAGATGTTTAGCTACACCTCGACCTCAGTTACTGACACAGGGACCTGTGAAAAGTGTAGCTTTATTGTAGCACTTGAGGCGAGGCTGAGTCAGCTTGAGGAACGTCTCCTCTCTGTCGAGCTTAGGGCTAGCCCTGTAGCTAGTAGGCAGCCGCCAGGTTTAGCTGGAGCGGAGCGTTCTAGCTTAGCAGCGCAGGTAGCTGCAAACTTTAACCTCCCCCTCAGTGGCCCCCCAGCAGCCGGAACAGGGCGGTTGGGTGACTGCCAGGGGTAAACGTAGCAGCAAGAAGTCTACCGGACACCCCCGCTACACCCCGCAGGCCTCCGTCAGTGTCTCCAATGTGTTTGCCCCACTCAGCAGCACGCTGGTTGAGAAGGACACGCTGGTTATTGGCTCCTCAATAGTGAGACACGTTAACCTAGGACAACCAGCGGCCACAGTTAGCTGCCTGCCTGGGGCCAGAGCAGGCGACATTGAGTCCCAACTAAAGCTAATGACCAAGAGTAAACGGAGATTTAAACGGATTGTAATCCACTGCGGTGGAAACGACGTTCGCCTGAAGAAGTCTGAGGTCCTCAAAGCTAACGTAGAGTCAGTGTGCACATACACGCGGACCATTTCAGACGAAGTAGTTTTCTCTGGCCCCCTCCCAAACCTCATCAGTGACGAGATGTTTAGCCGCACGTCATCTTTTAACCGCTGGCTGTCAGGGTGGTGTCCCAGTAACTCGGTAGGCTTCATTAATAATTGGAAGTCCTTCTGGGGCAAGCCTGGTCTCATCAGGAGGGACGGCATCCATCCCACATTGGAGGGAGCGTACCTCTTATCTAGAAACATAGTTAAAAACTTAGCTCCTCCATCCTGACGCACCAGAGTGGGGACCAGGCAACAGAGTCGCAGTCCTACACGCCTCTCTGAGTTTCCCTCTCGGCAGTCACCAACCATAGCTAACTTAGTTATACATCCCATAGAGACTGTGTCTATCCCTCGGTCTATCCCCCTTGTGGTGACAAGTATAAAACTATCTAAACCTAGGAAAATAACTTCTAATGACTACAAAAACTTAATCCGTATCAAGTGTGAAACTAGACAAAATCAAGACAAAAAAATTAAATGTGGTTTCCTAAACATTAGATCTTTATCATCCAAAGCTCTTCTAGTCAATTATCTGATAACCGAACACAACATTGATCTCTTTGGATTAACAGAAACCTGGCTACGTAAAGATGAGTATGTTAGTCTAAATGAAGCCTCCCCTCCAAGTCATATTAACACTCAAATAGCTCATGAAAGTGGTCGAGGAGGGGGCTGGCAGCCATCTATAACTCTCAGTTACTAATTAATATTAACCCAAAACCCAACTTTAGAAAGTTTTTAAAAAACAGGAAAAGTCCTCCCCATGGTTTAACTCATCAACCCGCGAGCTTAAACAACGCTCCCGCAGATTAGAAAGAACTTGGCGTTCAACAAAAACAGACATAGATTATATAGCCTGGAAGGATAGCTTCAAAACTTATAAGAAAGCTCTGAGTAGAAGTAGAACTAATTACTACTCATCCTTAATAGAGGAAAACAAAAACAACCCCCGGTTTCTTTTCAGTACTGTAGCCAAACTGACCAAGAACCAAAATAGCGTTGAGCCCACCATTCCTATCAATATATGTAGTGAGGACTTCATGAAGTTCTTTCAAAATAAAATTACAACGCTTAGGGATAACATCCATCAAACCCTACCGTCCGTTAGCCCCATAACAGAGGAACTGGTTAAACCTAACAGTCATCTGGAATGCTTTCAGCAAATACAACTAGTCGAACTAAATTCCCTTATTTCTTCTGCTAAACCAACTACTAGCCTGTTGGACCCAATTCCTACTAGAATTCTGAAAGAGTCACTGCCACTAATTAATAATTCTATACTCGCAATTATTAACCAGTCTCTAACAATAGGCTATGTGCCACAATCCTTTAAACTAGCAGTTATTAAACCTCTCATTAAGAAGCCAAACTTAGACACAAGCCTTCTCTCAAACTACAGGCCGATCTCCAACCTTCCTTTCCTGTCAAAGGTTTTGGAGAAAGTAGTCGCTAAACAACTCAATAATTATCTGCAGGAGAATAATCTGTGAGAGGACTTTCAGTCCGGCTTCAGAATGAACCACAGTACAGAGACTGCACTGCTAAAAGTTACTAATGACCTTCTAATGGCCTCAGATAGAGGTCTTCTATCTGTTTTAGTTCTTCTGGACCTTAGTGCCGCATTTGATACTGTCGATCATAATATACTTTTAAGGAGATTAGAAGATGCCATCGGCATTAAAAACTTAGCCTTAAACTGGTTTAAATCATATTTATCTGACAGTCTGATTAGGTTAGATAATATTACCTTAACCTCTAACAGTGATATTAGGAACCTGGGTGTTATTTTTGAGCAGGATCTGTCCTTTATTTCCCATGTTAAACATGTCTCGAGGACAGCCTTCTTCCATCTAAGGAATATTGCAAAAATTAGAAACTTCTTGTCCTTCAAAGATGCAGAAAAAATTATTCATGCCTTTGTGACTTCAAGATTAGATTACTGTAACTCCCTAATGTCAGGATGCCCAAACTCCTCTGTTAGGACCTTACAGCTAGTGCAGAACGCTGCTGCACGTTTACTAACCAGAACTGGAAGAAGAGAGCACATCCCTCCAGTCTTAGCATCCTTACACTGGCTTTCCAATTAAATCTAGAATAGAATTCAAGATCCTTCTGATCACATATAAAACTCTTCATCAGAAGGCTCCGTCCTATATCGAGAAACTTCTAGAAGTTTATCACCCTCCACGAGCCCTTCGCTCTGAGGATGCAGGACTGTTGGTAATCCCTAAAGTCCATAAAAGTAAAACAGGAGGCAGGAGTTTCAGCCATATGGCTCCTTTACTCTGGAATCAACTACCAGCCTCGGTCCGAAAGGCCGACACCATTAGTTTATTTAAGAGTAGACTAAAAACCTTTCTCTTTGATAAAGCTTATCCTTAGGAATATCGAACATGCGCAGTGAGTAATTCGAGTGTGACGTCATCGAGTGCAATCCAACATGGCGGCACCCTGCTTGTAGTACAAACTTTTCCGTCAGACGGAAGGAAAAAAAAACAAAATAACAAAAGGAAAATTAAGATCACCCACAACGCTGGAAGAAGAAACCATCGAAGATCTTCAAGCTTACTTGGACGAGTGCTACGACCGTCTCGTAATGCCAAAGACACCTCAAGGTGCTTCATCTAAAAGAAGCCGTCCTGAGAGTTCTCCACCCATGAGTTCCTCGCCGTCCAAGCAGTTCGAGGACATCCTGGACAGCATTAACACCAAGCTGTCCAGCTTCGATGCCCGGCTCGCCCTGGTCGAGGTGCTCCACCGCGAGTTTCAGGCTCTCCGGGACTCGCTGGAATTCAGCCAGCGGCAGGTGGTGGAACTGACCACTGAGAACCAGGGACTTCGGGACGAGGTGAAGTCCATTAATAAAGGACTGACCGGGCTGACGCAGGACAACAAGAAGATGAAGGAGTCCATCCTCGATCTCCAGAGTCGGAGCATGCGGGACAACCTCGTCTTCGCGGGACTGCCTGAGCGTGCGGAAGAGGACGCCGAGACGTCGCTGCGGGACTTCATGCAGGTGAGCCTGAAGCTGCCAGCCGACACCGTGAGCAAGATCACCTTCGCCCGCGTCCACCGCCTGGGAGCAAGACGACAGGACAACCAGCGCCCGCGGCCCATCGTCGCCAAGTTTGACCATTTCAAACAGAAAGAGCTGGTGAAGAGTCGCGGCAGGGAACTACGAGGGACGGACTACAGCGTCAACGACCAGTTCCCGAAGGAGATCCTGGACCGCCGCCGCCTGCTTTTTCCCGTAACAAAGAAGTTAATCGCTGAGGGATCCCGAGCCGTCATCACCGTGGACAGGCTCTATGTCAACGGCCAGCTGTTCCGAGACCCCGCCGTCACTCCCTGGCTGTACTGATGGTCCTCACAAGCTGAGTATAACCACTCTAACACACACACTTCACAGGTTTACTCAGGTCCAGGTAAGTGTTTAACAGTAACATCAGTGAACATCATGAACAACGTATATTAAAGCGAAGCGAATTAATATTACATCATTAATGTACACGATGTTTGCTATATTGCTGTAGTAATAATTATTATGGACTTGCACTGTCAGCACTGGGATATTAAAAAAAAAAAAAAAAAAAAAAAAAAGCACTGGGATATTATTTAAAAAAAAAAAAAAAAAAAAAGCACTCGTTACGTCACCGCTAAATGTCACCTATGGGTTTGAATTGGTTCTTTTTCTGTTTTTGGTTTCTCACTTTTCTTTTCTATTTCCACACCCCCTCCCTTGTTTTGATAACAATACATTTCCACTACATTAAAACCTCCACATCACAATCCAACTGTCACGATATCACACACTCATATATTGGCAGACACACACTCCTACGTTTGAATAGCCAGTCAGACCTAGGGATCCTAAGTACACACGCACAGATATATGCATCCACACACACACACACACACACATGCGGACAGACACATTCAAAGATGCACGCATGCCCACAAACGCATGCACATAGTCGCGCACACACACACACACATGCGGACACACACATACAAACACACCCGTACATGCACGCACGCACGCGGACACATACACACACACACACACATGCGGACACACACATACAAACACACCCGTACACGCACGCACGCGGACACATACACACACACACACCCACACATACAGCATTAGAGAACCCACCTAGAAGATGAGTGTAGCTAGGAACACGCTCAAGTTTGTCACCTGGAATGTACGAGGAATGGGCACGCAAATAAAAAGACAAAAAGTTTTTGAATACTTAAACAAACTACGGGCAGACATTGTCTTGTTACAAGAGACACACACACCTACAACAGGACATCACAAATTGATATCACCACAATTCCCTCACACATACTCAGCTTGTTTTAACTCCAAGCAGAGAGGCGTAGCTATATTAATCAACAATAAAATACAATTCTCTTGTAAAGACACAATCACAGATCCAGAGGGAAGATTTATAATTATTCACATCTCTCTGCAGAACATAGAGATGTGTATCATAAACATCTATGGCCCAAATGTTGATGACCCCTCCTTCTATCATAATTTCTTCACCACCCTCTCAACACACTCTGATAAAACACTGATAGTGGGAGGAGACCTCAACATCACCCTCAATCCACAAGTAGACAGAGTTAGTAAAGCAGCAAACACCCGACACTGGGAATCTACAGACTTAGTCCAGCAGTACATGAGTGACTATGGTCTTTGCGACGCCTGGCGCACCTCTCATCCCACCCTTAAAGAGTACACCTTCTACTCAGCAGTGCACCAATCCTATTCGCGCTTAGATTACTTTCTGGTGAGTAAATCAGTGATTAAAGACATCCTGGACACACAGATTCACCCCATTACTATCAGTGACCATGCACCTGTCACTATGACAGTTACTAATAGAACAATCACCCCTCCTATTAGACAGTGGAGATTTAACACGTCACTGCTTAAGGATCCAGACTTCCGCACATTCTTTAAAAAACAATGGTCCAATTTTTTAGAAACAAATGACCTGCCTGGTGTCTCTCCCTGTGTCCTCTGGGAGACGGCTAAAGTTGTCATGAGAGGTAAAATCATTTCTTATTCCTCATACAAGACCAAAAGGGAAAAAATAAAGGAGAAAGAACTGGAAGATAAAATCAAAACCATGGAGACAGCTCATGCTGCCTGCAAAGACGACAGCCTATTAATGGAACTAAGAAAATTGAAAATAGAGTTAAACAAAATAATTGAACATAAAACACAATTTCAACTGCAGAGACTACGCTGGGAGAACTTTGAACATGGTAATAAATCCAGCAAACTTTTAGCCAATAAGTTAAAACGAAATAAAGAAAAATGTACGATCCCCTCAGTCCAAACTCAAAATGGTAAAATCACCTTTAACCCTCAAGAAATAAACAATACCTTCAGAGAATTCTACAAAAAACTTTACTCTTCACAAATTGACCCTTCACAATCTGAAATAGAGAGCTTTCTGAGCACAGTTGACCTACCAAAATTAAAAGAAGAACAGATCCAAGGTCTAGAAGCTTCCATCTCAATTGAAGAACTGCAGGAAGCTCTCCAGCACATGCCTGATGGTAAAGCTCCAGGACCCCATGGATACCCCACTGAATTTTACAAAGAATTATGGTCTTTACTCTCACCTATTTTTTTCAGAATAATTGAGGAAATTAAAGAATCTTCAACTCACCCCCAACATATGAACTGTGCAAATATCAGTCTTCTTCTAAAACCAGATAAAGATCCCACACTACCATCTAGCTATCGGCCGATATCACTAATCAATGCAGATCTTAAAATAATTAGTAAAACATTAGCAAGCAGACTGGAAAAAATCACACCCCACATCATACACCCAGATCAAACTGGGTTTATTAAAGGACGACACTCCACTAACAATACACGTAGATTAATTAATCTTATAGACCACTGCCACCACAATAAACAAAAAGCCATTATCACCTCCTTAGATGCAGAAAAAGCCTTTGATAGGGTAAATTGGAAATTTCTACTTGCTACACTACGGAAATTTGGATTTAGAGAAAATTACCTCTCCTGGATAAAAATACTGTATACCTCACCCAGTGCCTGTGTTAAAACCAATGACCAAATGTCCTCAAGGTTCAATCTTGAGAGAGGCACCCGACAGGGGTGTCCACTCTCACCATCTCTCTTTGCAATCTTTATCGAACCACTAGCAGCAGCCATCAGACAGAACAATAACATAAAAGGAATACGAACAGCAAATGTAACACATAAAATATGTCTCTATGCAGATGATGTGCTAATTTTCCTGCAAAACGCACAGACCTCTCTTCCAGAAACAATAGGGTTAAAAGATAGATTCTCCTCAATCTCAGAATTCTATAAATTGGAACAAATCAGTCGTCTTGCCTATCAACTCTACATTTCAGCACACACCGAACACCCCACTAAAACCACGAAACATCAAATATCTCGGCATTAACGTCTCAGGCAAACTCTCAGACTTGGTACACTTAAACTACACCCCCCTTATTAAAGCAATAGAGGAGGACCTCATTCGATGGAGGACACTCCCAATTTCACTTATGGGGAGAGTAGCAACAATCAAAATGATGGTCTTGCCTAAAATTAACTACATCTTCTCAATGATCCCAGCAAAACCACCAAAAACCTGGTTTAACACTCTTGATTCTCATGTCTCAAAATTCTTATGGAAAAATAAACCGTCACGTATAAGTTTAAAAACACTCCAGAACACCAAGGACCAAGGTGGCTTAGAACTCCCAAATTTTTATAATTATTATCTGGCCAATAAACTACTTTATGTTGTAAAATGGATCAATCAGAAACCCTTAGATGAAGGCTGGCTAGACGTTTAAAAAACTTTCTGTGAAGATCTCCAAGTCAGAGATCTTCCCTTCTTCAGTCCTGTCATTAAAAAGCACAGCTGCTTTAAAAGCATCAATATAAACACATCGCTGACAGCTTGGTGGGAATTTCTTAAAATAAATGGATCTTCACTCATTCCCTGCAAACTCACACCCATCTGGAACAATCCCGACATCCTGCAAAGAAAGAAACCAATAAACTTCCCAAGATGGCAAAATAAAGGAATAAGACACTTAGAACAACTTATCTCCAATAACTCTTTTATTCCATTTAATGAGCTAATAGAAACATATGGCATCAGTCAAAGCAACTATCTGGAATATCTTCAGCTTAAGTCAATAATACAAACTAAGTTCAAACTAGAACAGATTAACCTGAACTTACCTCAGACAGTGACAAATCTCCTGAAGATCTCAGCTCCTAAACCTCTTTCTAAAATTATCTCAATCCTGTCAGGTTCAAATATCTCAATATCCCTTCCCACCTTCAAATGGGAAGAAGATCTCAACATCAACAGAGACCCAACATTTTGGTCAGAAATCTGTACAACTACATTCAAAATGAGCAAAAACCCCAATATACAGCTCATACAATACAAGGTCCTTCACAGAGTTCATTACACAGGACAAAGGATGTTCAAGATGGGGCTCACTCCCACTAACATATGTTCAAACTGCACAGGTGATCTCCCCGATACCTATTTACACGCACTTTGGCTGTGTACGCCAGTCCAAACGTTCTGGCAAAAGATTTGTGAAGACTTATCGTTATGCCTGGGCTACCCAATTCCGGTCTCACCTTCACTTTGCTTGTTAGGAGATCTCACAGAAATTAAAAGAGAAAAAAATGAGTCCTGCATGCTCCTGGTTTCCCTAAGCGTCGCAAAAAAGGCGATCCTCATGAACTGGAAATCCAAAAGTAATCTGAATATAAAGTTATTTAAAAACTTACTTCTAGACCACATCACATTGGAGAGAATGTCTGCTTGTAGGAAAAATCATTTGACACAATTTGAGTGTACATGGTCTCCAATAATTAAATACACCATGTAGCCCTGTGGTGGCTCCACCCCGGGGCTCTGGGGACCGTTGGTGGTTGGGGCGTCGTGGCTTTGGTGGTTGGTGGCTCTGTGGGCTCGGGGGGGGTCCTAGCGTCTATGCTGGGGGGCTGCGGCCTGGCCTGGGGAGTCCTGGGCGGGGGTGTGGGGGGGGGCTCTGCCCTGGGCCGGGGTTGGGCCCGCTGGGGTGGGGTGGGGGGGCTGGACGTCGGGCCCCGGCTTGGCTGTCGGCTGGGGGGGGGTTGGGGGCGGGTCGTCCGGGCCCTGGGGGTGCGGGGCCTCCCCCTTTCCGGCGGGGGTGCCCGCTGCGGCGCTGGGGGTGGGTCCTCCCTCTGGCCCCCTCCCCCGGTGGAGCGGGTTGGCCCCTGCTGCCGCGCTCCGGGTCTGCCTCGTTCCTGGATTGGGGGAAGCGGGGGACGGGGGGGCTCCGGGTTCTGGATGGACGGTTGACTGAGAGTGACCTCCAGGGCCTGATGGGTGTGTGTGTGTGTGTGTGTGTGTGTGGGCGAATGAGGGGGGGTGCCCTGACCGCTGGCCTCCGGCTGGGCTCGCACTGGGCCCTGCGGGTCTCAGACTCTGCTGTCTGGCCGTTGGGTGGGGTGGGGGCTCCCTGCCCGGGTCCCCTTACGGCGCCTTGTTGGGGGGGATGTGGCTCCCCGGGTCCTAGGCTGGCCGCTCGGGGGTGGGGTGGGGCAGCGCGGGGGGTCCAGCTGGGCCAAGGTCCGAGCGACGGGGGGACCCCCTCCCTCAGAACCCTCCCTGCCTTACCTCACCTTATATTACTCCACAATAGGGAACAGTGGGGCGGTGCCTAGGTGGGGGGTCCGGGCTACTTAACTGCGGTCTGGGTCCTCCCCCGACTTTGCACCACCCACAATTTTAACCACACTTAGTCACGCAGGGTCTTGAGGGGGTAAGCCGCTTTCGGGGTTCTGCTGCTTGTCAGCGGTAGAACGCCCGGGCCCCGCTACCCCCCAATTTTAAACCGCACCATAGACACACACATTGCATCCACCTCTTCAAAACACAAAGACACACCCTTACATACATCCAACACACATATAGGGCAGGGGAAGGGCGGGAGACGTGGCTCCCCCCAGCACCTCCCGCTGGGGTCCCGCCCCGGCCCGGGGTGAGTGCGGCTGGGATGCGGGGGGCGCGCTCCCTCGGGCATGGCGCTCGTGGGGGGGCTGGGGCGCGGTGCTCCTTCTCCATTTGCTGTTGGATTGGTGGAGGTTGGGACACCGCGGTGGCCGGGTGGGGGCCCGGCCGGCGGCCTGGGGGGGCGAGAGTCATCACTCCCCCCCCGTCCCGAGTGTGTGTGTGTGTGTGTGTGTGTGTGTGTGTGTGTGTGTGTGTGTGTGTGTGTGTGTGTGTGTGTGTGTGTGTGTGCCCGTCTGCGTCAGGGGTGGGTGTCTGTGGGGGTGGGTCAGGGGTTGGGTATTTCAATTAAAACCGGGGGGGAGGATCATGGGGCGGGTGGGATATGAGGCTCCTGGGGGTGTAGATTTGACTGTCCTCCGACCGGGGCCTGCGCCGGCCTTCGCTTTCCTGGGTCTGGGGCGCGGCGGCTGGGGCCGTCTCTGCCTTGCCGGGTTGGGGGGGGAGGGTGGGTGGGCCTGTTCCCGGGGGTGCGGCGGGACTCGCCGCCAGGGTTGGGGGGGCTCTCGACCCGCTCGGCCCGGGGGCCCTGCTCCGGCCTTTTCTCGGCTTGGCGGCTTGGGTCGGGGCCTGGGGCCCTGTGCCCTTTATCCTTCTCTTGTGGGCCCCTCTTTCCTGGGGGGGATTCCTCTCTGCATTCTCCGTCGGGTGCTTTTTGGGTGGGGACGTGGCTCTCTGGGGTGGTTCGCTGGGGTCTCCCCGGGCCTGGGGGGCTTCCGTCTGCCGGGGTGGCAGTGTCCGGGCCCGATGGCCTCGGACCCCGGGATGTCGCCACGGGTCCCCCCACAGCAGTTCCGGTCACACCCAGTGGACAAACCACACACACACACACACACACACACACACACACACACACACACACACACACACACACACACACACACACTTCCACTCCTCACGAAAGGTGCTTCTGAAGTTGCTTGTTCTCTATCATCATTTGCTCAAACTTTAAAAATCATGTTCCTCTTTTGTTGTCGTTACTTTCTAGATAGAGCTGCTCAGGCTGGTTAATCTAAGAAATCATTTTACTGTCTAGATAGAGCAGCTCAGGCTGGTTTAATCCAAAAACAGTTGGAAAATATTTGGATCAGTGTGATAACTGCAAATAATATATGTAGCACAACAAGGATATTGTATGTTATCCCCCTCCCCCCTCCCCCCTCCTCCCTCCTCCCTCAACCTTTTTCTCTCTTTTCTCTTCTCTCTCTCTTTGAGCGTTCCCCCCCGGTCGTGTACGGGAGCCATGCCAACTTCTGACGGAGAAGGCAACAGGAGGAGACTCCATGTCTCTCCCTGTTGCAAGACCAAAATCTGTTCTGACTCCGAAGGCTCTCAATCACATCATATTTTTGGCCCAAGCTGCCGAACAGGACAAGGGCAATAAAAAAAAAGTAAAAAAAAAAAGGAATAAAATAGGAATAAAATAGGACCACTAAGTTGAGCTGCTATAGGCCTAGACTGCTGAGGGGATTTTCTCTCTCCCGTTAAAGGGAGTAACTCTACATTTGGAGGTTCTGTTTCTTGTCTTTCTTTCTTTCTCTCTGTGTAACAACATTACTGTAGCCACCAGATACTGCCGCCGTCTTTTTTCTCCCTGACAGGAGGAGAGCAGGATCCAGGGGATCAGACCCAAGACTCACAGAGTGGAGTTACGACGGTCCTACTACCCGACCCCACCACAGCACCGGGACCCCACCGCAACGGCACGGCCCTTAAACTCCAGACTGAGATTGGTTCATCATCAGACCAACGCTCATCATAGACTTTTCTTAGTATTTGTACTTCTCTGGCCTGTCTGCCACTCTCTCTCTTCCTCTTCTTTTCCTCTCTCTCCCTGTCCTATCCCATGTACTTCTCCCCCCAACCGGTCAAGGCGGATGGCCGTCCTTCCAGAGTCTAGGGTCCGCCCCATGGTTTCTTCCTGAAGAGGGAGTTCTTGTGAACTTCTCTCCATGCGAGGGAGTTTTTCCTGGCCACTGTTGCTTGTTACACCTGCTTGCTTTGGAAGGGTTTAGTTGGGTCCTGTTGTACTCTATCATTGTAAGAGCGCTTTGAGATGTTTGTTGATGTGATTTAGCGCTTTACAAATAAAATTGAATTGAATTGAATTCTATTCCACGCATTATAATGAAGTCACCAGCCTGTGACTCGCTGGAAAAAGGCTGGACTGAGTCCACAATGAACGAATGTTTAGTACCAGTATCCTGAAGCACTTTGATCTGCACACTTTCTGTACGTCCCGCCAGCGACACCTGTGCTGATGAAAGGCTCGAAACCTAAACGGCCACCACTCTCCATGGGCACCGCCACCTTTTGATCCTCAACGCACAACATAGCAGGAGACGGAGGTCCCCTATCCTTCAAGAGGGGACACTTATCTCTCCAATGGCCCACACTATGGCAATGAGGACACATGTTTGAATCCCCAGAGTGCCCTGATCATCCCACGTTTCCACGCCATGGACCAACATTTCCTCCTGCAGAGCGCACATTACCAGAGTCACCATAAACCGGACTGGACTCAAACATCCAATGTGTCAACACAAAATCATCCACCAACTCTGTGGCCTTAAGACTGCTCCACAAGAATCAAATCTGTCAACTGCTCAAACGTAGTTGCCCCCACTGCTGTACATTATCTCTTAAAATGGGTTGATAACTTGTTAACGAACTCCACATGGGTCTGCCTATCTGCCTTAACCCACTGGCCAAGCCTCTGCCTGGAAGCTTCTGCCGTCAGCTGATAGGCCTTTAACACGGCAGCTTTCACCACCTGGTAGGTCAGGTGCTCCTGTGAACACAGCTGAGTAAGCCTCCTGTCCTTCCCCGTAAACACACACTGCAGCAACTAAATCATTCCTGCTGCCTGAGCTGCAGCCACACGCTCAAACAGATTGTCTCTAAAGTCAATGAGCGGGACCCAGACACATTTTTCAAAGTGCAAATTAAACACTTTGAGCTTTCACGCTCACGCACAGGCCCTAAATCACCCGCGGCTGTGACATTAGCCTCTCTGTCCAATACAGTTTTGCCGGCTCGACCTCCAGCTTGAACAACAACAACCTCATGCTTCCTGGCTGACTGTGAACGCTCCATCAATGGGTCTGCCTCTGCACCAGTCGACTCAACAACACACCCTGCTCAGAAAAAGTTAATAGTGTGCACGCTCTCACCTCATCTCTCAGCTGCTTTCCACCACAGGAATTCTGGAATGCCTTGCCATTTGTAACAGCTGCTCCTTCGTACAGGAAAACAGAGGCACGGAGTGCAAAAGTTTTAAATTCATTTTAATCCCCCAGATCACCGACTGAGTGTCGCACTACCCAGACACACACACACAGAGCAAAGTCCACTTCCTGGAGTGTTCCATCTAACTTAATAGTGTTTGTAACTAACTCAGCCTTGTCTTCGCGCACTTCGGCAGCGGGAATTCTGCTCTTGTTAACGCAGGATCAAGCTCTCTGCGATTGAGCAGACCGCCAGCGCTACCCCGCTGAACGCACCCGAGATGACTGAGTGAACAGCCAACACTAGCCGCAACCCGAGCCACACTACAAATAAAACAACACAATTTCCCCAGAGGAAAAAGTGCCTCTGCCTAACAGGGAACCCCCAGCTGATGCTCGCTGAGCAGTGCTAATCTCACTCAGTAACCCAAACAACCAGACTTCACAAGGTCAACAGGTCACCCCATTCTGTCATGACTGGCTCAAGGAAGTGACAGTAAGCAAGGTGCTTGCAGTGAAGGTGGTGAGTGAACACCGTTTATTTACAATATATCCAGTACTTAAAGGACAAAGAAAGGCTTCGGTGGTCAGCAGCAGCTCTCAGTAGTTGTCAATGGCCTTCATCAGCTTCCACACAGCTGATTCCACTTCGCCTTTAATCAGCCAGCCTGAGAGGCAGGGGGCGGGTCCAAACCATGGGCGTGACCTGCACATACAAACCCCACCCTCCCAGCCAGGCACACAGGCCAGTGGCCTGTACTACCAACCCTGATCAACATATCCAGGATCTCTCTGTGTTTCCTGGTTAACTGATCCAGATGTGCACAATCCTGATCACTGTTACTACCAAGCAGGTTATCAACTCTCTGGTTCAACCCAGACCAGGTGTGAGCGTTCACGTGAAAGGGGCGGAGTTTGCAGCGTCTGACCAATCACACACAGTGAAATCCTCCAGAGCGGTTTACAGATTACTGAAGGAGCAGTTAATCTCAGATTATGAAGAATTCCAACCCATCCAGCAGCTCAAAGCAACACTGCTGCTGCAGCCAAAGCCAGAACCTTCCTGACTTGTTAATGCTGACTTGGTGAGATTATACCTGATTAATTTATCAGCGATATAAACGGACAGCACGTCCACTGATCAATCAATTTCACTTTATTACAGCAGAAACGTGTCGGGAAACTTCCTCACTGATCTTCTTTTAGTTTAGATTTTCCATTCAGTTGTTATGAGGTTAGTTTCTCTTGTGTTTTGTGTTGGAATATTAATTCATCACCGCGACGGCACGAGTAGTTCTGCGTTCCATAAATTCATGTTTCTGCAGTTCTGTCTGCTGTGATCATGAACCTCATTATTACAGATAAACAGAGCACGTTTATGATGACAATTGCAGAGTAAATCCAATGAATAAACAAGTTGAAACTGCTTGAAAATGCTGAATCAATATTGTATGTGGTTGATCTGTGAAAGTACGAGTTAGTTCTTGTGAAATATAAACTTTTTTCCAAAATCAAGTTCGGTTTCTCGTCTGGAGCACGTTTCTGGCCACAAATGATGAAAATGACAATATTACTGTAAATCCAATGAATAAACAAGTTGAAACTGCTTGAACATGCCACTGCATATTGTATGTGGTTGATCAGTGAAAGTACGGGTTAGTTCTCGTGAAATATAAACTTTTTTCCAAAATCAAGCTCGGTTTCTCGTATGGAGCACGTTTTTGGCCACAAACGATGAAAATGACAATATTACTGTAAATCCAATGAATAAACAAGTTGAAACTGCTTGAATATGCTGAATCAAAATCGTACGTGGTTGATCAGTGAAAGTACGAGTTTGTTCTTGGGAAAAATAAACATTTTCCAAAATCAAGTTTGGTTTCTCATCTGGAGCACGTTTTTGGCCAAAATGATGAAAAAATGACAATTGCAGAGTAAATCCAATGAATAAGCAGTTGAAACTGCTTGAACTTGCTACTGCATATTGTATGTGGTTGATCTGTGAAAGTACGAGTTCGTTCTTGTGAAATATAAACTTTTTTCCAAAATCAAGTTCGGTTTCTCGTCTGGAGCACGTTTCTGGCCAAAATGATGAAAATGACAATCGCAGAGTAAATCCAATGAATAAACAAGTTGAAACTGCTTGAAAATGCTGAATCAATATTTTATGTGGTTGATCTGTGAAAGTACGAGTTAGTTCTTGTGAAATATAACCTTTTTTCCAAAATCAAGTTCGGTTTCTCGTCTGGAGCACGTTTCTGGCCAAAATGATGAAAATGACAATCGCAGAGTAAATCCAATGAATAAACAAGTTGAAACTGCTTGAAAATGCTGAATCAATATTTTATGTGGTTGATCTGTGAAAGTACGAGTTAGTTCTTGTGAAATATAAACTTTTTTCCAAAATCAAGTTCGGTTTCTCGTCTGGAGCACGTTTCTGGCCACAAATGATGAAAATGACAATATTACTGTAAATCCAATGAATAAACAAGTTGAAACTGCTTGAAAATGCTGAATCAATGTTGTATGTGGTTGATCTGTGAAAGTACGAGTTAGTTCTTGTGAAATATAAACTTTTTTCAAAAAAAAAAAGTTCGGTTTCTCATCTGGAGCACGTTTCTGGCCACAAATGATGAAAATGATAATATTACTGTAAAACCAATGAATAAACAAGTTGAAAATGCTTGAACATTGCATATTGTATGTGGTTGATCTGTAAAAGTACGAGTTTGTTCTTGGGAAATATAAACATTTTCCAAAATCAAGCTCAGTATCAAGTGTGGGAATTGACTCTCAGAGTTTAGGTAGGGAGATCACAGCTGAGGGAGGGAGTCTCACAGTTGAGGGAGCCTCACAGTGGAGGGAGGGAGGCTCAAATTGTAGGGAGCCTCAGAGTTGAAGAACCCTGACAGAAGAGGGAGCATTTACAGTGGATGGAATGTCAAAGTTGAGAAATCCTCACAGTGGTGGGATGGCGTCTCATAGTGGACGGAGGGAGGCTCACAGTGGAGGGAAAGAGCCTTACAGCCTTTCACAGTTCCTGTGAAATATAAACATTTTCCCAATATAAAACTCAGTATCTCGTCTGGAGCACGTTTCTGGCCACAAATGATGAAAATGACAATTGCCGAGTAAATCCAATGATTTTGCAGTTTGAAACTGCTTGAACATGCAATCACATATTGTATGTGATTGATCAGTGAAAGTACGAGTTTGTTCTTCGGAAATATCAACATTTTTCCAAAATTTAGCTCGGTTTCTCATCTGGAGCACGTTTTTGGCGAAAATGATGAAAAAATGACAATTGCAGAGTAAATCCAATGAATAAACAAGTTGAAACTGCTTGAAAATGCTGAATCAATATTGTATGTGGTTGATCTGTGAAAGTACGAATTCGTTCTTGGGAAATATAAACTTTTTTCCAAAATCAAGCTCGGTTTCTCGTCTGGATCACGTTTTTGGCCAAAATGATGGAAATGACAATATTACTGTAAATCCAATGAATAAGCAATTTTGAACTGCTTGAACATGCCACTGCATATTGTATGTGGTTGATCTGTGAAAGTACGAGTTAGTTCTTGTGAAATATAAACTTTTTTCCAAAATCAAGTTCGGTTTCTCGTCTGGAGCACGTTTCTGGCCACAAATGATGAAAATGACAATATTACTGTAAATCCAATGAATAAGCAGTTGAAACTGCTTGAACATGCTACTGCATATTGTATGTGGTTGATCAGTGAAAGTACGAGTTTGTTCTTGGGAAAAATAAACATTTTCCAAAATCAAGCTCGGTTTCTCATCTGGAGCACGTTTTTGGCCAAAATGATGAAAATGACAATTGCAGAGTAAATCCAATGAATAAACAAGTTGAAACTGCTTGAAAATGATGAATCAATATTGTATGTGGTTGATCTGTGAAAGTACGAGTTAGTTCTTGTGAAATATAAACTTTTTTCCAAAATCAAGTTCGGTTTCTCGTCTGGAGCACGTTTCTGGCCACAAATGATGAAAATGACAATATTACTGTAAATCCAATGAATAAGCAGTTGAAACTGCTTGAACATGCTACTGCATATTGTATGTGGTTGATCAGTGAAAGTACGGGTTAGTTCTCGTGAAATATAAACTTTTTTCCAAAATCAAGCTCGGTTTCTTGTATGGAGCACGTTTCTGGCCAAAATGATGAAAATGACAATCGCAGAGTAAATCCAATGAATAAACAAGTTGAAACTGCTTGAAAATGCTGAATCAATATTGTATGTGGTTGATCTGTGAAAGTACGAATTCGTTCTTGGGAAATATAAACTTTTTTCCAAAATCAAGCTCAGTTTCTCGTCTGGATCACGTTTTTGGCCAAAATGATGAAAATGACAATATTACTGTAAATCCAATGAATAAGCAATTTTAAACTGCTTGAACATGCCACTGCATATTGTATGTGGTTGATCAGTGAAAGTACGAGTTTGTTCCTGTGAAATATAAACTTTTTTCCAAAATAAAGCTCGGTTGCTTGTATGGAGCACGTTTCTGGCCAAAATGATGAAAATGACAATTGCCGAGCAAATCCAATGATTTTGCAGTTTGAAACTGCTTGAACATGCTGAATCAATATTGTACGTGGTTGATCAGTGAAAAGTACGAGTTTGTTCTTGGGAAAAATAAACTTTTTTCCAAAATCAAGTTCGGTTTCTCGTCTGGAGCACGTTTCTGGCCACAAATGATGAAAATGACAATATTACTGTAAATCCAATGAATAAACAAGTTGAAACTGCTTGAATATGCTGAATCAATATTGTACGTGGTTGATCAGTGAAAGTACGAGATAGTTCTTGTGAAATATAAACATTTTCCAAAATCAAGCTCGGTTTCTCATCTGGAGCACGTTTCTGGCCACAAATGATGAAAATGACAATATTACTGTAAATCCAATGAATAAGCAGTTGAAACTGCTTGAACATGCTACTGCTTATTGTATGTAGTTGATCAGTGAAAGTACGGGTTAGTTCTCGTGAAATATAAACTTTTTTCCAAAATCAAGCTCGGTTTCTCGTATGGAGCACGTTTTTGGCCACAAATGATGAAAATGACAATATTACTGTAAATCCAATGAATAAACAAGTTGAAACTGCTTGAATATGCTGAATCAATATTGTACGTGGTTGATCAGTGAAAGTACGAGTTTGTTCTTGGGAAAAATAAACTTTTTCCAAAATCAAGCTCGGTTTCTCATCTGGAGCACGTTTCTGGCCACAAATGATGAAAATGACAATATTACTGTAAATCCAATGAATAAGCAGTTGAAACTGCTTGAACATGCTACTGCATATTGTATGTGGTTGATCTTTGAAAGTACGGGTTAGTTCTCGTGAAATATAAACTTTTTTCCAAAATCAAGTTCGGTTTCTCGTCTGGAGCACGTTTCTGGCCAAAATGAGGAAAATGACAATCGCAGAGTAAATCCAATGAATAAACAAGTTGAAACTGCTTGAAAATGCTAAATCAATATTGTATGTGGTTGATCAGTGAAAGTACGAGTTTGTTCCTGTGAAATATAAACATTTTTCCAATATAAAACTCAGTATCTCGTCTGGAGCACGTTTCTGGCCACAAATGATGAAAATGACAATTGCCGAGTAAATCCAATGATTTTGCAGTTTGAAACTGCTTGAACATGCTGAATCAATATTGTATGTGGTTGATCAGTGAAAGTACGAGTTTGTTCCTGTGAAATATAAACATTTTTCCAATATAAAACTCAGTATCTCGTCTGGAGCACGTTTCTGGCCACAAATGATGAAAATGACAATTGCAGAGTAAATCCAATGAATAAACAAGTTGAAACTGCTTGAAAATGCTGAATCAATATTGTATGTGGTTGATCTGTGAAAGTACGAGTTAGTTCTTGTGAAATATAAACTTTTTTCCAAAATCAAGCTCGGTTTCTCGTCTGGATCACGTTTTTGGCCAAAATGATGGAAATGACAATATTACTGTAAATCCAATGAATAAGCAATTTTAAACTGCTTGAACATGCCACTGCATATTGTATGTGGTTGATCAGTGAAAGTACGGGTTAGTTCTCGTGAAATATAAACTTTTTTCCAAAATCAAGCTCGGTTTCTCGTCTGGAGCACGTTTTTGGCCACAAATGATGAAAATGACAATATTACTGTAAATCCAATGAATAAACAAGTTGAAACTGCTTGAATATGCTGAATCAATATTGTATGTGGTTGATCAGTGAAAGTACGAGTTTGTTCCTGTGAAATATAAACATTTTTCCAATATTAAAACTCAGTATCTCGTCTGGAGCACGTTTCTGGCCACAAATGATGAAAATGACAATTGCCGAGTAAATCCAATGATTTTGCAGTTTGAAACTGCTTGAACATGCTACTGCATATTGTATGTGGTTGATCAGTGAAAGTACGGGTTAGTTCTCGTGAAATATAAACTTTTTTCCAAAATCAAGCTCGGTTTCTTGTATGGAGCACGTTTCTGGCCAAAATGATGAAAATGACAATCGCAGAGTAAATCCAATGAATAAACAAGTTGAAACTGCTTGAAAATGCTGAATCAATATTGTATGTGGTTGATCTGTGAAAGTACGAATTCGTTCTTGGGAAATATAAACTTTTTTCGTAAATCAAGCTCGGTTTCTCGTCTGGATCACGTTTTTGGCCAAAATGATGAAAATGACAATATTACTGTAAATCCAATGAATAAGCAATTTTAAACTGCTTGAACATGCCACTGCATATTGTATGTGGTTGATCAGTGAAAGTACGAGTTCGTTCTTGGGAAATATCAACATTTTTCCAAAATTTAGCTCGGTTTCTCATCTGGAGCACGTTTTTGGCCAAAATGATGAAAATGACAATTGCAGAGTAAATCCAATGATTATGCAGTTTGAAACTGCTTGAACATGCTACTGCATATTGTATGTGGTTGATCAGTGAAAAGTACGAATTCGTTCTTGGGAAATATAAACTTTTTTCCAAAATCAAGCTCGGTTTCTCGTCTGGATAACGTTTTTGGCCAAAATGATGGAAATGACAGTATTACTGTAAATCCAATGAATAAGCAGTTGAAACTGCTTGAACATGCTACTGCATATTGTATGTGGTTGATCAGTGAAAGTACGGGTTAGTTCTCGTGAAATATAAACTTTTTTCCAAAATCAAGCTCGGTTTCTTGTATGGAGCACGTTTCTGGCCAAAATGATGAAAATGACAATATTACTGTAAATCCAATGAATAAACAAGTTGAAACTGCTTGAATATGCTGAATCAATATTGTATGTGGTTGATCAGTGAATTTACGAGTTAGTTCTTGTGAAATATAAACATTTTTAAAAATCAAGCTCGGTTTCTCATCTGGAGCACGTTTTTGGCCAAAATGATGAAAATGACAATTGCAGAGTAAATCCAATGAATAAACAAGTTGAAACTGCTTGAAAATGCTGAATCAATATTGTATGTGGTTGATCAGTGAAAGTACGAGTTTGTTCCTGTGAAATATAAACATTTTTCCAATATAAAACTCAGTATCTCGTCTGGAGCACGTTTCTGGCCACAAATGATGAAAATGACAATTGCCGAGCAAATCCAATGATTTTGCAGTTTGAAACTGCTTGAACATGCTGAATCAATATTGTACGTGGTTGATCAGTGAAAAGTACGAGTTTGTTCTTGGGAAAAATAAACATTTTCCAAAATCAAGCTCGGTTTCTCATCTGGAGCACGTTTTTGGCAAAAATGATGAAAATGACAATTGCAGAGTAAATCCAATGAATAAACAAGTTGAAACTGCTTGAAAATGCTGAATCAATATTGTATGTGGTTGATCTGTGAAAGTACGAGTTAGTTCTTGTGAAATATAAACTTTTTTCCAAAATCAAGTTCGGTTTCTCGTCTGGAGCACGTTTCTGGCCATAAATGATGAAAATGACAATATTACTGTAAATCCAATGAATAAACAAGTTGAAACTGCTTGAACATGCTACTGCATATTGTATGTGGTTGATCAGTGAAAGTACGGGTTAGTTCTCGTGAAATATAAACTTTTTTCCAAAATCAAGCTCGGTTTCTTGTATGGAGCACGTTTCTGGCCAAAATGATGAAAATGACAATATTACTGTAAATCCAATGAATAAACAAGTTGAAACTGCTTGAATATGCTGAATCAATATTGTATGTGGTTGATCAGTGAAAGTACGAGTTTGTTCCTGTGAAATATAAACATTTTTCCAATATAAAACTCAGTATCTCGTCTGGAGCACGTTTCTGGCCACAAATGATGAAAATGACAATTGCCGAGTAAATCCAATGATTTTGCAGTTTGAAACTGCTTGAACATGCTGAATCAATATTGTACGTGGTTGATCAGTGAAAAGTACGAGTTTGTTCTTGGGAAAAATAAACATTTTACAAAATCAAGCTCGGTTTCTCATCTGGAGCACGTTTTTGGCCACAAATGATGAAAATGACAATTGCCGAGTAAATCCAATGATTTTGCAGTTTGAAACTGCCTGAACATGCTGAATCAATATTGTACGTGGTTGATCAGTGAAAAGTACGAATTCGTTCTTGGGAAATATAAACTTTTTTCCAAAATCAAGCTCGGTTTCTCGTCTGGATCACGTTTTTGGCCAAAATGATGGAAATGACAATATTACTGTAAATCCAATGAATAAACAAGTTGAAACTGCTTGAATATGCTGAATCAATATTGTATGTGGTTGATCAGTGAAAGTACGAGTTTGTTCCTGTGAAATATAAACATTTTTCCAATATAAAACTCAGTATCTCGTCTGGAGCACGTTTCTGGCCACAAATGATGAAAATGACAATTGCCGAGTAAATCCAATGATTTTGCAGTTTGAAACTGCTTGAACATGCTACTGCATATTGTATGTGATTGATCAGTGAAAAGTACGAGTTAGTTCTTGTGAAATATAAACTTTTTTCCAAAATCAAGTTCGGTTTCTCGTCTGGAGCACGTTTCTGGCCACAAATGATGAAAATGACAATATTACTGTAAATCCAATGAATAAGCAGTTGAAACTGCTTGAACATGCTACTGCATATTGTATGTGGTTGATCAGTGAAAGTACGAGTTTGTTCTTGGGAAAAATAAACATTTTCCAAAATCAAGCTCGGTTTCTCATCTGGAGCACGTTTTTGGCAAAAATGATGAAAATGACAATTGCAGAGTAAATCCAATGAATAAACAAGTTGAAACTGCTTGAAAATGATGAATCAATATTGAATGTGGTTGATCTGTGAAAGTACGAGTTAGTTCTTGTGAAATATAAACTTTTTTCCAAAATCAAGTTCGGTTTCTCGTCTGGAGCACGTTTCTGGCCACAAATGATGAAAATGACAATATTACTGTAAATCCAATGAATAAGCAGTTGAAACTGCTTGAACATGCTACTGCATATTGTATGTGGTTGATCAGTGAAAGTACGGGTTAGTTCTCGTGAAATATAAACTTTTTTCCAAAATCAAGCTCGGTTTCTTGTATGGAGCACGTTTCTGGCCAAAATGATGAAAATGACAATCGCAGAGTAAATCCAATGAATAAACAAGTTGAAACTGCTTGAAAATGCTGAATCAATATTGTATGTGGTTGATCTGTGAAAGTACGAATTCGTTCTTGGGAAATATAAACTTTTTTCCAAAATCAAGTTCGGTTTCTCGTCTGGAGCACGTTTCTGGCCAAAATGATGAAAATGACAATCGCAGAGTAAATCCAATGAATAAACAAGTTGAAACTGCTTGAAAATGCTGAATCAATATTGAATGTGGTTGATCTGTGAAAGTACGAGTTAGTTCTTGGGAAATATAAACTTTTTTCCAAAATCAAGCTCGGTTTCTCGTCTGGATCACGTTTTTGGCCAAAATGATGGAAATGACAATATTACTGTAAATCCAATGAATAAGCAATTTTAAACTGCTTGAACATGCCACTGCATATTGTATGTGGTTGATCAGTGAAAGTACGGGTTAGTTCTCGTGAAATATAAACTTTTTTCCAAAATCAAGCTCGGTTTCTCGTATGGAGCACGTTTTTGGCCACAAATGATGAAAATGACAATATTACTGTAAATCCAATGAATAAACAAGTTGAAACTGCTTGAATATGCTGAATCAATATTGTATGTGGTTGATCAGTGAAAGTACGAGTTTGTTCCTGTGAAATATAAACATTTTTCCAATATAAAACTCAGTATCTCGTCTGGAGCACGTTTCTGGCCACAAATGATGAAAATGACAATTGCCGAGCAAATCCAATGACTTTGCAGTTTGAAACTGCTTGAACATGCTGAATCAATATTGTACGTGGTTGATCAGTGAAAAGTACGAGTTTGTTCTTGGGAAAAATAAACATTTTCCAAAATCAAGCTCGGTTTCTCATCTGGAGCACGTTTTTGGCAAAAATGATGAAAATGACAATTGCAGAGTAAATCCAATGAATAAACAAGTTGAAACTGCTTGAAAATGCTGAATCAATATTGTATGTGGTTGATCTGTGAAAGTACGAGTTAGTTCTTGTGAAATATAAACTTTTTTCCAAAATCAAGTTCGGTTTCTCGTCTGGAGCACGTTTCTGGCCATAAATGATGAAAATGACAATATTACTGTAAATCCAATGAATAAACAAGTTGAAACTGCTTGAACATGCTACTGCATATTGTATGTGGTTGATCAGTGAAAGTACGGGTTAGTTCTCGTGAAATATAAACTTTTTTCCAAAATCAAGCTCGGTTTCTTGTATGGAGCACGTTTCTGGCCAAAATGATGAAAATGACAATCGCAGAGTAAATCCAATGAATAAACAAGTTGAAACTGCTTGAAAATGCTGAATCAATATTGTATGTGGTTGATCTGTGAAAGTACGAATTCGTTCTTGGGAAATATAAACTTTTTTCCAAAATCAAGCTCGGTTTCTCGTCTGGAGCACGTTTCTGGCCACAAATGATGAAAATGACAATATTACTGTAAATCCAATGAATAAGCAGTTGAAACTGCTTGAACATGCTACTGCATATTGTATGTGGTTGATCTTTGAAAGTACGGGTTAGTTCTCGTGAAATATAAACTTTTTTCCAAAATCAAGTTCGGTTTCTTGTATGGAGCACGTTTCTGGCCAAAATGATGAAAATGACAATCGCAGAGTAAATCCAATGAATAAACAAGTTGAAACTGCTTGAAAATGCTGAATCAATATTGTATGTGGTTGATCTGTGAAAGTACGAATTCGTTCTTGGGAAATATAAACTTTTTTCCAAAATCAAGCTCGGTTTCTCGTCTGGAGCACGTTTCTGGCCACAAATGATGAAAATGACAATATTACTGTAAATCCAATGAATAAGCAGTTGAAACTGCTTGAACATGCTACTGCATATTGTATGTGGTTGATCTTTGAAAGTACGGGTTAGTTCTCGTGAAATATAAACTTTTTTCCAAAATCAAGTTCGGTTTCTCGTCTGGAGCACGTTTCTGGCCAAAATGATGAAAATGACAATCGCAGAGTAAATCCAATGAATAAACAAGTTGAAACTGCTTGAAAATGCTGAATCAATATTGTATGTGGTTGATCTGTGAAAGTACGAATTCGTTCTTGGGAAATATAAACTTTTTTCCAAAATCAAGCTCGGTTTCTCGTCTGGATCACGTTTTTGGACAAAATGATGGAAATGACAATATTACTGTAAATCCAATGAATAAACAAGTTGAAACTGCTTGAAAATGCTGAATCAATATTGTATGTGGTTGATCTGTGAAAGTACGAATTCGTTCTTGGGAAATATAAACTTTTTTCCAAAATCAAGTTCGGTTTCTCGTCTGGAGCACGTTTCTGGCCAAAATGATGAAAATGACAATCGCAGAGTAAATCCAATGAATAAACAAGTTGAAACTGCTTGAAAATGCTGAATCAATATTGTATGTGGTTGATCTGTGAAAGTACGAATTCGTTCTTGGGAAATATAAACTTTTTTCCAAAATCAAGCTCGGTTTCTCGTCTGGATCACGTTTTTGGCCAAAATGATGGAAATGACAATATTACTGTAAATCCAATGAATAAGCAATTTTAAACTGCTTGAACATGCCACTGCATATTGTATGTGGTTGATCAGTGAAAGTACGGGTTAGTTCTCGTGAAATATAAACTTTTTTTCCAAAATCAAGCTCGGTTTCTCGTATGGAGCACGTTTTTGGCCACAAATGATGAAAATGACAATATTACTGTAAATCCAATGAATAAACAAGTTGAAACTGCTTGAATATGCTGAATCAATATTGTATGTGGTTGATCAGTGAAAGTACGAGTTTGTTCCTGTGAAATATAAACATTTTTCCAATATAAAACTCAGTATCTCGTCTGGAGCACGTTTCTGGCCACAAATGATGAAAATGACAATTGCCGAGCAAATCCAATGATTTTGCAGTTTGAAACTGCTTGAACATGCTGAATCAATATTGTACGTGGTTGATCAGTGAAAAGTACGAGTTTGTTCTTGGGAAAAATAAACATTTTCCAAAATCAAGCTCGGTTTCTCATCTGGAGCACGTTTTTGGCCAAAATGATGAAAATGACAATTGCAGAGTAAATCCAATGAATAAACAAGTTGAAACTGCTTGAAAATGCTGAATCAATATTGTATGTGGTTGATCAGTGAAAGTACGAGTTTGTTCCTGTGAAATATAAACATTTTTCCAATATAAAACTCAGTATCTCGTCTGGAGCACGTTTCTGGCCACAAATGATGAAAATGACAATTGCCGAGTAAATCCAATGATTTTGCAGTTTGAAACTGCTTGAACATGCTGAATCAATATTGTACGTGGTTGATCAGTGAAAAGTACGAGTTTGTTTTTGGGAAAAATAAACATTTTCCAAAATCAAGCTCGGTTTCTCATCTGGAGCACGTTTTTGGCCAAAATGATGAAAATGACAATTGCAGAGTAAATCCAATGAATAAACAAGTTGAAACTACTTGAAAATGCTGAATCAATATTGTATGTGGTTGATCTGTGAAAGTACGAGTTAGTTCTTGTGAAATATAAACTTTTTTCCAAAATCAAGTTCGGTTTCTCGTCTGGAGCACGTTTCTGGCCACAAATGATGAAAATGACAATATTACTGTAAATCCAATGAATAAACAAGTTGAAACTGCTTGAACATGCTACTGCATATTGTATGTGGTTGATCAGTGAAAGTACGGGTTAGTTCTCGTGAAATATAAACTTTTTTCCAAAATCAAGCTCGGTTTCTTGTATGGAGCACGTTTCTGGCCAAAATGATGAAAATGACAATATTACTGTAAATCCAATGAATAAACAAGTTGAAACTGCTTGAATATGCTGAATCAATATTGTATGTGGTTGATCAGTGAAAGTACGAGTTTGTTCCTGTGAAATATAAACATTTTTCCAATATAAAACTCAGTATCTCGTCTGGAGCACGTTTCTGGCCACAAATGATGAAAATGACAATTGCCGAGTAAATCCAATGATTTTGCAGTTTGAAACTGCTTGAACATGCTGAATCAATATTGTATGTGGTTGATCAGTGAAAGTACGAGTTTGTTCCTGTGAAATATAAACATTTTTCCAATATAAAACTCAGTATCTCGTCTGGAGCACGTTTCTGGCCACAAATGATGAAAATGACAATTGCAGAGTAAATCCAATGAATAAACAAGTTGAAACTGCTTGAAAATGCTGAATCAATATTGTATGTGGTTGATCTGTGAAAGTACGAGTTAGTTCTTGTGAAATATAAACTTTTTTCCAAAATCAAGCTCGGTTTCTCGTCTGGATCACGTTTTTGGCCAAAATGATGGAAATGACAATATTACTGTAAATCCAATGAATAAGCAATTTTAAACTGCTTGAACATGCCACTGCATATTGTATGTGGTTGATCAGTGAAAGTACGGGTTAGTTCTCGTGAAATATAAACTTTTTTCCAAAATCAAGCTCGGTTTCTCGTCTGGAGCACGTTTTTGGCCACAAATGATGAAAATGACAATATTACTGTAAATCCAATGAATAAACAAGTTGAAACTGCTTGAATATGCTGAATCAATATTGTATGTGGTTGATCAGTGAAAGTACGAGTTTGTTCCTGTGAAATATAAACATTTTTCCAATATTAAAACTCAGTATCTCGTCTGGAGCACGTTTCTGGCCACAAATGATGAAAATGACAATTGCCGAGTAAATCCAATGATTTTGCAGTTTGAAACTGCTTGAACATGCTACTGCATATTGTATGTGGTTGATCAGTGAAAGTACGGGTTAGTTCTCGTGAAATATAAACTTTTTTCCAAAATCAAGCTCGGTTTCTTGTATGGAGCACGTTTCTGGCCAAAATGATGAAAATGACAATCGCAGAGTAAATCCAATGAATAAACAAGTTGAAACTGCTTGAAAATGCTGAATCAATATTGTATGTGGTTGATCTGTGAAAGTACGAATTCGTTCTTGGGAAATATAAACTTTTTTCGTAAATCAAGCTCGGTTTCTCGTCTGGATCACGTTTTTGGCCAAAATGATGAAAATGACAATATTACTGTAAATCCAATGAATAAGCAATTTTAAACTGCTTGAACATGCCACTGCATATTGTATGTGGTTGATCAGTGAAAGTACGAGTTCGTTCTTGGGAAATATCAACATTTTTCCAAAATTTAGCTCGGTTTCTCATCTGGAGCACGTTTTTGGCCAAAATGATGAAAATGACAATTGCAGAGTAAATCCAATGATTATGCAGTTTGAAACTGCTTGAACATGCTACTGCATATTGTATGTGGTTGATCAGTGAAAAGTACGAATTCGTTCTTGGGAAATATAAACTTTTTTCCAAAATCAAGCTCGGTTTCTCGTCTGGATAACGTTTTTGGCCAAAATGATGGAAATGACAGTATTACTGTAAATCCAATGAATAAGCAGTTGAAACTGCTTGAACATGCTACTGCATATTGTATGTGGTTGATCAGTGAAAGTACGGGTTAGTTCTCGTGAAATATAAACTTTTTTCCAAAATCAAGCTCGGTTTCTTGTATGGAGCACGTTTCTGGCCAAAATGATGAAAATGACAATATTACTGTAAATCCAATGAATAAACAAGTTGAAACTGCTTGAATATGCTGAATCAATATTGTATGTGGTTGATCAGTGAATTTACGAGTTAGTTCTTGTGAAATATAAACATTTTTAAAAATCAAGCTCGGTTTCTCATCTGGAGCACGTTTTTGGCCAAAATGATGAAAATGACAATTGCAGAGTAAATCCAATGAATAAACAAGTTGAAACTGCTTGAAAATGCTGAATCAATATTGTATGTGGTTGATCAGTGAAAGTACGAGTTTGTTCCTGTGAAATATAAACATTTTTCCAATATAAAACTCAGTATCTCGTCTGGAGCACGTTTCTGGCCACAAATGATGAAAATGACAATTGCCGAGCAAATCCAATGATTTTGCAGTTTGAAACTGCTTGAACATGCTGAATCAATATTGTACGTGGTTGATCAGTGAAAAGTACGAGTTTGTTCTTGGGAAAAATAAACATTTTCCAAAATCAAGCTCGGTTTCTCATCTGGAGCACGTTTTTGGCAAAAATGATGAAAATGACAATTGCAGAGTAAATCCAATGAATAAACAAGTTGAAACTGCTTGAAAATGCTGAATCAATATTGTATGTGGTTGATCTGTGAAAGTACGAGTTAGTTCTTGTGAAATATAAACTTTTTTCCAAAATCAAGTTCGGTTTCTCGTCTGGAGCACGTTTCTGGCCATAAATGATGAAAATGACAATATTACTGTAAATCCAATGAATAAACAAGTTGAAACTGCTTGAACATGCTACTGCATATTGTATGTGGTTGATCAGTGAAAGTACGGGTTAGTTCTCGTGAAATATAAACTTTTTTCCAAAATCAAGCTCGGTTTCTTGTATGGAGCACGTTTCTGGCCAAAATGATGAAAATGACAATATTACTGTAAATCCAATGAATAAACAAGTTGAAACTGCTTGAATATGCTGAATCAATATTGTATGTGGTTGATCAGTGAAAGT
The DNA here is from genome assembly GCF_963383615.2 of Lipophrys pholis. Classification (NCBI taxonomy): domain Eukaryota; kingdom Metazoa; phylum Chordata; class Actinopteri; order Blenniiformes; family Blenniidae; genus Lipophrys; species Lipophrys pholis. The sequence goes on along the minus strand of NC_137630.1, from coordinate 168,310 downwards.
ACGAGTTTGTTCCTGTGAAATATAAACATTTTTCCAATATAAAACTCAGTATCTCGTCTGGAGCACGTTTCTGGCCACAAATGATGAAAATGACAATTGCCGAGTAAATCCAATGATTTTGCAGTTTGAAACTGCTTGAACATGCTGAATCAATATTGTACGTGGTTGATCAGTGAAAAGTACGAGTTTGTTCTTGGGAAAAATAAACATTTTACAAAATCAAGCTCGGTTTCTCATCTGGAGCACGTTTTTGGCCACAAATGATGAAAATGACAATTGCCGAGTAAATCCAATGATTTTGCAGTTTGAAACTGCCTGAACATGCTGAATCAATATTGTACGTGGTTGATCAGTGAAAAGTACGAATTCGTTCTTGGGAAATATAAACTTTTTTCCAAAATCAAGCTCGGTTTCTCGTCTGGATCACGTTTTTGGCCAAAATGATGGAAATGACAATATTACTGTAAATCCAATGAATAAACAAGTTGAAACTGCTTGAATATGCTGAATCAATATTGTATGTGGTTGATCAGTGAAAGTACGAGTTTGTTCCTGTGAAATATAAACATTTTTCCAATATAAAACTCAGTATCTCGTCTGGAGCACGTTTCTGGCCACAAATGATGAAAATGACAATTGCCGAGTAAATCCAATGATTTTGCAGTTTGAAACTGCTTGAACATGCTACTGCATATTGTATGTGATTGATCAGTGAAAAGTACGAGTTAGTTCTTGTGAAATATAAACTTTTTTCCAAAATCAAGTTCGGTTTCTCGTCTGGAGCACGTTTCTGGCCACAAATGATGAAAATGACAATATTACTGTAAATCCAATGAATAAGCAGTTGAAACTGCTTGAACATGCTACTGCATATTGTATGTGGTTGATCAGTGAAAGTACGAGTTTGTTCTTGGGAAAAATAAACATTTTCCAAAATCAAGCTCGGTTTCTCATCTGGAGCACGTTTTTGGCAAAAATGATGAAAATGACAATTGCAGAGTAAATCCAATGAATAAACAAGTTGAAACTGCTTGAAAATGATGAATCAATATTGAATGTGGTTGATCTGTGAAAGTACGAGTTAGTTCTTGTGAAATATAAACTTTTTTCCAAAATCAAGTTCGGTTTCTCGTCTGGAGCACGTTTCTGGCCACAAATGATGAAAATGACAATATTACTGTAAATCCAATGAATAAGCAGTTGAAACTGCTTGAACATGCTACTGCATATTGTATGTGGTTGATCAGTGAAAGTACGGGTTAGTTCTCGTGAAATATAAACTTTTTTCCAAAATCAAGCTCGGTTTCTTGTATGGAGCACGTTTCTGGCCAAAATGATGAAAATGACAATCGCAGAGTAAATCCAATGAATAAACAAGTTGAAACTGCTTGAAAATGCTGAATCAATATTGTATGTGGTTGATCTGTGAAAGTACGAATTCGTTCTTGGGAAATATAAACTTTTTTCCAAAATCAAGTTCGGTTTCTCGTCTGGAGCACGTTTCTGGCCAAAATGATGAAAATGACAATCGCAGAGTAAATCCAATGAATAAACAAGTTGAAACTGCTTGAAAATGCTGAATCAATATTGAATGTGGTTGATCTGTGAAAGTACGAGTTAGTTCTTGGGAAATATAAACTTTTTTCCAAAATCAAGCTCGGTTTCTCGTCTGGATCACGTTTTTGGCCAAAATGATGGAAATGACAATATTACTGTAAATCCAATGAATAAGCAATTTTAAACTGCTTGAACATGCCACTGCATATTGTATGTGGTTGATCAGTGAAAGTACGGGTTAGTTCTCGTGAAATATAAACTTTTTTCCAAAATCAAGCTCGGTTTCTCGTATGGAGCACGTTTTTGGCCACAAATGATGAAAATGACAATATTACTGTAAATCCAATGAATAAACAAGTTGAAACTGCTTGAATATGCTGAATCAATATTGTATGTGGTTGATCAGTGAAAGTACGAGTTTGTTCCTGTGAAATATAAACATTTTTCCAATATAAAACTCAGTATCTCGTCTGGAGCACGTTTCTGGCCACAAATGATGAAAATGACAATTGCCGAGCAAATCCAATGACTTTGCAGTTTGAAACTGCTTGAACATGCTGAATCAATATTGTACGTGGTTGATCAGTGAAAAGTACGAGTTTGTTCTTGGGAAAAATAAACATTTTCCAAAATCAAGCTCGGTTTCTCATCTGGAGCACGTTTTTGGCAAAAATGATGAAAATGACAATTGCAGAGTAAATCCAATGAATAAACAAGTTGAAACTGCTTGAAAATGCTGAATCAATATTGTATGTGGTTGATCTGTGAAAGTACGAGTTAGTTCTTGTGAAATATAAACTTTTTTCCAAAATCAAGTTCGGTTTCTCGTCTGGAGCACGTTTCTGGCCATAAATGATGAAAATGACAATATTACTGTAAATCCAATGAATAAACAAGTTGAAACTGCTTGAACATGCTACTGCATATTGTATGTGGTTGATCAGTGAAAGTACGGGTTAGTTCTCGTGAAATATAAACTTTTTTCCAAAATCAAGCTCGGTTTCTTGTATGGAGCACGTTTCTGGCCAAAATGATGAAAATGACAATCGCAGAGTAAATCCAATGAATAAACAAGTTGAAACTGCTTGAAAATGCTGAATCAATATTGTATGTGGTTGATCTGTGAAAGTACGAATTCGTTCTTGGGAAATATAAACTTTTTTCCAAAATCAAGCTCGGTTTCTCGTCTGGAGCACGTTTCTGGCCACAAATGATGAAAATGACAATATTACTGTAAATCCAATGAATAAGCAGTTGAAACTGCTTGAACATGCTACTGCATATTGTATGTGGTTGATCTTTGAAAGTACGGGTTAGTTCTCGTGAAATATAAACTTTTTTCCAAAATCAAGTTCGGTTTCTTGTATGGAGCACGTTTCTGGCCAAAATGATGAAAATGACAATCGCAGAGTAAATCCAATGAATAAACAAGTTGAAACTGCTTGAAAATGCTGAATCAATATTGTATGTGGTTGATCTGTGAAAGTACGAATTCGTTCTTGGGAAATATAAACTTTTTTCCAAAATCAAGCTCGGTTTCTCGTCTGGAGCACGTTTCTGGCCACAAATGATGAAAATGACAATATTACTGTAAATCCAATGAATAAGCAGTTGAAACTGCTTGAACATGCTACTGCATATTGTATGTGGTTGATCTTTGAAAGTACGGGTTAGTTCTCGTGAAATATAAACTTTTTTCCAAAATCAAGTTCGGTTTCTCGTCTGGAGCACGTTTCTGGCCAAAATGATGAAAATGACAATCGCAGAGTAAATCCAATGAATAAACAAGTTGAAACTGCTTGAAAATGCTGAATCAATATTGTATGTGGTTGATCTGTGAAAGTACGAATTCGTTCTTGGGAAATATAAACTTTTTTCCAAAATCAAGCTCGGTTTCTCGTCTGGATCACGTTTTTGGACAAAATGATGGAAATGACAATATTACTGTAAATCCAATGAATAAACAAGTTGAAACTGCTTGAAAATGCTGAATCAATATTGTATGTGGTTGATCTGTGAAAGTACGAATTCGTTCTTGGGAAATATAAACTTTTTTCCAAAATCAAGTTCGGTTTCTCGTCTGGAGCACGTTTCTGGCCAAAATGATGAAAATGACAATCGCAGAGTAAATCCAATGAATAAACAAGTTGAAACTGCTTGAAAATGCTGAATCAATATTGTATGTGGTTGATCTGTGAAAGTACGAATTCGTTCTTGGGAAATATAAACTTTTTTCCAAAATCAAGCTCGGTTTCTCGTCTGGATCACGTTTTTGGCCAAAATGATGGAAATGACAATATTACTGTAAATCCAATGAATAAGCAATTTTAAACTGCTTGAACATGCCACTGCATATTGTATGTGGTTGATCAGTGAAAGTACGGGTTAGTTCTCGTGAAATATAAACTTTTTTTCCAAAATCAAGCTCGGTTTCTCGTATGGAGCACGTTTTTGGCCACAAATGATGAAAATGACAATATTACTGTAAATCCAATGAATAAACAAGTTGAAACTGCTTGAATATGCTGAATCAATATTGTATGTGGTTGATCAGTGAAAGTACGAGTTTGTTCCTGTGAAATATAAACATTTTTCCAATATAAAACTCAGTATCTCGTCTGGAGCACGTTTCTGGCCACAAATGATGAAAATGACAATTGCCGAGCAAATCCAATGATTTTGCAGTTTGAAACTGCTTGAACATGCTGAATCAATATTGTACGTGGTTGATCAGTGAAAAGTACGAGTTTGTTCTTGGGAAAAATAAACATTTTCCAAAATCAAGCTCGGTTTCTCATCTGGAGCACGTTTTTGGCCAAAATGATGAAAATGACAATTGCAGAGTAAATCCAATGAATAAACAAGTTGAAACTGCTTGAAAATGCTGAATCAATATTGTATGTGGTTGATCAGTGAAAGTACGAGTTTGTTCCTGTGAAATATAAACATTTTTCCAATATAAAACTCAGTATCTCGTCTGGAGCACGTTTCTGGCCACAAATGATGAAAATGACAATTGCCGAGTAAATCCAATGATTTTGCAGTTTGAAACTGCTTGAACATGCTGAATCAATATTGTACGTGGTTGATCAGTGAAAAGTACGAGTTTGTTTTTGGGAAAAATAAACATTTTCCAAAATCAAGCTCGGTTTCTCATCTGGAGCACGTTTTTGGCCAAAATGATGAAAATGACAATTGCAGAGTAAATCCAATGAATAAACAAGTTGAAACTACTTGAAAATGCTGAATCAATATTGTATGTGGTTGATCTGTGAAAGTACGAGTTAGTTCTTGTGAAATATAAACTTTTTTCCAAAATCAAGTTCGGTTTCTCGTCTGGAGCACGTTTCTGGCCACAAATGATGAAAATGACAATATTACTGTAAATCCAATGAATAAACAAGTTGAAACTGCTTGAACATGCTACTGCATATTGTATGTGGTTGATCAGTGAAAGTACGGGTTAGTTCTCGTGAAATATAAACTTTTTTCCAAAATCAAGCTCGGTTTCTTGTATGGAGCACGTTTCTGGCCAAAATGATGAAAATGACAATATTACTGTAAATCCAATGAATAAACAAGTTGAAACTGCTTGAATATGCTGAATCAATATTGTATGTGGTTGATCAGTGAAAGTACGAGTTTGTTCCTGTGAAATATAAACATTTTTCCAATATAAAACTCAGTATCTCGTCTGGAGCACGTTTCTGGCCACAAATGATGAAAATGACAATTGCCGAGTAAATCCAATGATTTTGCAGTTTGAAACTGCTTGAACATGCTGAATCAATATTGTACGTGGTTGATCAGTGAAAAGTACGAGTTTGTTCTTGGGAAAAATAAACATTTTACAAAATCAAGCTCGGTTTCTCATCTGGAGCACGTTTTTGGCCACAAATGATGAAAATGACAATTGCCGAGTAAATCCAATGATTTTGCAGTTTGAAACTGCCTGAACATGCTGAATCAATATTGTACGTGGTTGATCAGTGAAAAGTACGAATTCGTTCTTGGGAAATATAAACTTTTTTCCAAAATCAAGCTCGGTTTCTCGTCTGGATCACGTTTTTGGCCAAAATGATGGAAATGACAATATTACTGTAAATCCAATCAATAAACAAGTTGAAACTGCTTGAATATGCTGAATCAATATTGTATGTGGTTGATCAGTGAAAGTACGAGTTTGTTCCTGTGAAATATAAACATTTTTCCAATATAAAACTCAGTATCTCGTCTGGATCACGTTTCTGGCCACAAATGATGAAAATGACAATTGCCGAGTAAATCCAATGATTTTGCAGTTTGAAACTGCTTGAACATGCTACTGCATATTGTATGTGATTGATCAGTGAAAAGTACGAGTTAGTTCTTGTGAAATATAAACTTTTTTCCAAAATCAAGTTCGGTTTCTCGTCTGGAGCACGTTTCTGGCCACAAATGATGAAAATGACAATTGCAGAGTAAATCCAATGAATAAACAAGTTGAAACTGCTTGAAAATGATGAATCAATATTGAATGTGGTTGATCTGTGAAAGTACGAGTTAGTTCTTGTGAAATATAAACATTTTCCAAAATCAAGCTCGGTTTCTCATCTGGAGCACGTTTTTGGCAAAAATGATGAAAATGACAATTGCAGAGTAAATCCAATGAATAAACAAGTTGAAACTGCTTGAAAATGATGAATCAATATTGAATGTGGTTGATCTATGAAAGTACGGGTTAGTTCTCGTGAAATATAAACTTTTTTCCAAAATCAAGCTCGGTTTCTTGTATGGAGCACGTTTCTGGCCAAAATGATGAAAATGACAATCGCAGAGTAAATCCAATGAATAAACAAGTTGAAACTGCTTGAAAATGCTGAATCAATATTGTATGTGGTTGATCTGTGAAAGTACGAATTCGTTCTTGGGAAATATAAACTTTTTTCCAAAATCAAGTTCGGTTTCTCGTCTGGAGCACGTTTCTGGCCAAAATGATGAAAATGACAATCGCAGAGTAAATCCAATGAATAAACAAGTTGAAACTGCTTGAAAATGCTGAATCAATATTGAATGTGGTTGATCTGTGAAAGTACGAGTTAGTTCTTGGGAAATATAAACTTTTTTCCAAAATCAAGCTCGGTTTCTCGTCTGGATCACGTTTTTGGCCAAAATGATGGAAATGACAATATTACTGTAAATCCAATGAATAAGCAATTTTAAACTGCTTGAACATGCCACTGCATATTGTATGTGGTTGATCAGTGAAAGTACGGGTTAGTTCTCGTGAAATATAAACTTTTTTCCAAAATCAAGCTCGGTTTCTCGTATGGAGCACGTTTTTGGCCACAAATGATGAAAATGACAATATTACTGTAAATCCAATGAATAAACAAGTTGAAACTGCTTGAATATGCTGAATCAATATTGTATGTGGTTGATCAGTGAAAGTACGAGTTTGTTCCTGTGAAATATAAACATTTTTCCAATATAAAACTCAGTATCTCGTCTGGAGCACGTTTCTGGCCACAAATGATGAAAATGACAATTGCCGAGCAAATCCAATGATTTTGCAGTTTGAAACTGCTTGAACATGCTGAATCAATATTGTACGTGGTTGATCAGTGAAAAGTACGAGTTTGTTCTTGGGAAAAATAAACATTTTCCAAAATCAAGCTCGGTTTCTCATCTGGAGCACGTTTTTGGCCAAAATGATGAAAATGACAATATTACTGTAAATCCAATGAATAAACAAGTTGAAACTGCTTGAACATGCTACTGCATATTGTATGTGGTTGATCTGTGAAAGTACGAGTTAGTTCTTGTGAAATATAAACTTTTTTCCAAAATCAAGTTCGGTTTCTCGTCTGGAGCACGTTTCTGGCCACAAATGATGAAAATGACAATATTACTGTAAATCCAATGAATAAACAAGTTGAAACTGCTTGAACATGCTACTGCATATTGTATGTGGTTGATCTGTGAAAGTACGAGTTAGTTCTTGTGAAATATAACCTTTTTTCCAAAATCAAGTTCGGTTTCTCGTCTGGAGCACGTTTCTGGCCAAAATGATGAAAATGACAATCGCAGAGTAAATCCAATGAATAAACAAGTTGAAACTGCTTGAAAATGCTGAATCAATATTGTATGTGGTTGATCTGTGAAAGTACGAATTCGTTCTTGGGAAATATAAACTTTTTTCCAAAATCAAGCTCGGTTTCTCGTCTGGATCACGTTTTTGGCCAAAATGATGGAAATGACAATATTACTGTAAATCCAATGAATAAGCAATTTTAAACTGCTTGAACATGCCACTGCATATTGTATGTGGTTGATCAGTGAAAGTACGGGTTAGTTCTCGTGAAATATAAACTTTTTTCCAAAATCAAGCTCGGTTTCTCGTATGGAGCACGTTTTTGGCCAAAATGATGAAAATGACAATTGCAGAGTAAATCCAATGAATAAACAAGTTGAAACTGCTTGAATATGCTGAATCAATATTGTACGTGGTTGATCAGTGAAAGTACGAGTTTGTTCCTGTGAAATATAAACATTTTTCCAATATAAAACTCAGTATCTCGTCTGGAGCACGTTTCTGGCCACAAATGATGAAAATGACAATTGCCGAGTAAATCCAATGATTTTGCAGTTTGAAACTCCTTGAACATGCTACTGCATATTGTATGTGGTGGATCAGTGAAAGTACGGGTTAGTTCTCGTGAAATATAAACTTTTTTCCAAAATCAAGCTCGGTTTCTCGTATGGAGCACGTTTTTGGCCACAAATGATGAAAATGACAATATTACTGTAAATCCAATGAATAAACAAGTTGAAACTACTTGAAAATGCTGAATCAATATTGTATGTGGTTGATCTGTGAAAGTACGAGTTAGTTCTTGTGAAATATAAACTTTTTTCCAAAATCAAGTTCGGTTTCTCGTCTGGAGCACGTTTCTGGCCACAAATGATGAAAATGACAATATTACTGTAAATTAAATGAATAAACAAGTTGAAACTGCTTGAATATGCTGAATCAATATTGTACGTGGTTGATCAGTGAAAGTACGAGTTAGTTCTTGTGAAATATAAACATTTTCAAAAATCAAGCTCGGTTTCTCATCTGGAACACGTTTTTGGCCAAAATGATGAAAATGACAATTGCAGAGTAAATCCAATGAATAAACAAGTTGAAACTGCTTGAAAATGCTGAATCAATATTGTATGTGGTTGATCTGTGAAAGTACGAGTTAGTTCTTGTGAAATATAACCTTTTTTCCAAAATCAAGTTCGGTTTCTCGTCTGGAGCACGTTTCTGGCCAAAATGATGAAAATGACAATCGCAGAGTAAATCCAATGAATAAACAAGTTGAAACTGCTTGAAAATGCTGAATCAATATTGTATGTGGTTGATCTGTGAAAGTACGAATTCGTTCTTGGGAAATATAAACTTTTTTCCAAAATCAAGCTCAGTTTCTCGTCTGGATCACGTTTTTGGCCAAAATGATGGAAATGACAATATTACTGTAAATCCAATGAATAAGCAATTTTAAACTGCTTGAACATGCCACTGCATATTGTATGTGGTTGATCAGTGAAAGTACGGGTTAGTTCTCGTGAAATATAAACTTTTTTCCAAAATCAAGCTCGGTTTCTCGTATGGAGCACGTTTTTGGCCACAAATGATGAAAATGACAATATTACTGTAAATCCAATGAATAAGCAGTTGAAACTGCTTGAACATGCTACTGCATATTGTATGTGGTTGATCAGTGAAAGTACGAGTTTGTTCTTGGGAAAAATAAACATTTTCCAAAATCAAGCTCGGTTTCTCATCTGGAGCACGTTTTTGGCAAAAATGATGAAAATGACAATTGCAGAGTAAATCCAATGAATAAACAAGTTGAAACTGCTTGAAAATGATGAATCAATATTGAATGTGGTTGATCTGTGAAAGTACGAGTTAGTTCTTGTGAAATATAAACTTTTTTCCAAAATCAAGTTCGGTTTCTCGTCTGGAGCACGTTTCTGGCCACAAATGATGAAAATGACAATATTACTGTAAATCCAATGAATAAGCAGTTGAAACTGCTTGAACATGCTACTGCATATTGTATGTGGTTGATCAGTGAAAGTACGGGTTAGTTCTCGTGAAATATAAACTTTTTTCCAAAATCAAGCTCGGTTTCTTGTATGGAGCACGTTTCTGGCCAAAATGATGAAAATGACAATCGCAGAGTAAATCCAATGAATAAACAAGTTGAAACTGCTTGAAAATGCTGAATCAATATTGTATGTGGTTGATCTGTGAAAGTACGAATTCGTTCTTGGGAAATATAAACTTTTTTCCAAAATCAAGTTCGGTTTCTCGTCTGGAGCACGTTTCTGGCCAAAATGATGAAAATGACAATCGCAGAGTAAATCCAATGAATAAACAAGTTGAAACTGCTTGAAAATGCTGAATCAATATTGAATGTGGTTGATCTGTGAAAGTACGAGTTAGTTCTTGGGAAATATAAACTTTTTTCCAAAATCAAGCTCGGTTTCTCGTCTGGATCACGTTTTTGGCCAAAATGATGGAAATGACAATATTACTGTAAATCCAATGAATAAGCAATTTTAAACTGCTTGAACATGCCACTGCATATTGTATGTGGTTGATCAGTGAAAGTACGGGTTAGTTCTCGTGAAATATAAACTTTTTTCCAAAATCAAGCTCGGTTTCTCGTATGGAGCACGTTTTTGGCCACAAATGATGAAAATGACAATATTACTGTAAATCCAATGAATAAACAAGTTGAAACTGCTTGAATATGCTGAATCAATATTGTATGTGGTTGATCAGTGAAAGTACGAGTTTGTTCCTGTGAAATATAAACATTTTTCCAATATAAAACTCAGTATCTCGTCTGGAGCACGTTTCTGGCCACAAATGATGAAAATGACAATTGCCGAGCAAATCCAATGATTTTGCAGTTTGAAACTGCTTGAACATGCTGAATCAATATTGTACGTGGTTGATCAGTGAAAAGTACGAGTTTGTTCTTGGGAAAAATAAACATTTTCCAAAATCAAGCTCGGTTTCTCATCTGGAGCACGTTTTTGGCCAAAATGATGAAAATGACAATATTACTGTAAATCCAATGAATAAACAAGTTGAAACTGCTTGAACATGCTACTGCATATTGTATGTGGTTGATCTGTGAAAGTACGAGTTAGTTCTTGTGAAATATAAACTTTTTTCCAAAATCAAGTTCGGTTTCTCGTCTGGAGCACGTTTCTGGCCACAAATGATGAAAATGACAATATTACTGTAAATCCAATGAATAAACAAGTTGAAACTGCTTGAACATGCTACTGCATATTGTATGTGGTTGATCTGTGAAAGTACGAGTTAGTTCTTGTGAAATATAACCTTTTTTCCAAAATCAAGTTCGGTTTCTCGTCTGGAGCACGTTTCTGGCCAAAATGATGAAAATGACAATCGCAGAGTAAATCCAATGAATAAACAAGTTGAAACTGCTTGAAAAAACTGAATCAATATTGTATGTGGTTGATCTGTGAAAGTACGAATTCGTTCTTGGGAAATATAAACTTTTTTCCAAAATCAAGCTCGGTTTCTCGTCTGGATCACGTTTTTGGCCAAAATGATGGAAATGACAATATTACTGTAAATCCAATGAATAAGCAATTTTAAACTGCTTGAACATGCCACTGCATATTGTATGTGGTTGATCAGTGAAAGTACGGGTTAGTTCTCGTGAAATATAAACTTTTTTCCAAAATCAAGCTCGGTTTCTCGTATGGAGCACGTTTTTGGCCACAAATGATGAAAATGACAATATTACTGTAAATCCAATGAATAAACAAGTTGAAACTGCTTGAATATGCTGAATCAATATTGTACGTGGTTGATCAGTGAAAGTACGAGTTTGTTCTTGGGAAAAATAAACATTTTCCAAAATCAAGGTCGGTTTCTCATCTGGAGCACGTTTTTGGCCAAAATGATGAAAATGACAATTGCAGAGTAAATCCAATGAATAAACAAGTTGAAACTGCTTGAAAATGCTGAATCAATATTGTATGTGGTTGATCTGTGAAAGTACGAGTTAGTTCTTGGGAAATATAAACTTTTTTCCAAAATCAAGTTCGGTTTCTCGTCTGGAGCACGTTTCTGGCCACAAATGATGAAAATGACAATATTACTGTAAATCCAATGATTATGCAGTTTGAAACTGCTTGAACATGCTACTGCATATTGTATGTGGTTGATCAGTGAAAGTACGAATTCGTTCTTGGGAAATATAAACTTTTTTCCAAAATCAAGCTCGGTTTCTCTTCTGGAGCACGTTTTTGGCCACAAATGATGAAAATGACAATATTACTGTAAATCCAATGAATAAACAAGTTGAAACTGCTTGAAAATGCTGAATCAATATTGTATGTGGTTGATCAGTGAAAGTACGAGTTTGTTCCTGTGAAATATAAACATTTTTCCAATATAAAACTCAGTATCTCGTCTGGAGCACGTTTCTGGCCACAAATGATGAAAATGACAATTGCCGAGTAAATCCAATGATTTTGCAGTTTGAAACTCCTTGAACATGCTACTGCATATTGTATGTGGTGGATCAGTGAAAGTACGGGTTAGTTCTCGTGAAATATAAACTTTCTTCCAAAATTGAGGTCGGTTTCTCGTCTGGAGCACGTTTTTGGCCACAAATGATGAAAATGACAATATTACTGTAAATCCAATGAATAAACAAGTTGAAACTGCTTGAATATGCTGAATCAATATTGTACGTGGTTGATCAGTGAAAGTACGAGTTAGTTCTTGTGAAATATAAACATTTTCAAAAATCAAGCTCGGTTTCTCATCTGGAACACGTTTTTGGCCAAAATGATGAAAATGACAATTGCAGAGTAAATCCAATGAATAAACAAGTTGAAACTGCTTGAAAATGCTGAATCAATATTGTATGTGGTTGATCTGTGAAAGTACGAGTTAGTTCTTGTGAAATATAAACTTTTTTCCAAAATCAAGTTCGGTTTCTCGTCTGGAGCACGTTTCTGGCCACAAATGATGAAAATGACAATATTACTGTAAATTAAATGAATAAACAAGTTGAAACTGCTTGAATATGCTGAATCAATATTGTACGTGGTTGATCAGTGAAAGTACGAGTTAGTTCTTGTGAAATATAAACATTTTCAAAAATCAAGCTCGGTTTCTCATCTGGAACACGTTTTTGGCCAAAATGATGAAAATGACAATTGCAGAGTAAATCCAATGAATAAACAAGTTGAAACTGCTTGAAAATGCTGAATCAATATTGTATGTGGTTGATCTGTGAAAGTACGAGTTAGTTCTTGTGAAATATAACCTTTTTTCCAAAATCAAGTTCGGTTTCTCGTCTGGAGCACGTTTCTGGCCAAAATGATGAAAATGACAATCGCAGAGTAAATCCAATGAATAAACAAGTTGAAACTGCTTGAAAATGCTGAATCAATATTGTATGTGGTTGATCTGTGAAAGTACGAATTCGTTCTTGGGAAATATAAACTTTTTTCCAAAATCAAGCTCAGTTTCTCGTCTGGATCACGTTTTTGGCCAAAATGATGGAAATGACAATATTACTGTAAATCCAATGAATAAGCAATTTTAAACTGCTTGAACATGCCACTGCATATTGTATGTGGTTGATCAGTGAAAGTACGGGTTAGTTCTCGTGAAATATAAACTTTTTTCCAAAATCAAGCTCGGTTTCTCGTATGGAGCACGTTTTTGGCCACAAATGATGAAAATGACAATATTACTGTAAATCCAATGAATAAACAAGTTGAAACTGCTTGAATATGCTGAATCAATATTGTACATGGTTGATCAGTGAAAGTACGAGTTTGTTCTTGGGAAAAATAAACTTTTTCCAAAATCAAGCTCGGTTTCTCATCTGGAGCACGTTTTTGGCCAAAATGATGAAAATGACAATTGCAGAGTAAATCCAATGAATAAACAAGTTGAAACTGCTTGAAAATGCTGAATCAATATTGTATGTGGTTGATCTGGGAAAGTACGAGTTAGTTCTTGTGAAATATAAACTTTTTTCCAAAATCAAGTTCGGTTTCTCGTCTGGAGCACGTTTCTGGCCACAAATGATGAAAATGACAATATTACTGTAAATCCAATGAATAAGCAGTTGAAACTGCTTGAACATGCTACTGCATATTGTATGTGGTTGATCAGTGAAAGTACGGGTTAGTTCTCGTGAAATATAAACTTTTTTCAAAAATCAAGCTCGGTTTCTTGTATGGAGCACGTTTCTGGCCAAAATGATGAAAATGACAATTGCAGAGTAAATCCAATGATTATGCAGTTTGAAACTGCTTGAACATGCTACTGCATATTGTATGTGGTTGATCAGTGAAAGTACGAATTCGTTCTTGGGAAATATAAACTTTTTTCCAAAATCAAGCTCGGTTTCTCTTCTGGAGCACGTTTTTGGCCACAAATGATGAAAATGACAATATTACTGTAAATCCAATGAATAAACAAGTTGAAACTGCTTGAATATGCTGAATCAATATTGTATGTGGTTGATCAGTGAAAGTACGAGTTTGTTCCTGTGAAATATAAACATTTTTCCAATATAAAACTCAGTATCTCGTCTGGAGCACGTTTCTGGCCACAAATGATGAAAATGACAATTGCCGAGTAAATCCAATGATTTTGCAGTTTGAAACTGCTTGAACATGCTACTGCATATTGTATGTGATTGATCAGTGAAAGTACGAGTTTGTTCTTGGGAAATATCAACATTTTTCCAAAATTTAGCTAGGTTTCTCATCTGGAGCACGTTTTTGGCCAAAATGATGAAAATGAAAATTGCAGAGTAAATCCAATGATTATGCAGTTTGAAACTGCTTGAACATGCTACTGCATATTGTATATAGTTGATCAGTGAAAGTACGAATTCGTTCTTGGGAAATATAAACATTTTTCCAAAATCAAGCTCGGTTTCTCGTCTGGAGCACGTTTTTGGCCACAAATGATGAAAATGACAATATTACTGTAAATCCAATGAATAAGCAATTTTAAACTGCTTGAACATGCCACTGCATATTGTATGTGGTTGATCAGTGAAAGTACGGGTTAGTTCTCGTGAAATATAAACTTTTTTCCAAAATCAAGCTCGGTTTCTCGTATGGAGCACGTTTTTGGCCACAAATGATGAAAATGACAATATTACTGTAAATCCAATGAATAAACAGGTTGAAACTGCTTGAATATGCTGAATCAATATTGTACGTGGTTGATCAGTGAAAGTACGAGTTTGTTCTTGGGAAAAATAAACATTTTCCAAAATCAAGCTCGGTTTCTCATCTGCAGCACGTTTTTGGCCAAAATGATGAAAATGACAATTGCAGAGTAAATCCAATGAATAAACAAGTTGAAACTGCTTGAAAATGCTGAATCAATATTGTATGTGGTTGATCTGTGAAAGTACGAGTTAGTTCTTGTGAAATATAAACTTTTTTCCAAAATCAAGTTCGGTTTCTCGTCTGGAGCACGTTTCTGGCCACAAATGATGAAAATGACAATATTACTGTAAATCCAATGATTATGCAGTTTGAAACTGCTTGAACATGCTACTGCATATTGTATGTGGTTGATCAGTGAAAGTACGAATTCGTTCTTGGGAAATATAAACTTTTTTCCAAAATCAAGCTCGGTTTCTCTTCTGGAGCACGTTTTTGGCCACAAATGATGAAAATGACAATATTACTGTAAATCCAATGAATAAACAAGTTGAAACTGCTTGAAAATGCTGAATCAATATTGTATGTGGTTGATCAGTGAAAGTACGAGTTTGTTCCTGTGAAATATAAACATTTTTCCAATATAAAACTCGGTTTCTCGTATGGAGCACGTTTTTGGCCACAAATGATGAAAATGACAATATTACTGTAAATCCAATGAATAAACAAGTTGAAACTGCTTGAATATGCTGAATCAATATTGTACGTGGTTGATCAGTGAAAGTACGAGTTTGTTCCTGTGAAATATAAACATTTTTCCAATATAAAACTCAGTATCTCGTCTGGAGCACGTTTCTGGCCACAAATGATGAAAATGACAATTGCCGAGTAAATCCAATGATTTTGCAGTTTGAAACTCCTTGAACATGCTACTGCATATTGTATGTGGTGGATCAGTGAAAGTACGGGTTAGTTCTCGTGAAATATAAACTTTCTTCCAAAATTGAGGTCGGTTTCTCGTCTGGAGCACGTTTTTGGCCACAAATGATGAAAATGACAATATTACTGTAAATCCAATGAATAAACAAGTTGAAACTGCTTGAATATGCTGAATCAATATTGTACGTGGTTGATCTGTGAAAGTACGAGTTAGTTCTTGTGAAATATAAACATTTTCAAAAATCAAGCTCGGTTTCTCATCTGGAACACGTTTTTGGCCAAAATGATGAAAATGACAATTGCAGAGTAAATCCAATGAATAAACAAGTTGAAACTGCTTGAAAATGCTGAATCAATATTGTATGTGGTTGATCTGTGAAAGTACGAGTTAGTTCTTGTGAAATATAACCTTTTTTCCAAAATCAAGTTCGGTTTCTCGTCTGGAGCACGTTTCTGGCCAAAATGATGAAAATGACAATCGCAGAGTAAATCCAATGAATAAACAAGTTGAAACTGCTTGAAAATGCTGAATCAATATTGTATGTGGTTGATCTGTGAAAGTACGAATTCGTTCTTGGGAAATATAAACTTTTTTCCAAAATCAAGCTCGGTTTCTCGTCTGGATCACGTTTTTGGCCAAAATGATGGAAATGACAATATTACTGTAAATCCAATGAATAAGCAATTTTAAACTGCTTGAAAATGCCACTGCATATTGTATGTGGTTGATCAGTGAAAGTACGGGTTAGTTCTCGTGAAATATAAACTTTTTTCCAAAATCAAGCTCGGTTTCTCGTATGGAGCACGTTTTTGGCCACAAATGATGAAAATGACAATATTACTGTAAATCCAATGAATAAACAAGTTGAAACTGCTTGAATATGCTGAATCAATATTGTATGTGGTTGATCAGTGAAAGTACGAGTTTGTTCCTGTGAAATATAAACATTTTTCCAATATAAAACTCAGTATCTCGTCTGGAGCACGTTTCTGGCCACAAATGATGAAAATGACAATTGCCGAGCAAATCCAATGATTTTGCAGTTTGAAACTGCTTGAACATGCTGAATCAATATTGTACGTGGTTGATCAGTGAAAAGTACGAGTTTGTTCTTGGGAAAAATAAACATTTTCCAAAATCAAGCTCGGTTTCTCATCTGGAGCACGTTTTTGGCCAAAATGATGAAAATGACAATATTACTGTAAATCCAATGAATAAACAAGTTGAAACTGCTTGAACATGCTACTGCATATTGTATGTTGTTGATCTGTGAAAGTACGAGTTAGTTCTTGTGAAATATAAACTTTTTTCCAAAATCAAGTTCGGTTTCTCGTCTGGAGCACGTTTCTGGCCACAAATGATGAAAATGACAATATTACTGTAAATCCAATGAATAAACAAGTTGAAACTGCTTGAACATGCTACTGCATATTGTATGTGGTTGATCTGTGAAAGTACGAGTTAGTTCTTGTGAAATATAACCTTTTTTCCAAAATCAAGTTTGGTTTCTCGTCTGGAGCACGTTTCTGGCCAAAATGATGAAAATGACAATCGCAGAGTAAATCCAATGAATAAACAAGTTGAAACTGCTTGAAAATGCTGAATCAATATTGTATGTGGTTGATCTGTGAAAGTACGAATTCGTTCTTGGGAAATATAAACTTTTTTCCAAAATCAAGCTCGGTTTCTCGTCTGGATCACGTTTTTGGCCAAAATGATGGAAATGACAATATTACGGTAAATCCAATGAATAAGCAATTTTAAACTGCTTGAACATGCCACTGCATATTGTATGTGGTTGATCAGTGAAAGTACGGGTTAGTTCTCGTGAAATATAAACTTTTTTCCAAGATCAAGCTCGGTTTATCGTATGGAGCACGTTTTTGGCCACAAATGATGAAAATGACAATATTACTGTAAATCCAATGAATAAACAAGTTGAAACTGCTTGAACATGCTACTGCATATTGTATGTGGTTGATCTGTGAAAGTACGAGTTAGTTCTTGTGAAATATAACCTTTTTTCCAAAATCAAGTTCGGTTTCTCGTCTGGAGCACGTTTCTGGCCAAAATGATGAAAATGACAATCGCAGAGTAAATCCAATGAATAAACAAGTTGAAACTGCTTGAAAATGCTGAATCAATATTGTATGTGGTTGATCTGTGAAAGTACGAATTCGTTCTTGGGAAATATAAACTTTTTTCCAAAATCAAGCTCGGTTTCTCGTCTGGATCACGTTTTTGGCCAAAATGATGGAAATGACAATATTACTGTAAATCCAATGAATAAACAAGTTGAAACTGCTTGAACATGCTACTGCATATTGTATGTGGTTGATCTGTGAAAGTACGAGTTAGTTCTTGTGAAATATAACCTTTTTTCCAAAATCAAGTTCGGTTTCTCGTCTGGAGCACGTTTCTGGCCAAAATGATGAAAATGACAATCGCAGAGTAAATCCAATGAATAAGCAATTTTAAACTGCTTGAACATGCCACTGCATATTGTATGTGGTTGATCAGTGAAAGTACGGGTTAGTTCTCGTGAAATATAAACTTTTTTCCAAAATCAAGCTCGGTTTCTCGTATGGAGCACGTTTTTGGCCACAAATGATGAAAATGACAATATTACTGTAAATCCAATGAATAAACAAGTTGAAACTGCTTGAATATGCTGAATCAATATTGTATGTGGTTGATCAGTGAAAGTACGAGTTTGTTCCTGTGAAATATAAACATTTTTCCAATATAAAACTCAGTATCTCGTCTGGAGCACGTTTCTGGCCACAAATGATGAAAATGACAATTGCCGAGCAAATCCAATGATTTTGCAGTTTGAAACTGCTTGAACATGCTGAATCAATATTGTACGTGGTTGATCAGTGAAAAGTACGAGTTTGTTCTTGGGAAAAATAAACATTTTCCAAAATCAAGCTCGGTTTCTCATCTGGAGCACGTTTTTGGCCAAAATGATGAAAATGACAATTGCAGAGTAAATCCAATGAATAAACAAGTTGAAACTGCTTGAAAATGCTGAATCAATATTGTATGTGGTTGATCAGTGAAAGTACGAGTTTGTTCCTGTGAAATATAAACATTTTTCCAATATAAAACTCAGTATCTCGTCTGGAGCACGTTTCTGGCCACAAATGATGAAAATGACAATTGCCGAGTAAATCCAATGATTTTGCAGTTTGAAACTGCTTGAACATGCTGAATCAATATTGTACGTGGTTGATCAGTGAAAAGTACGAGTTTGTTTTTGGGAAAAATAAACATTTTCCAAAATCAAGCTCGGTTTCTCATCTGGAGCACGTTTTTGGCCAAAATGATGAAAATGACAATTGCAGAGTAAATCCAATGAATAAACAAGTTGAAACTACTTGAAAATGCTGAATCAATATTGTATGTGGTTGATCTGTGAAAGTACGAGTTAGTTCTTGTGAAATATAAACTTTTTTCCAAAATCAAGTTCGGTTTCTCGTCTGGAGCACGTTTCTGGCCACAAATGATGAAAATGACAATATTACTGTAAATCCAATGAATAAACAAGTTGAAACTGCTTGAACATGCTACTGCATATTGTATGTGGTTGATCAGTGAAAGTACGGGTTAGTTCTCGTGAAATATAAACTTTTTTCCAAAATCAAGCTCGGTTTCTTGTATGGAGCACGTTTCTGGCCAAAATGATGAAAATGACAATATTACTGTAAATCCAATGAATAAACAAGTTGAAACTGCTTGAATATGCTGAATCAATATTGTATGTGGTTGATCAGTGAAAGTACGAGTTTGTTCCTGTGAAATATAAACATTTTTCCAATATAAAACTCAGTATCTCGTCTGGAGCACGTTTCTGGCCACAAATGATGAAAATGACAATTGCCGAGTAAATCCAATGATTTTGCAGTTTGAAACTGCTTGAACATGCTGAATCAATATTGTACGTGGTTGATCAGTGAAAAGTACGAGTTTGTTCTTGGGAAAAATAAACATTTTACAAAATCAAGCTCGGTTTCTCATCTGGAGCACGTTTTTGGCCACAAATGATGAAAATGACAATTGCCGAGTAAATCCAATGATTTTGCAGTTTGAAACTGCCTGAATATGCTGAATCAATATTGTACGTTGTTGATCAGTGAAAAGTACGAATTCGTTCTTGGGAAATATAAACTTTTTTCCAAAATCAAGCTCGGTTTCTCGTCTGGATCACGTTTTTGGCCAAAATGATGGAAATGACAATATTACTGTAAATCCAATGAATAAACAAGTTGAAACTGCTTGAATATGCTGAATCAATATTGTATGTGGTTGATCAGTGAAAGTACGAGTTTGTTCCTGTGAAATATAAACATTTTTCCAATATAAAACTCAGTATCTCGTCTGGAGCACGTTTCTGGCCACAAATGATGAAAATGACAATTGCCGAGTAAATCCAATGATTTTGCAGTTTGAAACTGCTTGAACATGCTACTGCATATTGTATGTGATTGATCAGTGAAAGTACGAGTTTGTTCTTCGGAAATATCAACATTTTTCCAAAATTTAGCTCGGTTTCTCATCTGGAGCACGTTTTTGGCCAAAATGATGAAAAAATGACAATTGCAGAGTAAATTCAATGAATAAGCAGTTGAAACTGCTTGAACATGCTGAATCAATATTGTATGTGGTTGATCTGTCAAAGTACGAGTTAGTTCTTGTGAAATATAACCTTTTTTCCAAAATCAAGTTCGGTTTCTCGTCTGGAGCACGTTTCTGGCCAAAATGATGAAAATGACAATTGCCGAGTAAATCCAATGATTTTGCAGTTTGAAACTGCCTGAACATGCTGAATCAATATTGTACGTGGTTGATCAGTGAAAAGTACGAGTTTGTTCTTGGGAAAAATAAACATTTTCCAAAATCAAGCTCGGTTTCTCATCTGGAGCACGTTTTTGGCCAAAATGATGAAAATGACAATTGCAGAGTAAATCCAATGAATAAACAAGTTGAAACTGCTTGAAAATGCTGAATCAATATTGTATGTGGTTGATCTGTGAAAGTACGAATTCGTTCTTGGGAAATATAAACTTTTTTCCAAAATCAAGTTCGGTTTCTCGTCTGGAGCACGTTTCTGGCCACAAATGATGAAAATGACAATATTACTGTAAATCCAATGAATAAGCAGTTGAAACTGCTTGAACATGCTACTGCATATTGTATGTGGTTGATCAGTGAAAGTACGAGTTTGTTCTTGGGAAAAATAAACATTTTCCAAAATCAAGTTCGGTTTCTCATCTGGAGCACGTTTTTGGCCAAAATGATGAAAATGACAATTGCAGAGTAAATCCAATGAATAAACAAGTTGAAACTGCTTGAAAATGCTGAATCAATATTGTATGTGGTTGATCTGGGAAAGTACGAGTTAGTTCTTGTGAAATATAAACTTTTTTCCAAAATCAAGTTCGGTTTCTCGTCTGGAGCACGTTTCTGGCCACAAATGATGAAAATGACAATATTACTGTAAATCCAATGAATAAGCAGTTGAAACTGCTTGAACATGCTACTGCATATTGTATGTGGTTGATCAGTGAAAGTACGGGTTAGTTCTCGTGAAATATAAACTTTTTTCAAAAATCAAGCTCGGTTTCTTGTATGGAGCACGTTTCTGGCCAAAATGATGAAAATGACAATTGCAGAGTAAATCCAATGATTATGCAGTTTGAAACTGCTTGAACATGCTACTGCATATTGTATGTGGTTGATCAGTGAAAGTACGAATTCGTTCTTGGGAAATATAAACTTTTTTCCAAAATCAAGCTCGGTTTCTCTTCTGGAGCACGTTTTTGGCCACAAATGATGAAAATGACAATATTACTGTAAATCCAATGAATAAACAAGTTGAAACTGCTTGAAAATGATGAATCAATATTGAATGTGGTTGATCTGTGAAAGTACGAGTTAGTTCTTGTGAAATATAAACATTTTCCAAAATCAAGCTCGGTTTCTCATCTGGAGCACGTTTTTGGCAAAAATGATGAAAATGACAATTGCAGAGTAAATCCAATGAATAAACAAGTTGAAACTGCTTGAAAATGATGAATCAATATTGAATGTGGTTGATCTATGAAAGTACGGGTTAGTTCTCGTGAAATATAAACTTTTTTCCAAAATCAAGCTCGGTTTCTTGTATGGAGCACGTTTCTGGCCAAAATGATGAAAATGACAATCGCAGAGTAAATCCAATGAATAAACAAGTTGAAACTGCTTGAAAATGCTGAATCAATATTGTATGTGGTTGATCTGTGAAAGTACGAATTCGTTCTTGGGAAATATAAACTTTTTTCCAAAATCAAGTTCGGTTTCTCGTCTGGAGCACGTTTCTGGCCAAAATGATGAAAATGACAATCGCAGAGTAAATCCAATGAATAAACAAGTTGAAACTGCTTGAAAATGCTGAATCAATATTGAATGTGGTTGATCTGTGAAAGTACGAGTTAGTTCTTGGGAAATATAAACTTTTTTCCAAAATCAAGCTCGGTTTCTCGTCTGGATCACGTTTTTGGCCAAAATGATGGAAATGACAATATTACTGTAAATCCAATGAATAAGCAATTTTAAACTGCTTGAACATGCCACTGCATATTGTATGTGGTTGATCAGTGAAAGTACGGGTTAGTTCTCGTGAAATATAAACTTTTTTCCAAAATCAAGCTCGGTTTCTCGTATGGAGCACGTTTTTGGCCACAAATGATGAAAATGACAATATTACTGTAAATCCAATGAATAAACAAGTTGAAACTGCTTGAATATGCTGAATCAATATTGTATGTGGTTGATCAGTGAAAGTACGAGTTTGTTCCTGTGAAATATAAACATTTTTCCAATATAAAACTCAGTATCTCGTCTGGAGCACGTTTCTGGCCACAAATGATGAAAATGACAATTGCCGAGCAAATCCAATGATTTTGCAGTTTGAAACTGCTTGAACATGCTGAATCAATATTGTACGTGGTTGATCAGTGAAAAGTACGAGTTTGTTCTTGGGAAAAATAAACATTTTCCAAAATCAAGCTCGGTTTCTCATCTGGAGCACGTTTTTGGCCAAAATGATGAAAATGACAATATTACTGTAAATCCAATGAATAAACAAGTTGAAACTGCTTGAACATGCTACTGCATATTGTATGTGGTTGATCTGTGAAAGTACGAGTTAGTTCTTGTGAAATATAAACTTTTTTCCAAAATCAAGTTCGGTTTCTCGTCTGGAGCACGTTTCTGGCCACAAATGATGAAAATGACAATATTACTGTAAATCCAATGAATAAACAAGTTGAAACTGCTTGAACATGCTACTGCATATTGTATGTGGTTGATCTGTGAAAGTACGAGTTAGTTCTTGTGAAATATAACCTTTTTTCCAAAATCAAGTTCGGTTTCTCGTCTGGAGCACGTTTCTGGCCAAAATGATGAAAATGACAATCGCAGAGTAAATCCAATGAATAAACAAGTTGAAACTGCTTGAAAATGCTGAATCAATATTGTATGTGGTTGATCTGTGAAAGTACGAATTCGTTCTTGGGAAATATAAACTTTTTTCCAAAATCAAGCTCGGTTTCTCGTCTGGATCACGTTTTTGGCCAAAATGATGGAAATGACAATATTACTGTAAATCCAATGAATAAGCAATTTTAAACTGCTTGAACATGCCACTGCATATTGTATGTGGTTGATCAGTGAAAGTACGGGTTAGTTCTCGTGAAATATAAACTTTTTTCCAAAATCAAGCTCGGTTTCTCGTATGGAGCACGTTTTTGGCCAAAATGATGAAAATGACAATTGCAGAGTAAATCCAATGAATAAACAAGTTGAAACTGCTTGAATATGCTGAATCAATATTGTACGTGGTTGATCAGTGAAAGTACGAGTTTGTTCCTGTGAAATATAAACATTTTTCCAATATAAAACTCAGTATCTCGTCTGGAGCACGTTTCTGGCCACAAATGATGAAAATGACAATTGCCGAGTAAATCCAATGATTTTGCAGTTTGAAACTCCTTGAACATGCTACTGCATATTGTATGTGGTGGATCAGTGAAAGTACGGGTTAGTTCTCGTGAAATATAAACTTTTTTCCAAAATCAAGCTCGGTTTCTCGTATGGAGCACGTTTTTGGCCACAAATGATGAAAATGACAATATTACTGTAAATCCAATGAATAAACAAGTTGAAACTACTTGAAAATGCTGAATCAATATTGTATGTGGTTGATCTGTGAAAGTACGAGTTAGTTCTTGTGAAATATAAACTTTTTTCCAAAATCAAGTTCGGTTTCTCGTCTGGAGCACGTTTCTGGCCACAAATGATGAAAATGACAATATTACTGTAAATTAAATGAATAAACAAGTTGAAACTGCTTGAATATGCTGAATCAATATTGTACGTGGTTGATCAGTGAAAGTACGAGTTAGTTCTTGTGAAATATAAACATTTTCAAAAATCAAGCTCGGTTTCTCATCTGGAACACGTTTTTGGCCAAAATGATGAAAATGACAATTGCAGAGTAAATCCAATGAATAAACAAGTTGAAACTGCTTGAAAATGCTGAATCAATATTGTATGTGGTTGATCTGTGAAAGTACGAGTTAGTTCTTGTGAAATATAACCTTTTTTCCAAAATCAAGTTCGGTTTCTCGTCTGGAGCACGTTTCTGGCCAAAATGATGAAAATGACAATCGCAGAGTAAATCCAATGAATAAACAAGTTGAAACTGCTTGAAAATGCTGAATCAATATTGTATGTGGTTGATCTGTGAAAGTACGAATTCGTTCTTGGGAAATATAAACTTTTTTCCAAAATCAAGCTCAGTTTCTCGTCTGGATCACGTTTTTGGCCAAAATGATGGAAATGACAATATTACTGTAAATCCAATGAATAAGCAATTTTAAACTGCTTGAACATGCCACTGCATATTGTATGTGGTTGATCAGTGAAAGTACGGGTTAGTTCTCGTGAAATATAAACTTTTTTCCAAAATCAAGCTCGGTTTCTCGTATGGAGCACGTTTTTGGCCACAAATGATGAAAATGACAATATTACTGTAAATCCAATGAATAAGCAGTTGAAACTGCTTGAACATGCTACTGCATATTGTATGTGGTTGATCAGTGAAAGTACGAGTTTGTTCTTGGGAAAAATAAACATTTTCCAAAATCAAGCTCGGTTTCTCATCTGGAGCACGTTTTTGGCAAAAATGATGAAAATGACAATTGCAGAGTAAATCCAATGAATAAACAAGTTGAAACTGCTTGAAAATGATGAATCAATATTGAATGTGGTTGATCTGTGAAAGTACGAGTTAGTTCTTGTGAAATATAAACTTTTTTCCAAAATCAAGTTCGGTTTCTCGTCTGGAGCACGTTTCTGGCCACAAATGATGAAAATGACAATATTACTGTAAATCCAATGAATAAGCAGTTGAAACTGCTTGAACATGCTACTGCATATTGTATGTGGTTGATCAGTGAAAGTACGGGTTAGTTCTCGTGAAATATAAACTTTTTTCCAAAATCAAGCTCGGTTTCTTGTATGGAGCACGTTTCTGGCCAAAATGATGAAAATGACAATCGCAGAGTAAATCCAATGAATAAACAAGTTGAAACTGCTTGAAAATGCTGAATCAATATTGTATGTGGTTGATCTGTGAAAGTACGAATTCGTTCTTGGGAAATATAAACTTTTTTCCAAAATCAAGTTCGGTTTCTCGTCTGGAGCACGTTTCTGGCCAAAATGATGAAAATGACAATCGCAGAGTAAATCCAATGAATAAACAAGTTGAAACTGCTTGAAAATGCTGAATCAATATTGAATGTGGTTGATCAGTGAAAAGTACGAGTTTGTTCCTGTGAAATATAAACATTTTTCCAATATAAAACTCAGTATCTCGTCTGGAGCACGTTTCTGGCCACAAATGATGAAAATGACAATTGCCGAGCAAATCCAATGATTTTGCAGTTTGAAACTGCTTGAACATGCTGAATCAATATTGTACGTGGTTGATCAGTGAAAAGTACGAGTTTGTTCTTGGGAAAAATAAACATTTTCCAAAATCAAGCTCGGTTTCTCATCTGGAGCACGTTTTTGGCCAAAATGATGAAAATGACAATATTACTGTAAATCCAATGAATAAACAAGTTGAAACTGCTTGAACATGCTACTGCATATTGTATGTGGTTGATCTGTGAAAGTACGAGTTAGTTCTTGTGAAATATAAACTTTTTTCCAAAATCAAGTTCGGTTTCTCGTCTGGAGCACGTTTCTGGCCACAAATGATGAAAATGACAATATTACTGTAAATCCAATGAATAAACAAGTTGAAACTGCTTGAACATGCTACTGCATATTGTATGTGGTTGATCTGTGAAAGTACGAGTTAGTTCTTGTGAAATATAACCTTTTTTCCAAAATCAAGTTCGGTTTCTCGTCTGGAGCACGTTTCTGGCCAAAATGATGAAAATGACAATCGCAGAGTAAATCCAATGAATAAACAAGTTGAAACTGCTTGAAAAAACTGAATCAATATTGTATGTGGTTGATCTGTGAAAGTACGAATTCGTTCTTGGGAAATATAAACTTTTTTCCAAAATCAAGCTCGGTTTCTCGTCTGGATCACGTTTTTGGCCAAAATGATGGAAATGACAATATTACTGTAAATCCAATGAATAAGCAATTTTAAACTGCTTGAACATGCCACTGCATATTGTATGTGGTTGATCAGTGAAAGTACGGGTTAGTTCTCGTGAAATATAAACTTTTTTCCAAAATCAAGCTCGGTTTCTCGTATGGAGCACGTTTTTGGCCACAAATGATGAAAATGACAATATTACTGTAAATCCAATGAATAAACAAGTTGAAACTGCTTGAATATGCTGAATCAATATTGTACGTGGTTGATCAGTGAAAGTACGAGTTTGTTCTTGGGAAAAATAAACATTTTCCAAAATCAAGGTCGGTTTCTCATCTGGAGCACGTTTTTGGCCAAAATGATGAAAATGACAATTGCAGAGTAAATCCAATGAATAAACAAGTTGAAACTGCTTGAAAATGCTGAATCAATATTGTATGTGGTTGATCTGTGAAAGTACGAGTTAGTTCTTGGGAAATATAAACTTTTTTCCAAAATCAAGTTCGGTTTCTCGTCTGGAGCACGTTTCTGGCCACAAATGATGAAAATGACAATATTACTGTAAATCCAATGATTATGCAGTTTGAAACTGCTTGAACATGCTACTGCATATTGTATGTGGTTGATCAGTGAAAGTACGAATTCGTTCTTGGGAAATATAAACTTTTTTCCAAAATCAAGCTCGGTTTCTCTTCTGGAGCACGTTTTTGGCCACAAATGATGAAAATGACAATATTACTGTAAATCCAATGAATAAACAAGTTGAAACTGCTTGAAAATGCTGAATCAATATTGTATGTGGTTGATCAGTGAAAGTACGAGTTTGTTCCTGTGAAATATAAACATTTTTCCAATATAAAACTCAGTATCTCGTCTGGAGCACGTTTCTGGCCACAAATGATGAAAATGACAATTGCCGAGTAAATCCAATGATTTTGCAGTTTGAAACTCCTTGAACATGCTACTGCATATTGTATGTGGTGGATCAGTGAAAGTACGGGTTAGTTCTCGTGAAATATAAACTTTCTTCCAAAATTGAGGTCGGTTTCTCGTCTGGAGCACGTTTTTGGCCACAAATGATGAAAATGACAATATTACTGTAAATCCAATGAATAAACAAGTTGAAACTGCTTGAATATGCTGAATCAATATTGTACGTGGTTGATCAGTGAAAGTACGAGTTAGTTCTTGTGAAATATAAACATTTTCAAAAATCAAGCTCGGTTTCTCATCTGGAACACGTTTTTGGCCAAAATGATGAAAATGACAATTGCAGAGTAAATCCAATGAATAAACAAGTTGAAACTGCTTGAAAATGCTGAATCAATATTGTATGTGGTTGATCTGTGAAAGTACGAGTTAGTTCTTGTGAAATATAAACTTTTTTCCAAAATCAAGTTCGGTTTCTCGTCTGGAGCACGTTTCTGGCCACAAATGATGAAAATGACAATATTACTGTAAATTAAATGAATAAACAAGTTGAAACTGCTTGAATATGCTGAATCAATATTGTACGTGGTTGATCAGTGAAAGTACGAGTTAGTTCTTGTGAAATATAAACATTTTCAAAAATCAAGCTCGGTTTCTCATCTGGAACACGTTTTTGGCCAAAATGATGAAAATGACAATTGCAGAGTAAATCCAATGAATAAACAAGTTGAAACTGCTTGAAAATGCTGAATCAATATTGTATGTGGTTGATCTGTGA
The DNA here is from genome assembly GCF_963383615.2 of Lipophrys pholis. Classification (NCBI taxonomy): domain Eukaryota; kingdom Metazoa; phylum Chordata; class Actinopteri; order Blenniiformes; family Blenniidae; genus Lipophrys; species Lipophrys pholis. Next base: position 140,212 of record NC_137630.1, on the reverse strand, counting down.
AAGTACGAGTTAGTTCTTGTGAAATATAACCTTTTTTCCAAAATCAAGTTCGGTTTCTCGTCTGGAGCACGTTTCTGGCCAAAATGATGAAAATGACAATCGCAGAGTAAATCCAATGAATAAACAAGTTGAAACTGCTTGAAAATGCTGAATCAATATTGTATGTGGTTGATCTGTGAAAGTACGAATTCGTTCTTGGGAAATATAAACTTTTTTCCAAAATCAAGCTCAGTTTCTCGTCTGGATCACGTTTTTGGCCAAAATGATGGAAATGACAATATTACTGTAAATCCAATGAATAAGCAATTTTAAACTGCTTGAACATGCCACTGCATATTGTATGTGGTTGATCAGTGAAAGTACGGGTTAGTTCTCGTGAAATATAAACTTTTTTCCAAAATCAAGCTCGGTTTCTCGTATGGAGCACGTTTTTGGCCACAAATGATGAAAATGACAATATTACTGTAAATCCAATGAATAAACAAGTTGAAACTGCTTGAATATGCTGAATCAATATTGTACATGGTTGATCAGTGAAAGTACGAGTTTGTTCTTGGGAAAAATAAACTTTTTCCAAAATCAAGCTCGGTTTCTCATCTGGAGCACGTTTTTGGCCAAAATGATGAAAATGACAATTGCAGAGTAAATCCAATGAATAAACAAGTTGAAACTGCTTGAAAATGCTGAATCAATATTGTATGTGGTTGATCTGGGAAAGTACGAGTTAGTTCTTGTGAAATATAAACTTTTTTCCAAAATCAAGTTCGGTTTCTCGTCTGGAGCACGTTTCTGGCCACAAATGATGAAAATGACAATATTACTGTAAATCCAATGAATAAGCAGTTGAAACTGCTTGAACATGCTACTGCATATTGTATGTGGTTGATCAGTGAAAGTACGGGTTAGTTCTCGTGAAATATAAACTTTTTTCAAAAATCAAGCTCGGTTTCTTGTATGGAGCACGTTTCTGGCCAAAATGATGAAAATGACAATTGCAGAGTAAATCCAATGATTATGCAGTTTGAAACTGCTTGAACATGCTACTGCATATTGTATGTGGTTGATCAGTGAAAGTACGAATTCGTTCTTGGGAAATATAAACTTTTTTCCAAAATCAAGCTCGGTTTCTCTTCTGGAGCACGTTTTTGGCCACAAATGATGAAAATGACAATATTACTGTAAATCCAATGAATAAACAAGTTGAAACTGCTTGAATATGCTGAATCAATATTGTATGTGGTTGATCAGTGAAAGTACGAGTTTGTTCCTGTGAAATATAAACATTTTTCCAATATAAAACTCAGTATCTCGTCTGGAGCACGTTTCTGGCCACAAATGATGAAAATGACAATTGCCGAGTAAATCCAATGATTTTGCAGTTTGAAACTGCTTGAACATGCTACTGCATATTGTATGTGATTGATCAGTGAAAGTACGAGTTTGTTCTTGGGAAATATCAACATTTTTCCAAAATTTAGCTAGGTTTCTCATCTGGAGCACGTTTTTGGCCAAAATGATGAAAATGAAAATTGCAGAGTAAATCCAATGATTATGCAGTTTGAAACTGCTTGAACATGCTACTGCATATTGTATATAGTTGATCAGTGAAAGTACGAATTCGTTCTTGGGAAATATAAACATTTTTCCAAAATCAAGCTCGGTTTCTCGTCTGGAGCACGTTTTTGGCCACAAATGATGAAAATGACAATATTACTGTAAATCCAATGAATAAGCAATTTTAAACTGCTTGAACATGCCACTGCATATTGTATGTGGTTGATCAGTGAAAGTACGGGTTAGTTCTCGTGAAATATAAACTTTTTTCCAAAATCAAGCTCGGTTTCTCGTATGGAGCACGTTTTTGGCCACAAATGATGAAAATGACAATATTACTGTAAATCCAATGAATAAACAGGTTGAAACTGCTTGAATATGCTGAATCAATATTGTACGTGGTTGATCAGTGAAAGTACGAGTTTGTTCTTGGGAAAAATAAACATTTTCCAAAATCAAGCTCGGTTTCTCATCTGCAGCACGTTTTTGGCCAAAATGATGAAAATGACAATTGCAGAGTAAATCCAATGAATAAACAAGTTGAAACTGCTTGAAAATGCTGAATCAATATTGTATGTGGTTGATCTGTGAAAGTACGAGTTAGTTCTTGTGAAATATAAACTTTTTTCCAAAATCAAGTTCGGTTTCTCGTCTGGAGCACGTTTCTGGCCACAAATGATGAAAATGACAATATTACTGTAAATCCAATGATTATGCAGTTTGAAACTGCTTGAACATGCTACTGCATATTGTATGTGGTTGATCAGTGAAAGTACGAATTCGTTCTTGGGAAATATAAACTTTTTTCCAAAATCAAGCTCGGTTTCTCTTCTGGAGCACGTTTTTGGCCACAAATGATGAAAATGACAATATTACTGTAAATCCAATGAATAAACAAGTTGAAACTGCTTGAAAATGCTGAATCAATATTGTATGTGGTTGATCAGTGAAAGTACGAGTTTGTTCCTGTGAAATATAAACATTTTTCCAATATAAAACTCGGTTTCTCGTATGGAGCACGTTTTTGGCCACAAATGATGAAAATGACAATATTACTGTAAATCCAATGAATAAACAAGTTGAAACTGCTTGAATATGCTGAATCAATATTGTACGTGGTTGATCAGTGAAAGTACGAGTTTGTTCCTGTGAAATATAAACATTTTTCCAATATAAAACTCAGTATCTCGTCTGGAGCACGTTTCTGGCCACAAATGATGAAAATGACAATTGCCGAGTAAATCCAATGATTTTGCAGTTTGAAACTCCTTGAACATGCTACTGCATATTGTATGTGGTGGATCAGTGAAAGTACGGGTTAGTTCTCGTGAAATATAAACTTTCTTCCAAAATTGAGGTCGGTTTCTCGTCTGGAGCACGTTTTTGGCCACAAATGATGAAAATGACAATATTACTGTAAATCCAATGAATAAACAAGTTGAAACTGCTTGAATATGCTGAATCAATATTGTACGTGGTTGATCTGTGAAAGTACGAGTTAGTTCTTGTGAAATATAAACATTTTCAAAAATCAAGCTCGGTTTCTCATCTGGAACACGTTTTTGGCCAAAATGATGAAAATGACAATTGCAGAGTAAATCCAATGAATAAACAAGTTGAAACTGCTTGAAAATGCTGAATCAATATTGTATGTGGTTGATCTGTGAAAGTACGAGTTAGTTCTTGTGAAATATAACCTTTTTTCCAAAATCAAGTTCGGTTTCTCGTCTGGAGCACGTTTCTGGCCAAAATGATGAAAATGACAATCGCAGAGTAAATCCAATGAATAAACAAGTTGAAACTGCTTGAAAATGCTGAATCAATATTGTATGTGGTTGATCTGTGAAAGTACGAATTCGTTCTTGGGAAATATAAACTTTTTTCCAAAATCAAGCTCGGTTTCTCGTCTGGATCACGTTTTTGGCCAAAATGATGGAAATGACAATATTACTGTAAATCCAATGAATAAGCAATTTTAAACTGCTTGAAAATGCCACTGCATATTGTATGTGGTTGATCAGTGAAAGTACGGGTTAGTTCTCGTGAAATATAAACTTTTTTCCAAAATCAAGCTCGGTTTCTCGTATGGAGCACGTTTTTGGCCACAAATGATGAAAATGACAATATTACTGTAAATCCAATGAATAAACAAGTTGAAACTGCTTGAATATGCTGAATCAATATTGTATGTGGTTGATCAGTGAAAGTACGAGTTTGTTCCTGTGAAATATAAACATTTTTCCAATATAAAACTCAGTATCTCGTCTGGAGCACGTTTCTGGCCACAAATGATGAAAATGACAATTGCCGAGCAAATCCAATGATTTTGCAGTTTGAAACTGCTTGAACATGCTGAATCAATATTGTACGTGGTTGATCAGTGAAAAGTACGAGTTTGTTCTTGGGAAAAATAAACATTTTCCAAAATCAAGCTCGGTTTCTCATCTGGAGCACGTTTTTGGCCAAAATGATGAAAATGACAATATTACTGTAAATCCAATGAATAAACAAGTTGAAACTGCTTGAACATGCTACTGCATATTGTATGTTGTTGATCTGTGAAAGTACGAGTTAGTTCTTGTGAAATATAAACTTTTTTCCAAAATCAAGTTCGGTTTCTCGTCTGGAGCACGTTTCTGGCCACAAATGATGAAAATGACAATATTACTGTAAATCCAATGAATAAACAAGTTGAAACTGCTTGAACATGCTACTGCATATTGTATGTGGTTGATCTGTGAAAGTACGAGTTAGTTCTTGTGAAATATAACCTTTTTTCCAAAATCAAGTTTGGTTTCTCGTCTGGAGCACGTTTCTGGCCAAAATGATGAAAATGACAATCGCAGAGTAAATCCAATGAATAAACAAGTTGAAACTGCTTGAAAATGCTGAATCAATATTGTATGTGGTTGATCTGTGAAAGTACGAATTCGTTCTTGGGAAATATAAACTTTTTTCCAAAATCAAGCTCGGTTTCTCGTCTGGATCACGTTTTTGGCCAAAATGATGGAAATGACAATATTACGGTAAATCCAATGAATAAGCAATTTTAAACTGCTTGAACATGCCACTGCATATTGTATGTGGTTGATCAGTGAAAGTACGGGTTAGTTCTCGTGAAATATAAACTTTTTTCCAAGATCAAGCTCGGTTTATCGTATGGAGCACGTTTTTGGCCACAAATGATGAAAATGACAATATTACTGTAAATCCAATGAATAAACAAGTTGAAACTGCTTGAACATGCTACTGCATATTGTATGTGGTTGATCTGTGAAAGTACGAGTTAGTTCTTGTGAAATATAACCTTTTTTCCAAAATCAAGTTCGGTTTCTCGTCTGGAGCACGTTTCTGGCCAAAATGATGAAAATGACAATCGCAGAGTAAATCCAATGAATAAACAAGTTGAAACTGCTTGAAAATGCTGAATCAATATTGTATGTGGTTGATCTGTGAAAGTACGAATTCGTTCTTGGGAAATATAAACTTTTTTCCAAAATCAAGCTCGGTTTCTCGTCTGGATCACGTTTTTGGCCAAAATGATGGAAATGACAATATTACTGTAAATCCAATGAATAAACAAGTTGAAACTGCTTGAACATGCTACTGCATATTGTATGTGGTTGATCTGTGAAAGTACGAGTTAGTTCTTGTGAAATATAACCTTTTTTCCAAAATCAAGTTCGGTTTCTCGTCTGGAGCACGTTTCTGGCCAAAATGATGAAAATGACAATCGCAGAGTAAATCCAATGAATAAGCAATTTTAAACTGCTTGAACATGCCACTGCATATTGTATGTGGTTGATCAGTGAAAGTACGGGTTAGTTCTCGTGAAATATAAACTTTTTTCCAAAATCAAGCTCGGTTTCTCGTATGGAGCACGTTTTTGGCCACAAATGATGAAAATGACAATATTACTGTAAATCCAATGAATAAACAAGTTGAAACTGCTTGAATATGCTGAATCAATATTGTATGTGGTTGATCAGTGAAAGTACGAGTTTGTTCCTGTGAAATATAAACATTTTTCCAATATAAAACTCAGTATCTCGTCTGGAGCACGTTTCTGGCCACAAATGATGAAAATGACAATTGCCGAGCAAATCCAATGATTTTGCAGTTTGAAACTGCTTGAACATGCTGAATCAATATTGTACGTGGTTGATCAGTGAAAAGTACGAGTTTGTTCTTGGGAAAAATAAACATTTTCCAAAATCAAGCTCGGTTTCTCATCTGGAGCACGTTTTTGGCCAAAATGATGAAAATGACAATTGCAGAGTAAATCCAATGAATAAACAAGTTGAAACTGCTTGAAAATGCTGAATCAATATTGTATGTGGTTGATCAGTGAAAGTACGAGTTTGTTCCTGTGAAATATAAACATTTTTCCAATATAAAACTCAGTATCTCGTCTGGAGCACGTTTCTGGCCACAAATGATGAAAATGACAATTGCCGAGTAAATCCAATGATTTTGCAGTTTGAAACTGCTTGAACATGCTGAATCAATATTGTACGTGGTTGATCAGTGAAAAGTACGAGTTTGTTTTTGGGAAAAATAAACATTTTCCAAAATCAAGCTCGGTTTCTCATCTGGAGCACGTTTTTGGCCAAAATGATGAAAATGACAATTGCAGAGTAAATCCAATGAATAAACAAGTTGAAACTACTTGAAAATGCTGAATCAATATTGTATGTGGTTGATCTGTGAAAGTACGAGTTAGTTCTTGTGAAATATAAACTTTTTTCCAAAATCAAGTTCGGTTTCTCGTCTGGAGCACGTTTCTGGCCACAAATGATGAAAATGACAATATTACTGTAAATCCAATGAATAAACAAGTTGAAACTGCTTGAACATGCTACTGCATATTGTATGTGGTTGATCAGTGAAAGTACGGGTTAGTTCTCGTGAAATATAAACTTTTTTCCAAAATCAAGCTCGGTTTCTTGTATGGAGCACGTTTCTGGCCAAAATGATGAAAATGACAATATTACTGTAAATCCAATGAATAAACAAGTTGAAACTGCTTGAATATGCTGAATCAATATTGTATGTGGTTGATCAGTGAAAGTACGAGTTTGTTCCTGTGAAATATAAACATTTTTCCAATATAAAACTCAGTATCTCGTCTGGAGCACGTTTCTGGCCACAAATGATGAAAATGACAATTGCCGAGTAAATCCAATGATTTTGCAGTTTGAAACTGCTTGAACATGCTGAATCAATATTGTACGTGGTTGATCAGTGAAAAGTACGAGTTTGTTCTTGGGAAAAATAAACATTTTACAAAATCAAGCTCGGTTTCTCATCTGGAGCACGTTTTTGGCCACAAATGATGAAAATGACAATTGCCGAGTAAATCCAATGATTTTGCAGTTTGAAACTGCCTGAATATGCTGAATCAATATTGTACGTTGTTGATCAGTGAAAAGTACGAATTCGTTCTTGGGAAATATAAACTTTTTTCCAAAATCAAGCTCGGTTTCTCGTCTGGATCACGTTTTTGGCCAAAATGATGGAAATGACAATATTACTGTAAATCCAATGAATAAACAAGTTGAAACTGCTTGAATATGCTGAATCAATATTGTATGTGGTTGATCAGTGAAAGTACGAGTTTGTTCCTGTGAAATATAAACATTTTTCCAATATAAAACTCAGTATCTCGTCTGGAGCACGTTTCTGGCCACAAATGATGAAAATGACAATTGCCGAGTAAATCCAATGATTTTGCAGTTTGAAACTGCTTGAACATGCTACTGCATATTGTATGTGATTGATCAGTGAAAGTACGAGTTTGTTCTTCGGAAATATCAACATTTTTCCAAAATTTAGCTCGGTTTCTCATCTGGAGCACGTTTTTGGCCAAAATGATGAAAAAATGACAATTGCAGAGTAAATTCAATGAATAAGCAGTTGAAACTGCTTGAACATGCTGAATCAATATTGTATGTGGTTGATCTGTCAAAGTACGAGTTAGTTCTTGTGAAATATAACCTTTTTTCCAAAATCAAGTTCGGTTTCTCGTCTGGAGCACGTTTCTGGCCAAAATGATGAAAATGACAATTGCCGAGTAAATCCAATGATTTTGCAGTTTGAAACTGCCTGAACATGCTGAATCAATATTGTACGTGGTTGATCAGTGAAAAGTACGAGTTTGTTCTTGGGAAAAATAAACATTTTCCAAAATCAAGCTCGGTTTCTCATCTGGAGCACGTTTTTGGCCAAAATGATGAAAATGACAATTGCAGAGTAAATCCAATGAATAAACAAGTTGAAACTGCTTGAAAATGCTGAATCAATATTGTATGTGGTTGATCTGTGAAAGTACGAATTCGTTCTTGGGAAATATAAACTTTTTTCCAAAATCAAGTTCGGTTTCTCGTCTGGAGCACGTTTCTGGCCACAAATGATGAAAATGACAATATTACTGTAAATCCAATGAATAAGCAGTTGAAACTGCTTGAACATGCTACTGCATATTGTATGTGGTTGATCAGTGAAAGTACGAGTTTGTTCTTGGGAAAAATAAACATTTTCCAAAATCAAGTTCGGTTTCTCATCTGGAGCACGTTTTTGGCCAAAATGATGAAAATGACAATTGCAGAGTAAATCCAATGAATAAACAAGTTGAAACTGCTTGAAAATGCTGAATCAATATTGTATGTGGTTGATCTGGGAAAGTACGAGTTAGTTCTTGTGAAATATAAACTTTTTTCCAAAATCAAGTTCGGTTTCTCGTCTGGAGCACGTTTCTGGCCACAAATGATGAAAATGACAATATTACTGTAAATCCAATGAATAAGCAGTTGAAACTGCTTGAACATGCTACTGCATATTGTATGTGGTTGATCAGTGAAAGTACGGGTTAGTTCTCGTGAAATATAAACTTTTTTCAAAAATCAAGCTCGGTTTCTTGTATGGAGCACGTTTCTGGCCAAAATGATGAAAATGACAATTGCAGAGTAAATCCAATGATTATGCAGTTTGAAACTGCTTGAACATGCTACTGCATATTGTATGTGGTTGATCAGTGAAAGTACGAATTCGTTCTTGGGAAATATAAACTTTTTTCCAAAATCAAGCTCGGTTTCTCTTCTGGAGCACGTTTTTGGCCACAAATGATGAAAATGACAATATTACTGTAAATCCAATGAATAAACAAGTTGAAACTGCTTGAAAATGCTGAATCAATATTGTATGTGGTTGATCAGTGAAAGTACGAGTTTGTTCCTGTGAAATATAAACATTTTTCCAATATAAAACTCAGTATCTCGTCTGGAGCACGTTTCTGGCCACAAATGATGAAAATGACAATTGCCGAGTAAATCCAATGATTTTGCAGTTTGAAACTCCTTGAACATGCTACTGCATATTGTATGTGGTGGATCAGTGAAAGTACGGGTTAGTTCTCGTGAAATATAAACTTTCTTCCAAAATTGAGGTCGGTTTCTCGTCTGGAGCACGTTTCTGGCCACAAATGATGAAAATGACAATATTACTGTAAATTAAATGAATAAACAAGTTGAAACTGCTTGAATATGCTGAATCAATATTGTACGTGGTTGATCAGTGAAAGTACGAGTTAGTTCTTGTGAAATATAAACATTTTCAAAAATCAAGCTCGGTTTCTCATCTGGAACACGTTTTTGGCCAAAATGATGAAAATGACAATTGCAGAGTAAATCCAATGAATAAACAAGTTGAAACTGCTTGAAAATGCTGAATCAATATTGTATGTGGTTGATCTGTGAAAGTACGAGTTAGTTCTTGTGAAATATAACCTTTTTTCCAAAATCAAGTTCGGTTTCTCGTCTGGAGCACGTTTCTGGCCAAAATGATGAAAATGACAATCGCAGAGTAAATCCAATGAATAAACAAGTTGAAACTGCTTGAAAATGCTGAATCAATATTGTATGTGGTTGATCAGTGAAAGTACGAGTTTGTTCTTCGGAAATATCAACATTTTTCCAAAATTTAGCTCGGTTTCTCATCTGGAGCACGTTTTTGGCCAAAATGATGAAAAAATGACAATTGCAGAGTAAATCCAATGAATAAGCAGTTGAAACTGCTTGAACATGCTGAATCAATATTGTATGTGGTTGATCTGTCAAAGTACGAGTTCGTTCTTGGGAAATATAAACTTTTTTCCAAAATCAAGCTCGGTTTCTCGTCTGGATCACGTTTTTGGCAAAAATGATGAAAATGACAATATTACTGTAAATCCAATGAATAAGCAATTTTAAACTGCTTGAACATGCCACTGCATATTGTATGTGGTTGATCAGTGAAAGTACGAGTTCGTTCTTGGGAAATATCAACATTTTTCCATAATTTAGCTCGGTTTCTCATCTGGAGCACGTTTTTGGCCACAAATGATGAAAATGACAATATTACTGTAAATCCAATGAATAAACAAGTTCAAACTGCTTGAATATGCTGAATCAATATTGTATGTGGTTGATCAGTGAAAGTACGAGTTTGTTCCTGTGAAATATAAACATTTTTTCCAATATAAAACTCAGTATCTCGTCTGGAGCACGTTTCTGGCCACAAATGATGAAAATTACAATTGCCGAGTAAATCCAATGATTTTGCAGTTTGAAACTGCTTGAACATGCTGAATCAATATTGTACGTGGTTGATCAGTGAAAAGTACGAGTTTGTTCTTGGGAAAAATAAACATTTTCCAAAATCAAGCTCGGTTTCTTATCTGGAGCACGTTTTTGGCCAAAATGATGAAAATGACATTTGCAGAGTAAATCCAATGAATAAACAAGTTGAAACTGCTTGAAAATGCTGAATCAATATTGTATGTGGTTGATCTGTGAAAGTACGAGTTAGTTCTTGTGAAATATAAACTTTTTTCCAAAATCAAGTTCGGTTTCTCGTCTGGAGCACGTTTCTGGCCACAAATGATGAAAATGACAATATTACTGTAAATCCAATGAATAAGCAGTTGAAACTGCTTGAACATGCTACTGCATATTGTATGTGGTTGATCAGTGAAAGTACGGGTTAGTTCTCGTGAAATATAAACTTTTTTCCAAAATCAAGCTCGGTTTCTTGTATGGAGCACGTTTCTGGCCAAAATGATGAAAATGACAATATTACTGTAAATCCAATGAATAAACAAGTTGAAACTGCTTGAATATGCTGAATCAATATTGTACGTGGTTGATCAGTGAAAGTACGAGTTAGTTCTTGTGAAATATAAACATTTTCAAAAATCAAGCTCGGTTTCTCATCTGGAACACGTTTTTGGCCAAAATGATGAAAATGACAATTGCAGAGTAAATCCAATGAATAAACAAGTTGAAACTGCTTGAAAATGCTGAATCAATATTGTATGTGGTTGATCTGTGAAAGTACGAGTTAGTTCTTGTGAAATATAACCTTTTTTCCAAAATCAAGTTCGGTTTCTCGTCTGGAGCACGTTTCTGGCCAAAATGATGAAAATGACAATTGCCGAGTAAATCCAATGATTTTGCAGTTTGAAACTGCCTGAACATGCTGAATCAATATTGTACGTGGTTGATCAGTGAAAAGTACGAGTTTGTTCTTGGGAAAAATAAACATTTTCCAAAATCAAGCTCGGTTTCTCATCTGGAGCACGTTTTTGGCCAAAATGATGAAAATGACAATTGCAGAGTAAATCCAATGAATAAACAAGTTGAAACTGCTTGAAAATGCTGAATCAATATTGTATGTGGTTGATCTGTGAAAGTACGAATTCGTTCTTGGGAAATATAAACTTTTTTCCAAAATCAAGCTCGGTTTCTCGTCTGGATCACGTTTTTGGCCAAAATGATGGAAATGACAATATTACTGTAAATCCAATGAATAAGCAATTTTGAACTGCTTGAACATGCCACTGCATATTGTATGTGGTTTATCTGTGAAAGTACGAGTTAGTTCTTGTGAAATATAAACTTTTTTCCAAAATCAAGTTCGGTTTCTCGTCTGGAGCACGTTTCTGGCCACAAATGATGAAAATGACAATATTACTGTAAATCCAATGAATAAGCAGTTGAAACTGCTTGAACATGCTACTGCATATTGTATGTGGTTGATCAGTGAAAGTACGAGTTTGTTCTTGGGAAAAATAAACATTTTCCAAAATCAAGCTCGGTTTCTCATCTGGAGCACGTTTTTGGCAAAAATGATGAAAATGACAATTGCAGAGTAAATCCAATGAATAAACAAGTTGAAACTGCTTGAAAATGATGAATCAATATTGAATGTGGTTGATCTGTGAAAGTACGAGTTAGTTCTTGTGAAATATAAACTTTTTTCCAAAATCAAGTTCGGTTTCTCGTCTGGAGCACGTTTCTGGCCACAAATGATGAAAATGACAATATTACTGTAAATCCAATGAATAAGCAGTTGAAACTGCTTGAACATGCTACTGCATATTGTATGTGGTTGATCAGTGAAAGTACGGGTTAGTTCTCGTGAAATATAAACTTTTTTCCAAAATCAAGCTCGGTTTCTTGTATGGAGCACGTTTCTGGCCAAAATGATGAAAATGACAATCGCATAGTAAATCCAATGAATAAACAAGTTGAAACTGCTTGAAAATGCTGAATCAATATTGTATGTGGTTGATCTGTGAAAGTACGAATTCGTTCTTGGGAAATATAAACTTTTTTCCAAAATCAAGCTCGGTTTCTCGTCTGGATCACGTTTTTGGCCACAAATGATGAAAATGACAATATTACTGTAAATCCAATGAATAAACAAGTTGAAACTGCTTGAATATGCTGAATCAATATTGTATGTGGTTGATCAGTGAAAGTACGAGTTTGTTCCTGTGAAATATAAACATTTTTCCAATATAAAACTCAGTATCTCGTCTGGAGCACGTTTCTGGCCACAAATGATGAAAATGACAATTGCCGAGTAAATCCAATGATTTTGCAGTTTGAAACTGCTTGAACATGCTACTGCATATTGTATGTGATTGATCAGTGAAAGTACGAGTTTGTTCTTGGGAAATATCAACATTTTTCCAAAATTTAGCTAGGTTTCTCATCTGGAGCACGTTTTTGGCCAAAATGATGAAAATGAAAATTGCAGAGTAAATCCAATGATTATGCAGTTTGAAACTGCTTGAACATGCTACTGCATATTGTATATAGTTGATCAGTGAAAGTACGAATTCGTTCTTGGGAAATATAAACATTTTTCCAAAATCAAGCTCGGTTTCTCGTCTGGAGCACGTTTTTGGCCACAAATGATGAAAATGACAATATTACTGTAAATCCAATGAATAAACAAGTTGAAACTGCTTGAATATGCTGAGTCAATATTGTATTTGGTTGATCAGTGAAAGTATGAGTTTGTTCCTGTGAAATATAAACATTTTTCCAATATAAAACTCAGTATCTCGTCTGGAGCACGTTTCTGGCCACAAATGATGAAAATGACAATTGCCGAGTAAATCCAATGATTTTGCAGTTTGAAACTGCCTGAACATGCTGAATCAATATTGTACGTGGTTGATCAGTGAAAAGTACGAATTCGTTATTGGGAAATATAAACTTTTTTCCAAAATCAAGCTCGGTTTCTCGTCTGGATCATGTTTTTGGCCAAAATGATGGAAATGACAATATTACTGTAAATCCAATGAATAAACAAGTTGAAACTGCTTGAACATGCTACTGCATATTGTATGTGGTTGATCTGTGAAAGTACGAGTTAGTTCTTGTGAAATATAACCTTTTTTCCAAAATCAAGTTCGGTTTCTCGTCTGGAGCACGTTTCTGGCCAAAATGATGAAAATGACAATCGCATAGTAAATCCAATGAATAAACAAGTTGAAACTGCTTGAAAATGCTGAATCAATATTGTATGTGGTTGATCTGTGAAAGTACGAATTCGTTCTTGGGAAATATAAACTTTTTTCCAAAATCAAGCTCGGTTTCTCGTCTGGATCACGTTTTTGGCCAAAATGATGGAAATGACAATATTACTGTAAATCCAATGAATAAGCAATTTTAAACTGCTTGAACATGCCACTGCATATTGTATGTGGTTGATCAGTGAAAGTACGGGTTAGTTCTCGTGAAATATAAACTTTTTTCCAAAATCAAGCTCGGTTTCTCGTATGGAGCACGTTTTTGGCCACAAATGATGAAAATGACAATATTACTGTAAATCCAATGAATAAACAAGTTGAAACTGCTTGAATATGCTGAATCAATATTGTACGTGGTTGATCAGTGAAAGTACGAGTTTGTTCTTGGGAAAAATAAACATTTTCCAAAATCAAGCTCGGTTTCTCATCTGGAGCACGTTTTTGGCCAAAATGATGAAAATGACAATTGCAGAGTAAATCCAATGAATAAACAAGTTGAAACTGCTTGAAAATGCTGAATCAATATTGTATGTGGTTGATCTGTGAAAGTACGAGTTAGTTCTTGTGAAATATAAACTTTTTTCCAAAATCAAGTTCGGTTTCTCGTCTGGAGCACGTTTCTGGCCACAAATGATGAAAATGACAATATTACTGTAAATCCAATGATTATGCAGTTTGAAACTGCTTGAACATGCTACTGCATATTGTATGTGGTTGATCAGTGAAAGTACGAATTCGTTCTTGGGAAATATAAACTTTTTTCCAAAATCAAGCTCGGTTTCTCTTCTGGAGCACGTTTTTGGCCACAAATGATGAAAATGACAATATTACTGTAAATCCAATGAATAAACAAGTTGAAACTGCTTGAAAATGCTGAATCAATATTGTATGTGGTTGATCAGTGAAAGTACGAGTTTGTTCCTGTGAAATATAAACATTTTTCCAATATAAAACTCGGTTTCTCGTATGGAGCACGTTTTTGGCCACAAATGATGAAAATGACAATATTACTGTAAATCCAATGAATAAACAAGTTGAAACTGCTTGAATATGCTGAATCAATATTGTACGTGGTTGATCAGTGAAAGTACGAGTTTGTTCTTGGGAAAAATAAACATTTTCCAAAATCAAGGTCGGTTTCTCATCTGGAGCACGTTTTTGGCCACAAATGATGAAAATGACAATATTACTGTAAATCCAATGAATAAACAAGTTGAAACTGCTTGAAAATGCTGAATCAATATTGTATGTGGTTGATCAGTGAAAGTACGAGTTTGTTCCTGTGAAATATAAACATTTTTCCAATATAAAACTCAGTATCTCGTCTGGAGCACGTTTCTGGCCACAAATGATGAAAATGACAATTGCCGAGTAAATCCAATGATTTTGCAGTTTGAAACTGCTTGAACATGCTACTGCATATTGTATGTGGTGGATCAGTGAAAGTACGGGTTAGTTCTCGTGAAATATAAACTTTCTTCCAAAATTGAGGTCGGTTTCTCGTCTGGAGCACGTTTTTGGCCACAAATGATGAAAATGACAATATTACTGTAAATCCAATGAATAAACAAGTTGAAACTGCTTGAATATGCTGAATCAATATTGTACGTGGTTGATCAGTGAAAGTACGAGTTAGTTCTTGTGAAATATAAACATTTTCAAAAATCAAGCTCGGTTTCTCATCTGGAACACGTTTTTGGCCAAAATGATGAAAATGACAATTGCAGAGTAAATCCAATGAATAAACAAGTTGAAACTGCTTGAAAATGCTGAATCAATATTGTATGTGGTTGATCTGTGAAAGTACGAGTTAGTTCTTGTGAAATATAAACTTTTTTCCAAAATCAAGTTCGGTTTCTCGTCTGGAGCACGTTTCTGGCCACAAATGATGAAAATGACAATATTACTGTAAATCCAATGAATAAACAAGTTGAAACTGCTTGAATATGCTGAATCAATATTGTACGTGGTTGATCAGTGAAAGTACGAGTTAGTTCTTGTGAAATATAAACATTTTCAAAAATCAAGCTCGGTTTCTCATCTGGAACACGTTTTTGGCCAAAATGATGAAAATGACAATTGCAGAGTAAATCCAATGAATAAGCAGTTGAAACTGCTTGAACATGCTACTGCATATTGTATGTGGTTGATCAGTGAAAGTACGGGTTAGTTCTCGTGAAATATAAACTTTTTTCCAAAATCAAGCTCGGTTTCTTGTATGGAGCACGTTTCTGGCCAAAATGATGAAAATGACAATCGCAGAGTAAATCCAATGAATAAACAAGTTGAAACTGCTTGAAAATGCTGAATCAATATTGTATGTGGTTGATCTGTGAAAGTACGAGTTCGTTCTTGGGAAATATCAACATTTTTCCAAAATCAAGCTCGGTTTCTCGTATGGAGCACGTTTTTGGCCACAAATGATGAAAATGACAATTGCTGAGCAAATCCAATGATTTTGCAGTTTGAAACTGCTTGAACATGCTGAATCAATATTGTACGTGGTTGATCAGTGAAAAGTACGAGTTTGTTCTTGGGAAAAATAAACATTTTCCAAAATCAAGCTCGGTTTCTCATCTGGAACACGTTTTTGGCCAAAATGATGAAAATGACAATTGCAGAGTAAATCCAATGAATAAACAAGTTGAAACTGCTTGAAAATGCTGAATCAATATTGTATGTGGTTGATCAGTGAAAGTACGAGTTTGTTCCTGTGAAATATAAACATTTTTCCAATATAAAACTCAGTATCTCGTCTGGAGCACGTTTCTGGCCACAAATGATGAAAATGACAATTGCCGAGTAAATCAAATGATTTTGCAGTTTGAAACTGCTTGAACATGCTGAATCAATATTGTACGTGGTTGATCAGTGAAAAGTACGAGTTTGTTTTTGGGAAAAATAAACATTTTCCAAAATCAAGGTCGGTTTCTCATCTGGAGCACGTTTTTGGCCAAAATGATGAAAATGACAATTGCAGAGTAAATCCAATGAATAAACAAGTTGAAACTGCTTGAAAATGCTGAATCAATATTGTATGTGGTTGATCTGTGAAAGTAAGAGTTAGTTCTTGTGAAATATAAACTTTTTTCCTAAATCAAGTTCGGTTTCTCGTCTGGAGCACGTTTCTGGCCACAAATGATGAAAATGACAATATTACTGTAAATCCAATGAATAAGCAGTTGAAACTGCTTGAACATGCTTCTGCATATTGTATGTGGTTGATCAGTGAAAGTACGGGTTAGTTCTCGTGAAATATAAACTTTTTTCCAAAATCAAGCTCGGTTTCTCGTATGGAGCACGTTTTTGGCCACAAATGATGAAAATGACAATATTACTGTAAATCCAATGAATAAACAAGTTGAAACTGCTTGAATATGCTGAATCAATATTGTACGTGGTTGATCAGTGAAAGTACGAGTTTGTTCTTGGGAAAAATAAACTTTTTCCAAAATCAAGCTCGGTTTCTCATCTGGAGCACGTTTTTGGCCAAAATGATGAAAATGACAATTGCAGAGTAAATCCAATGAATAAACAAGTTGAAACTGCTTGAAAATGCTGAATCAATATTGTATGTGGTTGATCTGTGAAAGTACGAGTTAGTTCTTGTGAAATATAAACTTTTTTCCAAAATCAAGTTCGGTTTCTCGTCTGGAGCACGTTTCTGGCCACAAATGATGAAAATGACAATATTACTGTAAATCCAATGAATAAACAAGTTGAAACTGCTTGAACATGCTACTGCATATTGTATGTGGTTGATCTGTGAAAGTACGAGTTAGTTCTTGTGAAATATAACCTTTTTTCCAAAATCAAGTTCGGTTTCTCGTCTGGAGCACGTTTCTGGCCAAAATGATGAAAATGACAATCGCAGAGTAAATCCAATGAATAAACAAGTTGAAACTGCTTGAAAATGCTGAATCAATATTGTATGTGGTTGATCTGTGAAAGTACGAATTCGTTCTTGGGAAATATAAACTTTTTTCCAAAATCAAGCTCGGTTTTTCGTCTGGATCACGTTTTTGGCCAAAATGATGGAAATGACAATATTACTGTAAATCCAATGAATAAGCAATTTTAAACTGCTTGAACATGCCACTGCATATTGTATGTGGTTGATCAGTGAAAGTACGGGTTAGTTCTCGTGAAATATAAACTTTTTTCCAAAATCAAGCTCGGTTTCTCGTATGGAGCACGTTTTTGGCCACAAATGATGAAAATGACAATATTACTGTAAATCCAATGAATAAACAATTTGAAACTGCTTGAATATGCTGAATCAATATTGTATGTGGTTGATCAGTGAAAGTACGGGTTAGTTCTCGTGAAATATAAACTTTTTTCCAAAATCAAGCTCGGTTTCTTGTATGGAGCACGTTTCTGGCCAAAATGATGAAAATGACAATCGCAGAGTAAATCCAATGAATAAACAAGTTGAAACTGCTTGAAAATGCTGAATCAATATTGTATGTGGTTGATCTGTGAAAGTACGAGTTAGTTCTTGTGAAATATAAACTTTTTTCCAAAATCAAGTTCGGTTTCTCGTCTGGAGCACGTTTCTGGCCACAAATGATGAAAATGACAATATTACTGTAAATCCAATGAATAAACAAGTTGAAACTGCTTGAACATGCTACTGCATATTGTATGTGGTTGATCTGTGAAAGTACGAGTTAGTTCTTGTGAAATATAACCTTTTTTCCAAAATCAAGTTCGGTTTCTCGTCTGGAGCACGTTTCTGGCCAAAATGATGAAAATGACAATCGCAGAGTAAATCCAATGAATAAACAAGTTGAAACTGCTTGAAAATGCTGAATCAATATTGTATGTGGTTGATCTGTGAAAGTACGAATTCGTTCTTGGGAAATATAAACTTTTTTCCAAAATCAAGCTCGGTTTCTCGTCTGGATCACGTTTTTGGCCAAAATGATGGAAATGACAATATTACTGTAAATCCAATGAATAAGCAATTTTAAAACTGCTTGAACATGCCACTGCATATTGTATGTGGTTGATCAGTGAAAGTACGGGTTAGTTCTCGTGAAATATAAACTTTTTTCCAAAATCAAGCTCGGTTTCTCGTATGGAGCACGTTTTTGGCCACAAATGATGAAAATGACAATATTACTGTAAATCCAATGAATAAGCAGTTGAAACTGCTTGAACATGCTACTGCATATTGTATGTGGTTGATCAGTGAAAGTACGGGTTAGTTCTCGTGAAATATAAACTTTTTTCAAAAATCAAGCTCGGTTTCTTGTATGGAGCACGTTTCTGGCCACAAATGATGAAAATGACAATATTACTGTAAATCCAATGAATAAACAAGTTGAAACTGCTTGAATATGCTGAATCAATATTGTATGTGGTTGATCAGTGAAAGTACGAGTTTGTTCCTGTGAAATATAAACATTTTTCCAATATAAAACTCAGTATCTCGTCTGGAGCACGTTTCTGGCCACAAATGATGAAAATGACAATATTACTGTAAATCCAATGAATAAACAAGTTGAAACTGCTTGAATATGCTGAATCAATATTGTATGTGGTTGATCATTGAAAGTACGAGTTAGTTCTTGTGAAATATAAACATTTTCTAAAATCAAGCTCGGTTTCTCATCTGGAGCACGTTTTTGGCCAAAATGATGAAAATGACAATTGCAGAGTAAATCCAATGAATAAACAAGTTGAAACTGCTTGAACATGCTACTGCATATTGTATGTGGTTGATCAGTGAAAGTACGGGTTAGTTCTCGTGAAATATAAACTTTTTTCCAAAATCAAGCTCGGTTTCTTGTATGGAGCACGTTTCTGGCCAAAATGATGAAAATGACAATCGCAGAGTAAATCCAATGAATAAACAAGTTGAAACTGCTTGAAAATGCTGAATCAATATTGTATGTGGTTGATCTGTGAAAGTACACGAATTCGTTCTTGGGAAATATAAACTTTTTTCCAAAATCAAGCTCGGTTTCTCGTCTGGATCACGTTTTTGGCCAAAATGATGAAAATGACAATATTACTGTAAATCCAATGAATAAGCAATTTTAAACTGCTTGAACATGCCACTGCATATTGTATGTGGTTGATCAGTGAAAGTACGAGTTTGTTCTTGGGAAATATCAACATTTTTCCAAAATTTAGCTCGGTTTCTCATCTGGAGCACGTTTTTGGCCAAAATGATGAAAATGACAATTGCAGAGTAAATCCAATGATTATGCAGTTTGAAACTGCTTGAACATGCTACTGCATATTGTATATAGTTGATCAGTGAAAGTACGAATTCGTTCTTGGGAAATATAAACTTTTTTCCAAAATCAAGCTCAGTTTCTCGTCTGGATCACGTTTTTGGCCAAAATGATGGAAATGACAATATTACTGTAAATCCAATGAATAAGCAATTTTAAACTGCTTGAACATGCCACTGCATATTGTATGTGGTTGATCAGTGAAAGTACGGGTTAGTTCTCGTGAAATATAAACTTTTTTCCAAAATCAAGCTCGGTTTCTCGTATGGAGCACGTTTTTGGCCACAAATGATGAAAATGACAATATTACTGTAAATCCAATGAATAAACAAGTTGAAACTGCTTGAATATGCTGAATCAATATTGTACGTGGTTGATCAGTGAAAGTACGAGTTTGTTCTTGGGAAAAATAAACATTTTCCAAAATCAAGGTCGGTTTCTCATCTGGAGCACGTTTTTGGCCAAAATGATGAAAATGACAATTGCAGAGTAAATCCAATGAATAAACAAGTTGAAACTGCTTGAAAATGCTGAATCAATATTGTATGTGGTTGATCTGTGAAAGTACGAGTTAGTTCTTGTGAAATATAAACTTTTTTCCAAAATCAAGTTCGGTTTCTCGTCTGGAGCACGTTTCTGGCCACAAATGATGAAAATGACAATATTACTGTAAATCCAATGATTATGCAGTTTGAAACTGCTTGAACATGCTACTGCATATTGTATGTGGTTGATCAGTGAAAGTACGAATTCGTTCTTGGGAAATATAAACTTTTTTCCAAAATCAAGCTCGGTTTCTCTTCTGGAGCACGTTTTTGGCCACAAATGATGAAAATGACAATATTACTGTAAATCCAATGAATAAACAAGTTGAAACTGCTTGAAAATGCTGAATCAATATTGTATGTGGTTGATCAGTGAAAGTACGAGTTTGTTCCTGTGAAATATAAACATTTTTCCAATATAAAACTCAGTATCTCGTCTGGAGCACGTTTCTTGCCACAAATGATGAAAATGACAATTGCCGAGTAAATCCAATGATTTTGCAGTTTGAAACTGCTTGAACATGCTACTGCATATTGTATGTGGTGGATCAGTGAAAGTACGGGTTAGTTCTCGTGAAATATAAACTTTCTTCCAAAATTGAGGTCGGTTTCTCGTCTGGAGCACGTTTTTGGCCACAAATGATGAAAATGACAATATTACTGTAAATCCAATGAATAAACAAGTTGAAACTGCTTGAATATGCTGAATCAATATTGTACGTGGTTGATCAGTGAAAGTACGAGTTAGTTCTTGTGAAATATAAACATTTTCAAAAATCAAGCTCGGTTTCTCATCTGGAACACGTTTTTGGCCAAAATGATGAAAATGACAATTGCAGAGTAAATCCAATGAATAAACAAGTTGAAACTGCTTGAAAATGCTGAATCAATATTGTATGTGGTTGATCTGTGAAAGTACGAGTTAGTTCTTGTGAAATATAAACTTTTTTCCAAAATCAAGTTCGGTTTCTCGTCTGGAGCACGTTTCTGGCCACAAATGATGAAAATGACAATATTACTGTAAATCCAATGAATAAACAAGTTGAAACTGCTTGAATATGCTGAATCAATATTGTACGTGGTTGATCAGTGAAAGTACGAGTTAGTTCTTGTGAAATATAAACATTTTCAAAAATCAAGCTCGGTTTCTCATCTGGAACACGTTTTTGGCCAAAATGATGAAAATGACAATTGCAGAGTAAATCCAATGAATAAACAAGTTGAAACTGCTTGAAAATGCTGAATCAATATTGTATGTGGTTGATCTGTGAAAGTACGAATTCGTTCTTGGGAAATATAAACTTTTTTCCAAAATCAAGCTCGGTTTCTCGTCTGGATCACGTTTTTGGCCAAAATGATGGAAATGACAATATTACTGTAAATCCAATGAATAAGCAATTTTAAACTGCTTGAACATGCCACTGCATATTGTATGTGGTTGATCAGTGAAAGTACGGGTTAGTTCTCGTGAAATATAAACTTTTTTCCAAAATCAAGCTCGGTTTCTCGTATGGAGCACGTTTTTGGCCACAAATGATGAAAATGACAATATTACTGTAAATCCAATGAATAAACAAGTTGAAACTGCTTGAATATGCTGAATCAATATTGTACGTGGTTGATCAGTGAAAGTACGAGTTTGTTCTTGGGAAAAATAAACTTTTTCCAAAATCAAGCTCGGTTTCTCATCTGGAGCACGTTTTTGGCCAAAATGATGAAAATGACAATTGCAGAGTAAATCCAATGAATAAACAAGTTGAAACTGCTTGAAAATGCTGAATCAATATTGTATGTGGTTGATCTGTGAAAGTACGAGTTAGTTCTTGTGAAATATAAACGTTTTTCCAAAATCAAGTTCGGTTTCTCGTCTGGAGCACGTTTCTGGCCACAAATGATGAAAATGACAATATTACTGTAAATCCAATGAATAAACAAGTTGAAACTGCTTGAACATGCTACTGCATATTGTATGTGGTTGATCTGTGAAAGTACGAGTTAGTTCTTGTGAAATATAACCTTTTTTCCAAAATCAAGTTCGGTTTCTCGTCTGGAGCACGTTTCTGGCCAAAATGATGAAAATGACAATCGCAGAGTAAATCCAATGAATAAACAAGTTGAAACTGCTTGAAAATGCTGAATCAATATTGTATGTGGTTGATCTGTGAAAGTACGAATTCGTTCTTGGGAAATATAAACTTTTTTCCAAAATCAAGCTCGGTTTTTCGTCTGGATCACGTTTTTGGCCAAAATGATGGAAATGACAATATTACTGTAAATCCAATGAATAAGCAATTTTAAACTGCTTGAACATGCCACTGCATATTGTATGTGGTTGATCTGTGAAAGTACACGAATTCGTTCTTGGGAAATATAAACTTTTTTCCAAAATCAAGCTCGGTTTCTCGTCTGGATCACGTTTTTGGCCAAAATGATGAAAATGACAATATTACTGTAAATCCAATGAATAAGCAATTTTAAACTGCTTGAACATGCCACTGCATATTGTATGTGGTTGATCAGTGAAAGTACGAGTTTGTTCTTGGGAAATATCAACATTTTTCCAAAATTTAGCTCGGTTTCTCATCTGGAGCACGTTTTTGGCCAAAATGATGAAAATGACAATTGCAGAGTAAATCCAATGATTATGCAGTTTTAAACTGCTTGAACATGCTACTGCATATTGTATGTGGTTGATCAGTGAAAAGTACGAATTCGTTCTTGGGAAATATAAACTTTTTTCCAAAATCAAGCTCGGTTTCTCGTCTGGATCACGTTTTTGGCCAAAATGATGGAAATGACAATATTACTGTAAATCCAATGAATAAGCAGTTGAAACTGCTTGAACATGCTACTGCATATTGTATGTGGTTGATCTTTGAAAGTACGGGTTAGTTCTCGTGAAATATAAACTTTTTTCCAAAATCAAGCTCGGTTTCTCGTATGGAGCACGTTTTTGGCCACAAATGATGAAAATGACAATATTACTGTAAATCCAATGAATAAACAAGTTGAAACTGCTTGAATATGCTGAATCAATATTGTACGTGGTTGATCAGTGAAAGTACGAGTTTGTTCTTGGGAAAAATAAACTTTTTCCAAAATCAAGCTCGGTTTCTCATCTTGTGCACGTTTTTGGCCAAAATGATGAAAATGACAATTGCAGAGTAAATCCAATGAATAAACAAGTTGAAACTGCTTGAAAATGCTGAATCAATATTGTATGTGGTTGATCTGTGAAAGTACGAGTTAGTTCTTGTGAAATATAAACTTTTTTCCAAAATCAAGTTCGGTTTCTCGTCTGGAGCACGTTTCTGGCCACAAATGATGAAAATGACAATATTACTGTAAATCCAATGAATAAACAAGTTGAAACTGCTTGAATATGCTGAATCAATATTGTATGTGGTTGATCAGTGAAAGTACGAGTTTGTTCCTGTGAAATATAAACATTTTTCCAATATAAAACTCAGTATCTCGTCTGGAGCACGTTTCTGGCCACAAATGATGAAAATGACAATTGCCGAGTAAATCCAATGATTTTGCAGTTTGAAACTGCTTGAACATGCTACTGCATATTGTATGTGGTTGATCTTTGAAAGTACGGGTTAGTTCTCGTGAAATATAAACTTTATTCCAAAATCAAGCTCGGTTTCTCGTATGGAGCACGTTTTTGGCCACAAATGATGAAAATGACAATATTACTGTAAATCCAATGAATAAACAAGTTGAAACTGCTTGAATATGCTGAATCAATATTGTACGTGGTTGATCAGTGAAAGTACGAGTTTGTTCTTGGGAAAAATAAACTTTTTCCAAAATCAAGCTCGGTTTCTCATCTTGAGCACGTTTTTGGCCAAAATGATGAAAATGACAATTGCAGAGTAAATCCAATGAATAAACAAGTTGAAACTGCTTGAAAATGCTGAATCAATATTGTATGTGGTTGATCTGTGAAAGTACGAGTTAGTTCTTGTGAAATATAAACTTTTTTCCAAAATCAAGTTCGGTTTCTCGTCTGGAGCACGTTTCTGGCCACAAATGATGAAAATGACAATTGCCGAGTAAATCCAATGATTTTGCAGTTTGAAACTGCTTGAACATGCTACTGCATATTGTATGTGATTGATCAGTGAAAGTACGAGTTTGTTCTTGGGAAATATCAACATTTTTCCAAAATTTAGCTCGGTTTCTCATCTGGAGCACGTTTTTGGCCAAAATGATGAAAATGACAATATTACTGTAAATCCAATGAATAAGCAATTTTAAACTGCTTGAACATGCCACTGCATATTGTATGTGGTTGATCAGTGAAAGTACGAGTTTGTTCTTGGGAAAAATAAACATTTTCCAAAATCAAGCTCGGTTTCTCATCTGGAGCACGTTTCTGGCCACAAATGATGAAAATGACAATATTACTGTAAATCCAATGAATAAACAAGTTGAAACTGCTTGAACATGCTACTGCATATTGTATGTGGTTGATCAGTGAAAGTACGGGTTAGTTCTCGTGAAATATAAACTTTTTTCCAAAATCAAGCTCGGTTTCTTGTATGGAGCACGTTTCTGGCCAAAATGATGAAAATGACAATCGCAGAGTAAATCCAATGAATAAACAAGTTGAAACTGCTTGAAAATGCTGAATCAATATTGTATGTGGTTGATCTGTGAAAGTACGAATTCGTTCTTGGGAAATATAAACTTTTTTCCAAAATCAAGCTCGGTTTTTCGTCTGGATCACGTTTTTGGCCAAAATGATGGAAATGACAATATTACTGTAAATCCAATGAATAAGCAATTTTAAACTGCTTGAACATGCCACTGCATATTGTATGTGGTTGATCAGTGAAAGTACGGGTTAGTTCTCGTGAAATATAAACTTTTTTCCAAAATCAAGCTCGGTTTCTCGTATGGAGCACGTTTTTGGCCACAAATGATGAAAATGACAATATTACAGTAAATCCAATGAATAAACAAGTTGAAACTGCTTGAATATGCTGAATCAATATTGTATGTGGTTGATCAGTGAAAGTACGGGTTAGTTCTCGTGAAATATAAACTTTTTTCCAAAATCAAGCTCGGTTTCTTGTATGGAGCACGTTTCTGGCCAAAATGATGAAAATGACAATCGCAGAGTAAATCCAATGAATAAACAAGTTGAAACTGCTTGAAAATGCTGAATCAATATTGTATGTGGTTGATCTGTGAAAGTACGAGTTAGTTCTTGTGAAATATAAACTTTTTTCCAAAATCAAGTTCGGTTTCTCGTCTGGAGCACGTTTCTGGCCACAAATGATGAAAATGACAATATTACTGTAAATCCAATGAATAAACAAGTTGAAACTGCTTGAACATGCTACTGCATATTGTATGTGGTTGATCTGTGAAAGTACGAGTTAGTTCTTGTGAAATATAACCTTTTTTCCAAAATCAAGTTCGGTTTCTCGTCTGGAGCACGTTTCTGGCCAAAATGATGAAAATGACAATTGCAGAGTAAATCCAATGAATAAACAAGTTGAAACTGCTTGAAAATGCTGAATCAATATTGTATGTGGTTGATCTGTGAAAGTACGAGTTAGTTCTTGTGAAATATAAACTTTTTTCCAAAATCAAGTTCGGTTTCTCGTCTGGAGCACGTTTCTGGCCACAAATGATGAAAATGACAATATTACTGTAAATCCAATGAATAAACAAGTTGAAACTGCTTGAACATGCTACTGCATATTGTATGTGGTTGATCAGTGAAAGTACGGGTTAGTTCTCGTGAAATATAAACTTTTTTCAAAAATCAAGCTCAGTTTCTTGTATGGAGCACGTTTCTGGCCAAAATGATGAAAATGACAATTGCAGAGTAAATCCAATGATTATGCAGTTTGAAACTGCTTGAACATGCTACTGCATATTGTATGTGGTTGATCAGTGAAAGTACGAATTCGTTCTTGGGAAATATAAACTTTTTTCCAAAATTTAGCTCGGTTTCTCATCTGGAGCACGTTTTTGGCCAAAATGATGAAAATGACAATATTACTGTAAATCCAATGAATAAGCAATTTTAAACTGCTTGAACATGCCACTGCATATTGTACGTGGTTGATCAGTGAAAGTACGAGTTTGTTCTTGGGAAAAATAAACATTTTCCAAAATCAAGCTCGGTTTCTCATCTGGAACACGTTTTTGGCCAAAATGATGAAAATGACAATTGCAGAGTAAATCCAATGAATAAACAAGTTGAAACTGCTTGAAAATGCTGAATCAATATTGTATGTGGTTGATCAGTGAAAGTACGAGTTTGTTCCTGTGAAATATAAACATTTTTCCAATATAAAACTCAGTATCTCGTCTGGAGCACGTTTCTGGCCACAAATGATGAAAATGACAATTGCCGAGTAAATCAAATGATTTTGCAGTTTGAAACTGCTTGAACATGCTGAATCAATATTGTACGTGGTTGATCAGTGAAAAGTACGAGTTAGTTCTTGTGAAATATAACCTTTTTTCCAAAATCAAGTTCGGTTTCTCGTCTGGAGCACGTTTCTGGCCAAAATGATGAAAATGACAATTGCAGAGTAAATCCAATGAATAAACAAGTTGAAACTGTTTGAAAATGCTGAATCAATATTGTATGTGGTTGATCTGGGAAAGTACGAGTTAGTTCTTGTGAAATATAAACTTTTTTCCAAAATCAAGTTCGGTTTCTCGTCTGGAGCACGTTTCTGGCCACAAATGATGAAAATGACAATATTACTGTAAATCCAATGAATAAGCAGTTGAAACTGCTTGAACATGCTACTGCATATTGTATGTGGTTGATCAGTGAAAGTACGGGTTAGTTCTCGTGAAATATAAACATTTTCAAAAATCAAGCTCGGTTTCTTGTATGGAGCACGTTTCTGGCCAAAATGATGAAAATGACAATTGCAGAGTAAATCCAATGATTATGCAGTTTGAAACTGCTTGAACATGCTACTGCATATTGTATGTGGTTGATCAGTGAAAGCACGAATTCGTTCTTGGGAAATATAAACTTTTTTCCAAAATTTAGCTCGGTTTCTCATCTGGAGCACGTTTTTGGCCAAAATGATGAAAATGACAATATTACTGTAAATCCAATGAATAAGCAATTTTAAACTGCTTGAACATGCCACTGCATATTGTATGTGGTTGATCAGTGAAAGTACGAGTTCGTTCTTGGGAAATATCAACATTTTTCCAAAATTTAGCTCGGTTTCTCATCTGGAGCACGTTTTTGGCCAAAATGATGAAAATGAAAATTGCAGAGTAAATCCAATGATTATGCAGTTTGAAACTGCTTGAACATGCTACTGCATATTGTATATAGTTGATCAGTGAAAGTACGAATTCGTTCTTGGGAAATATAAACATTTTTCCAAAATCAAGCTCGGTTTCTCGTCTGGAGCACGTTTTTGGCCACAAATGATGAAAATGACAATATTACTGTAAATCCAATGAATAAACAAGTTGAAACTGCTTGAATATGCTGAATCAATATTGTATTTGGTTGATCAGTGAAAGTACGAGTTTGTTCCTGTGAAATATAAACATTTTTCCAATATAAAACTCAGTATCTCGTCTGGAGCACGTTTCTGGCCACAAATGATGAAAATGACAATTGCCGAGTAAATCCAATGATTTTGCAGTTTGAAACTGCTTGAACATGCTGAATCAATATTGTACGTGGTTGATCAGTGAAAAGTACGAGTTTGTTCTTGGGAAAAATAAACATTTTCCAAAATCAAGCTCGGTTTCTCATCTGGAGCACGTTTTTGGCAAAAATGATGAAAATGACAATTGCAGAGTAAATCCAATGAATAAACAAGTTGAAACTGCTTGAAAATGCTGAATCAATATTGTATGTGGTTGATCTGTGAAAGTACGAGTTAGTTCTTGTGAAATATAAACTTTTTTCCAAAATCAAGTTCGGTTTCTCGTCTGGAGCACGTTTCTGGCCACAAATGATGAAAATGACAATATTACTGTAAATCCAATGAATAAACAAGTTGAAACTGCTTGAATATGCTGAATCAATATTGTATGTGGTTGATCAGTGAAAGTACGAGTTAGTTCTTGTGAAATATAAACATTTTCCAAAATCAAGCTCGGTTTCTCATCTGGAGCACGTTTTTGGCCAAAATGATGAAAATGACAATTGCAGAGTAAATCCAATGAATAAACAAGTTGAAACTGCTTGAAAATGCTGAATCAATATTGTATGTGGTTGATCAGTGAAAGTACGAGTTTGTTCCTGTGAAATATAAACATTTTTCCAATATAAAACTCAGTATCTCGTCTGGAGCACGTTTCTGGCCACAAATGATGAAAATGACAATTGCCGAGCAAATCCAATGATTTTGCAGTTTGAAACTGCTTGAACATGCTGAATCAATATTGTACGTGGTTGATCAGTGAAAAGTACGAGTTTGTTCTTGGGAAAAATAAACATTTTCCAAAATCAAGCTCGGTTTCTTGTATGGAGCACGTTTCTGGCCAAAATGATGAAAATGACAATCGCAGAGTAAATCCAATGAATAAACAAGTTGAAACTGCTTGAAAATGCTGAATCAATATTTTATGTGGTTGATCTGTGAAAGTACGAATTCGTTCTTGGGAAATATAAACTTTTTTCCAAAATCAAGTTCGGTTTCTCGTCTGGAGCACGTTTCTGGCAAAAATGATGAAAATGACAATTGCAGAGTAAATCCAATGAATAAACAAGTTGAAACTGCTTGAAAATGCTGAATCAATATTGTATGTGGTTGATCTGTGAAAGTACGAGTTAGTTCTTGTGAAATATAAACTTTTTTCCAAAATCAAGTTCGGTTTCTCGTCTGGAGCACGTTTCTGGCCAAAATGATGAAAATGACAATCGCAGAGTAAATCCAATGAATAAACAAGTTGAAACTGCTTGAAAATGCTGAATCAATATTGTATGTGGTTGATCTGTGAAAGTACGAATTCGTTCTTGGGAAATATAAACTTTTTTCCAAAATCAAGCTCGGTTTCTCGTCTGGAGCACGTTTCTGGCCACAAATGATGAAAATGACAATATTACTGTAAATCCAATGAATAAGCAGTTGAAACTGCTTGAACATGCTACTGCATATTGTATGTGGTTGATCTTTGAAAGTACGGGTTAGTTATCGTGAAATATAAACTTTTTTCCAAAATCAAGTTCGGTTTCTCGTCTGGAGCACGTTTCTGGCCAAAATGAGGAAAATGACAATATTACTGTAAATCCAATGAATAAACAAGTTGAAACTGCTTGAATATGCTGAATCAATATTGTACGTGGTTGATCAGTGAAAGTACGAGTTTGTTCTTGGGAAAAATAAACATTTTCCAAAATCAAGGTCGGTTTCTCATCTGGAGCACGTTTTTGGCCAAAATGATGAAAATGACAATTGCAGAGTAAATCCAATGAATAAACAAGTTGAAACTGCTTGAAAATGCTGAATCAATATTGTATGTGGTTGATCTGGGAAAGTAAGAGTTAGTTCTTGTGAAATATAAACTTTTTTCCAAAATCAAGTTCGGTTTCTCGTCTGGAGCACGTTTCTGGCCACAAATGATGAAAATGACAATATTACTGTAAATCCAATGAATAAGCAGTTGAAACTGCTTGAACATGCTACTGCATATTGTATGTGGTTGATCAGTGAAAGTACGAATTTGTTCTTGGGAAATATAAACTTTTTTCCAAAATCAAGCTCGGTTTCTCTTCTGGAGCACGTTTTTGGCCACAAATGATGAAAATGACAATATTACTGTAAATCCAATGAATAAACAAGTTGAAACTGCTTGAATATGCTGAATCAATATTGTATGTGGTTGATCAGTGAAAGTACGAGTTTGTTCCTGTGAAATATAAACATTTTTCCAATATAAAACTCAGTATCTCGTCTGGAGCACGTTTCTGGCCACAAATGATGAAAATGACAATTGCCGAGTAAATCCAATGATTTTGCAGTTTGAAACTGCTTGAACATGCTACTGCATATTGTATGTCATTGATCAGTGAAAGTACGAGTTTGTTCTTGGGAAATATCAACATTTTTCCAAAATCAAGCTCGGTTTCTCGTATGGAGCACGTTTTTGGCCACAAATGATGAAAATGACAATATTACTGTAAATCCAATGAATAAACAAGTTGAAACTGCTTGAATATGCTGAATCAATATTGTATGTGGTTGATCATTGAAAGTACGAGTTAGTTCTTGTGAAATATAAACATTTTCTAAAATCAAGCTCGGTTTCTCATCTGGAGCACGTTTTTGGCCAAAATGATGAAAATGACAATTGCAGAGTAAATCCAATGAATAAACAAGTTGAAACTGCTTGAACATTCTACTGCATATTGTATGTGGTTGATCAGTGAAAGTACGGGTTAGTTCTCGTGAAATATAAACTTTTTTCCAAAATCAAGTTCGGTTTCTCGTCTGGAGCACGTTTCTGGCCAAAATGAGGAAAATGACAATCGCAGAGTAAATCCAATGAATAAACAAGTTGAAACTGCTTGAAAATGCTGAATCAATATTGTATGTGGTTGATCTGTGAAAGTACGAGTTAGTTCTTGTGAAATATAAACTTTTTTCCAAAATCAAGCTCGGTTTCTCGTCTGGAGCACGTTTTTGGCCAAAATGATGAAAATGACAATTGCAGAGTAAATCCAATGAATAAACAAGTTGAAACTGCTTGAAAATGCTGAATCAATATTGTATGTGGTTGATCAGTGAAAGTACGAGTTTGTTCCTGTGAAATATAAACATTTTTCCAATATAAAACTCAGTATCTCGTCTGGAGCACGTTTCTGGCCACAAATGATGAAAATGACAATTGCCGAGCAAATCCAATGATTTTGCAGTTTGAAACTGCTTGAACATGCTGAATCAATATTGTACGTGGTTGATCAGTGAAAAGTACGAGTTTGTTCTTGGGAAAAATAAACATTTTCCAAAATCAAGCTCGGTTTCTTGTATGGAGCACGTTTCTGGCCAAAATGATGAAAATGACAATCGCAGAGTAAATCCAATGAATAAACAAGTTGAAACTGCTTGAAAATGCTGAATCAATATTTTATGTGGTTGATCTGTGAAAGTACGAATTCGTTCTTGGGAAATATAAACTTTTTTCCAAAATCAAGTTCGGTTTCTCGTCTGGAGCACGTTTCTGGCAAAAATGATGAAAATGACAATTGCAGAGTAAATCCAATGAATAAACAAGTTGAAACTGCTTGAAAATGCTGAATCAATATTGTATGTGGTTGATCTGTGAAAGTACGAGTTAGTTCTTGTGAAATATAAACTTTTTTCCAAAATCAAGTTCGGTTTCTCGTCTGGAGCACGTTTCTGGCCAAAATGATGAAAATGACAATCGCAGAGTAAATCCAATGAATAAACAAGTTGAAACTGCTTGAAAATGCTGAATCAATATTGTATGTGGTTGATCTGTGAAAGTACGAATTCGTTCTTGGGAAATATAAACTTTTTTCCAAAATCAAGCTCGGTTTCTCGTCTGGAGCACGTTTCTGGCCACAAATGATGAAAATGACAATATTACTGTAAATCCAATGAATAAGCAGTTGAAACTGCTTGAACATGCTACTGCATATTGTATGTGGTTGATCTTTGAAAGTACGGGTTAGTTATCGTGAAATATAAACTTTTTTCCAAAATCAAGTTCGGTTTCTCGTCTGGAGCACGTTTCTGGCCAAAATGAGGAAAATGACAATATTACTGTAAATCCAATGAATAAACAAGTTGAAACTGCTTGAATATGCTGAATCAATATTGTACGTGGTTGATCAGTGAAAGTACGAGTTTGTTCTTGGGAAAAATAAACATTTTCCAAAATCAAGGTCGGTTTCTCATCTGGAGCACGTTTTTGGCCAAAATGATGAAAATGACAATTGCAGAGTAAATCCAATGAATAAACAAGTTGAAACTGCTTGAAAATAATGAATCAATATTGTATGTGGTTGATCTGGGAAAGTAAGAGTTAGTTCTTGTGAAATATAAACTTTTTTCCAAAATCAAGTTCGGTTTCTCGTCTGGAGCACGTTTCTGGCCACAAATGATGAAAATGACAATATTACTGTAAATCCAATGAATAAGCAGTTGAAACTGCTTGAACATGCTACTGCATATTGTATGTGGTTGATCAGTGAAAGTACGAATTTGTTCTTGGGAAATATAAACTTTTTTCCAAAATCAAGCTCGGTTTCTCTTCTGGAGCACGTTTTTGGCCACAAATGATGAAAATGACAATATTACTGTAAATCCAATGAATAAACAAGTTGAAACTGCTTGAATATGCTGAATCAATATTGTATGTGGTTGATCAGTGAAAGTACGAGTTTGTTCCTGTGAAATATAAACATTTTTCCAATATAAAACTCAGTATCTCGTCTGGAGCACGTTTCTGGCCACAAATGATGAAAATGACAATTGCCGAGTAAATCCAATGATTTTGCAGTTTGAAACTGCTTGAACATGCTACTGCATATTGTATGTCATTGATCAGTGAAAGTACGAGTTTGTTCTTGGGAAATATCAACATTTTTCCAAAATCAAGCTCGGTTTCTCGTATGGAGCACGTTTTTGGCCACAAATGATGAAAATGACAATATTACTGTAAATCCAATGAATAAACAAGTTGAAACTGCTTGAATATGCTGAATCAATATTGTATGTGGTTGATCATTGAAAGTACGAGTTAGTTCTTGTGAAATATAAACATTTTCTAAAATCAAGCTCGGTTTCTCATCTGGAGCACGTTTTTGGCCAAAATGATGAAAATGACAATTGCAGAGTAAATCCAATGAATAAACAAGTTGAAACTGCTTGAACATTCTACTGCATATTGTATGTGGTTGATCAGTGAAAGTACGGGTTAGTTCTCGTGAAATATAAACTTTTTTCCAAAATCAAGTTCGGTTTCTCGTCTGGAGCACGTTTCTGGCCAAAATGAGGAAAATGACAATCGCAGAGTAAATCCAATGAATAAACAAGTTGAAACTGCTTGAAAATGCTGAATCAATATTGTATGTGGTTGATCTGTGAAAGTACGAGTTAGTTCTTGTGAAATATAAACTTTTTTCCAAAATCAAGTTCGGTTTCTCGTCTGGAGCACGTTTCTGGCCACAAATGATGAAAATGACAATATTACTGTAAATCCAATGAATAAGCAGTTGAAACTGCTTGAACATGCTACTGCATATTGTATGTGGTTGATCAGTGAAAGTACGGGTTAGTTCTCGTGAAATATAAACTTTTTTCAAAAATCAAGCTCGTTTTCTTGTATGGAGCACGTTTCTGGCCAAAATGATGAAAATGACAATATTACTGTAAATCCAATGAATAAACAAGTTGAAACTGCTTGAATATGCTGAATCAATATTGTATGTGGTTGATCAGTGAAAGTACGAGTTTGTTCCTGTGAAATATAAACATTTTTCCAATATAAAACTCAGTATCTCGTCTGGAGCACGTTTCTGGCCACAAATGATGAAAATGACAATTGCCGAGTAAATCCAATGATTTTGCAGTTTGAAACTGCTTGAACATGCTGAATCAATATTGTATGTGGTTGATCAGTGAAAGTACGAGTTTGTTCCTGTGAAATATAAACATTTTTCCAATATAAAACTCAGTATCTCGTCTGGAGCACGTTTCTGGCCACAAATGATGAAAATGACAATTGCCGAGTAAATCCAATGATTTTGCAGTTTGAAACTGCTTGAACATGCTACTGCATATTGTATGTGGTTGATCAGTGAAAGTACGGGTTAGTTCTCGTGAAATATAAACTTTTTTCCAAAATCAAGCTCGGTTTCTTGTATGGAGCACGTTTCTGGCCAAAATGATGAAAATGACAATCGCAGAGTAAATCCAATGAATAAACAAGTTGAAACTGCTTGAAAATGCTGAATCAATATTGTATGTGGTTGATCTGTGAAAGTACGAATTCGTTCTTGGGAAATATAAACTTTTTTCCAAAATCAAGCTCGATTTCTCGTCTGGATCACGTTTTTGGCCAAAATGATGAAAATGACAATATTACTGTAAATCCAATGAATAAGCAATTTTAAACTGCTTGAACATGCCACTGCATATTGTATGTGGTTGATCAGTGAAAGTACGAGTTCGTTCTTGGGAAATATCAACATTTTTCCAAAATTTAGCTCGGTTTCTCATCTGGAGCACGTTTTTGGCCAAAATGATGAAAATGACAATTGCAGAGTAAATCCAATGATTATGCAGTTTGAAACTGCTTGAACATGCTACTGCATATTGTATGTGGTTGATCTGTGAAAGTACGAATTCGTTCTTGGGAAATATAAACTTTTTTCCAAAATCAAGCTCGGTTTCTCGTCTGGATAACGTTTTTGGCCAAAATGATGGAAATGACAATATTACTGTAAATCCAATGAATAAGCAGTTGAAACTGCTTGAACATGCTACTGCATATTGTATGTGGTTGATCAGTGAAAGTACGGGTTAGTTCTCGTGAAATATAAACTTTTTTCCAAAATCAAGCTCGGTTTCTTGTATGGAGCACGTTTCTGGCCAAAATGATGAAAATGACAATATTACTGTAAATCCAATGAATAAACAAGTTGAAACTGCTTGAATATGCTGAATCAATATTGTATGTGGTTGATCAGTGAAAGTACGAGTTAGTTCTTGTGAAATATAAACATTTTCCAAAATCAAGCTCGGTTTCTCATCTGGAGCACGTTTTTGGCCAAAATGATGAAAATGACAATTGCAGAGTAAATCCAATGAATAAACAAGTTGAAACTGCTTGAAAATGCTGAATCAATATTGTATGTGGTTGATCAGTGAAAGTACGAGTTTGTTCCTGTGAAATATAAACATTTTTCCAATATAAAACTCAGTATCTCGTCTGGAGCATGTTTCTGGCCACAAATGATGAAAATGACAATTGCCGAGCAAATCCAATGATTTTGCAGTTTGAAACTGCTTGAACATGCTGAATCAATATTGTACGTGGTTGATCAGTGAAAAGTACGAGTTTGTTCTTGGGAAAAATAAACATTTTCCAAAATCAAGCTCGGTTTCTTGTATGGAGCACGTTTCTGGCCAAAATTATGAAAATGACAATCGCAGAGTAAATCCAATGAATAAACAAGTTGAAACTGCTTGAAAATGCTGAATCAATATTTTATGTGGTTGATCTGTGAAAGTACGAATTCGTTCTTGGGAAATATAAACTTTTTTCCAAAATCAAGTTCGGTTTCTCGTCTGGAGCACGTTTCTGGCAAAAATGATGAAAATGACAATTGCAGAGTAAATCCAATGAATAAACAAGTTGAAACTGCTTGAAAATGCTGAATCAATATTGTATGTGGTTGATCTGTGAAAGTACGAGTTAGTTCTTGTGAAATATAAACTTTTTTCCAAAATCAAGTTCGGTTTCTCGTCTGGAGCACGTTTCTGGCCACAAATGATGAAAATGACAATTGCAGAGTAAATCCAATGATTATGCAGTTTGAAACTGCTTGAACATGCTACTGCATATTGTATGTGGTCGATCAGTGAAAGTACGGGTTAGTTCTCGTGAAATATAAACTTTTTTCCAAAATCAAGCTCGGTTTCTTGTATGGAGCACGTTTCTGGCCAAAATGATGAAAATGACAATCGCAGAGTAAATCCAATGAATAAACAAGTTGAAACTGCTTGAAAATGCTGAATCAATATTGTATGTGGTTGATCTGTGAAAGTACGAATTCGTTCTTGGGAAATATAAACTTTTTTCCAAAATCAAGCTCGGTTTCTCGTCTGGAGCACGTTTCTGGCCACAAATGATGAAAATGACAATATTACTGTAAATCCAATGAATAAGCAGTTGAAACTGCTTGAACATGCTACTGCATATTGTATGTGGTTGATCTTTGAAAGTACGGGTTAGTTATCGTGAAATATAAACTTTTTTCCAAAATCAAGTTCGGTTTCTCGTCTGGAGCACGTTTCTGGCCAAAATGAGGAAAATGACAATATTACTGTAAATCCAATGAATAAACAAGTTGAAACTGCTTGAATATGCTGAATCAATATTGTACGTGGTTGATCAGTGAAAGTACGAGTTTGTTCTTGGGAAAAATAAACATTTTCCAAAATCAAGGTCGGTTTCTCATCTGGAGCACGTTTTTGGCCAAAATGATGAAAATGACAATTGCAGAGTAAATCCAATGAATAAACAAGTTGAAACTGCTTGAAAATGCTGAATCAATATTGTATGTGGTTGATCTGGGAAAGTACGAGTTAGTTCTTGTGAAATATAAACTTTTTTCCAAAATCAAGTTCGGTTTCTCGTCTGGAGCACGTTTCTGGCCACAAATGATGAAAATGACAATATTACTGTAAATCCAATGAATAAGCAGTTGAAACTGCTTGAACATGCTACTGCATATTGTATGTGGTTGATCAGTGAAAGTACGGGTTAGTTCTCGTGAAATATAAACTTTTTTCAAAAATCAAGCTCGGTTTCTTGTATGGAGCACGTTTCTGGCCAAAATGATGAAAATGACAATTGCAGAGTAAATCCAATGATTATGCAGTTTGAAACTGCTTGAACATGCTACTGCATATTGTATGTGGTTGATCAGTGAAAGTACGAATTCGTTCTTGGGAAATATAAACTTTTTTCCAAAATCAAGCTCGGTTTCTCTTCTGGAGCACGTTTTTGGCCACAAATGATGAAAATGACAATATTACTGTAAATCCAATGAATAAACAAGTTGAAACTGCTTGAATATGCTGAATCAATATTGTATGTGGTTGATCAGTGAAAGTACGAGTTTGTTCCTGTGAAATATAAACATTTTTCCAATATAAAACTCAGTATCTCGTCTGGAGCACGTTTCTGGCCACAAATGATGAAAATGACAATTGCCGAGTAAATCCAATGATTTTGCAGTTTGAAACTGCTTGAACATGCTACTGCATATTGTATGTCATTGATCAGTGAAAGTACGAGTTTGTTCTTGGGAAATATCAACATTTTTCCAAAATCAAGCTCGGTTTCTCGTATGGAGCACGTTTTTGGCCACAAATGATGAAAATGACAATATTACTGTAAATCCAATGAATAAACAAGTTGAAACTGCTTGAATATGCTGAATCAATATTGTATGTGGTTGATCATTGAAAGTAC
Source organism: Lipophrys pholis (assembly GCF_963383615.2). Classification (NCBI taxonomy): domain Eukaryota; kingdom Metazoa; phylum Chordata; class Actinopteri; order Blenniiformes; family Blenniidae; genus Lipophrys; species Lipophrys pholis. The sequence goes on along the minus strand of NC_137630.1, from coordinate 102,815 downwards.
GAGTTAGTTCTTGTGAAATATAAACATTTTCTAAAATCAAGCTCGGTTTCTCATCTGGAGCACGTTTTTGGCCAAAATGATGAAAATGACAATTGCAGAGTAAATCCAATGAATAAACAAGTTGAAACTGCTTGAACATTCTACTGCATATTGTATGTGGTTGATCAGTGAAAGTACGGGTTAGTTCTCGTGAAATATAAACTTTTTTCCAAAATCAAGCTCGGTTTCTTGTATGGAGCACGTTTCTGGCCAAAATGATGAAAATGACAATCGCAGAGAAAATCCAATGAATAAACAAGTTGAAACTGCTTGAAAATGCTGAATCAATATTGTATGTGGTTGATCTGTGAAAGTACACGAATTCGTTCTTGGGAAATATAAACTTTTTTCCAAAATCAAGCTCGGTTTCTCGTCTGGATCACGTTTTTGGCCAAAATGATGAAAATGACAATATTACTGTAAATCCAATGAATAAGCAATTTTAAACTGCTTGAACATGCCACTGCATATTGTATGTGGTTGATCAGTGAAAGTACGAGTTCGTTCTTGGGAAATATCAACATTTTTCCAAAATTTAGCTCGGTTTCTCATCTGGAGCACGTTTTTGGCCAAAATGATGAAAATGACAATTGCAGAGTAAATCCAATGATTATGCAGTTTGAAACTGCTTGAACATGCTACTGCATATTGTATGTGGTTGATCAGTGAAAAGTACGAATTCGTTCTTGGGAAATATAAACTTTTTTCCAAAATCAAGCTCGGTTTCTCGTCTGGATCACGTTTTTGGCCAAAATGATGGAAATGACAATATTACTGTAAATCCAATGAATAAGCAGTTGAAACTGCTTGAACATGCTACTGCATATTGTATGTGGTTGATCTTTGAAAGTACGTGTTAGTTCTCGTGAAATATAAACTTTTTTCCAAAATCAAGCTCGGTTTCTCGTATGGAGCACGTTTTTGGCCACAAATGATGAAAATGACAATATTACTGTAAATCCAATGAATAAACAAGTTGAAACTGCTTGAACATGCTACTGCATATTGTATGTGGTTGATCTGTGAAAGTACGAGTTAGTTTTTGTGAAATATAACCTTTTTTCCAATATAAAACTCAGTATCTCGTCTGGAGCACGTTTCTGGCCACAAATGATGAAAATGACAATTGCCGAGTAAATCCAATGATTTTGCAGTTTGAAACTGCTTGAACATGCTACTGCATATTGTATGTGATTGATCAGTGAAAGTACGAGTTTGTTCTTGGGAAATATCAAAATTTTTCCAAAATTTAGCTCGGTTTCTCATCTGGAGCACGTTTTTGGCAAAAATGATGAAAATGAAAATTGCAGAGTAAATCCAATGATTATGCAGTTTGAAACTGCTTGAACATGCTACTGCATATTGTATATAGTTGATCAGTGAAAGTACGAATTCGTTCTTGGGAAATGTAAACATTTTTCCAATATAAAACTCAGTATCTCGTCTGGAGCACGTTTCTGGCCACAAATGATGAAAATGACAATTGCCGAGCAAATCCAATGATTTTGCAGTTTGAAACTGCTTGAACATGCTGAATCAATATTGTACGTGGTTGATCAGTGAAAAGTACGAGTTTGTTCTTGGGAAAAATAAACATTTTCCAAAATCAAGCTCGGTTTCTTGTATGGAGCACGTTTCTGGCCAAAATGATGAAAATGACAATCGCAGAGTAAATCCAATGAATAAACAAGTTGAAACTGCTTGAAAATGCTGAATCAATATTGTATGTGGTTGATCTGTGAAAGTACGAATTCGTTCTTGGGAAATATAAACTTTTTTCCAAAATCAAGTTCGGTTTCTCGTCTGGAGCACGTTTCTGGCAAAAATGATGAAAATGACAATATTACTGTAAATCCAATGAATAAACAAGTTGAAACTGCTTGAAAATGCTGAATCAATATTGTATGTGGTTGATCTGTGAAAGTACGAATTCGTTCTTGGGAAATATAAACTTTTTTCCAAAATCAAGCTCGGTTTCTCGTCTGGAGCACGTTTCTGGCTAAAAATGATGAAAATGACAATATTACTGTAAATCCAATGAATAAGCAGTTGAAACTGCTTGAACATGCTACTGCATATTGTATGTGGTTGATCTTTGAAAGTACGAGTTTGTTCCTGTGAAATATAAACATTTTTCCAATATAAAACTCAGTATCTCGTCTGGAGCACGTTTCTGGCCACAAATGATGAAAATGACAATTGCCGAGTAAATCCAATGATTTTGCAGTTTGAAACTGCTTGAACATGCTGAATCAATATTGTACGTGGTTGATCAGTGAAAAGTACGAGTTTGTTCTTGGGAAAAATAAACATTTTCCAAAATCAAGCTCGGTTTCTCATCTGGAGCACGTTTTTGGCCAAAATAATGAAAATGACAATTGCAGAGTAAATCCAATGAATAAACAAGTTGAAACTGCTTGAAAATGCTGAATCAATATTGTATGTGGTTGATCTGTGAAAGTACGAGTTAGTTCTTGTGAAATATAAACTTTTTTCAAAAAAAAAAAGTTCGGTTTCTCGTCTGGAGCACGTTTCTGGCCACAAATGATGAAAATGACAATATTACTGTAAATCCAATGAATAAGCAGTTGAAACTGCTTGAACATGCTACTGCATATTGTATGTGGTTGATCAGTGAAAGTACGGGTTAGTTCTCGTGAAATATAAACTTTTTTCCAAAATCAAGCTCGGTTTCTCGTATGGAGCACGTTTTTGGCCACAAATGATGAAAATGACAATATTACTGTAAATCCAATGAATAAACAAGTTGAAACTGCTTGAATATGCTGAATCAATATTGTATGTGGTTGATCATTGAAAGTACGAGTTAGTTCTTGTGAAATATAAACTTTTTTCCAAAATCAAGCTCGGTTTCCCGTATGGAGTACGTTCTTTTGATCACAAATGATGAAAATGACAATTGCAGAGTAAATCCAATGAATAAACAAGTTGAAACTGCTTGAAAATGCTGAATCAATATTGTATGTGGTTGATCTGTGAAAGTACGAATTCGTTCTTGGGAAATATAAACTTTTTTCCAAAATCAAGCTCGGTTTCTCGTCTGGATCACGTTTTTGGCCAAAATGATGAAAATGACAATATTACTGTAAATCCAATGAATAAGCAATTTTAAACTGCTTGAACATGCCACTGCATATTGTATGTGGTTGATCAGTGAAAGTACGGGTTAGTTCTCGTGAAATATAAACTTTTTTCCAAAATCAAGCTCGGTTTCTCGTATGGAGCACGTTTTTGGCCACAAATGATGAAAATGACAATTGCAGAGTAAATCCAATGAATAAACAAGTTGAAACTGCTTGAAAATGCTGAATCAATATTGTATGTGGTTGATCTGTGAAAGTACGAGTTAGTTCTTGTGAAATATAAACTTTTTTCCAAAATCAAGTTCGGTTTCTCGTCTGGAGCACGTTTCTGGCCACAAATGATGAAAATGACAATATTACTGTAAATCCAATGAATAAGCAGTTGAAACTGCTTGAACATGCTACTGCATATTGTATGTGGTTGATCAGTGAAAGTACGGGTTAGTTCTTGTGAAATATAAACTTTTTTCCAAAATCAAGCTCGGTTTCTTGTATGGAGCACGTTTCTGGCCAAAATGATGAAAATGACAATATTACTGTAAATCCAATGAATAAACAAGTTGAAACTGCTTGAATATGCTGAATCAATATTGTATGTGGTTGATCAGTGAATGTACGAGTTTGTTCCTGTGAAATATAAACATTTTTCCAATATAAAACTCAGTATCTCGTCTGGAGCACGTTTCTGGCCACAAATGATGAAAATGACAATTGCCGAGTAAATCCAATGATTATGCAGTTTGAAACTGCTTGAACATGCTACTGCATATTGTATATAGTTGATCTGTAAAAGTACGAGTTTGTTCTTGGGAAATATAAACATTTTCCAAAATCAAGCTCAGTATCAAGTGTGGGAATTGACTCTCAGAGTTTAGGTAGGGAGATCACAGCTGAGGGAGGGAGTCTCACAGTTGAGGGAGCCTCACAGTGGAGGGAGGGAGGCTCAAATTGTAGGGAGCCTCAGAGTTGAAGAACCCTGACAGAAGAGGGAGAAATTACAGTGGATGGAATGTCAAAGTTGAGAAATCCTCACAGTGGTGGGATGGCGTCTCATAGTGGATGGAGGGAGGCTCACAGTGGAGGGAAAGAGCCTTACAGCCTTTCACAGTTCCTGTGAGATATATACATTTTTCCAATATAAAACTCAGTATCTCGTCTGGAGCACGTTTCTGGCCACAAATGATGAAAATGACAATTGCCGAGTAAATCCAATGATTTTGCAGTTTGAAACTGCTTGAACATGCTACTGCATATTGTATGTGATTGATCAGTGAAAGTACGAGTTTGTTCCTGTGAAATATAAACATTTTTCCAATATAAAACTCAGTATCTCGTCTGGAGCACGTTTCTGGCCACAAATGATGAAAATGACAATTGCCGAGTAAATCCAATGATTTTGCAGTTTGAAACTGCTTGAACATGCTGAATCAATATTGTACGTGGTTGATCAGTGAAAGTACGAGTTTGTTCTTGGGAAAAATAAACATTTTCCAAAATCAAGCTCGGTTTCTCATCTGGAGCACGTTTTTGGCCAAAATGATGAAAATGACAATTGCAGAGTAAATCCAATGAATAAACAAGTTGAAACTGCTTGAAAATGCTGAATCAATATTGTATGTGGTTGATCTGTGAAAGTACGAGTTAGTTCTTGTGAAATATAAACTTTTTTCCAAAATCAAGTTCGGTTTCTCGTCTGGAGCACGTTTCTGGCCACAAATGATGAAAATGACAATATTACTGTAAATCCAATGAATAAACAAGTTGAAACTGCTTGAACATGCTACTGCATATTGTATGTGGTTGATCAGTGAAAGTATGGGTTAGTTCTCGTGAAATATAAACTTTTTTCCAAAATCAAGCTCGGTTTCTTGTATGGAGCACGTTTCTGGCCAAAATGATGAAAATGACAATCGCAGAGTAAATCCAATGAATAAACAAGTTGAAACTGCTTGAAAATGCTGAATCAATATTGTATGTGGTTGATCTGTGAAAGTACGAATTCGTTCTTGGGAAATATAAACTTTTTTCCAAAATCAAGCTCGGTTTCTCGTCTGGATCACGTTTTTGGCCAAAATGATGGAAATGACAATATTACTGTAAATCCAATGAATAAGCAATTTTAAACTGCTTGAACATGCCACTGCATATTGTATGTCGTTGATCAGTGAAAGTACGGGTTAGTTCTCGTGAAATATAAACTTTTTTCCAAAATCAAGCTCGGTTTCTCGTATGGAGCACGTTTTTGGCCACAAATGATGAAAATGACAATATTACTGTAAATCCAATGAATAAACAAGTTGAAACTGCTTGAATATGCTGAATCAATATTGTACGTGGTTGATCAGTGAAAGTACGAGTTTGTTCTTGGGAAAAATAAACATTTTCCAAAATCAAGCTCGGTTTCTCATCTGGAGCACGTTTTTGGCCAAAATGATGAAAATGACAATTGCAGAGTAAATCCAATGAATAAACAAGTTGAAACTGCTTGAATATGCTGAATCAATATTGTATGTGGTTGATCAGTGAATGTACGAGTTTGTTCCTGTGAAATATAAACATTTTTCCAATATAAAACTCAGTATCTCGTCTGGAGCACGTTTCTGGCCACAAATGATGAAAATGACAATTGCCGAGTAAATCCAATGATTTTGCAGTTTGAAACTGCTTGAACATGCTGAATCAATATTGTACGTGGTTGATCTGTGAAAGTACGAGTTAGTTCTTGTGAAATATAAACTTTTTTCCAAAATCAAGTTCGGTTTCTCGTCTGGAGCACGTTTCTGGCCACAAATGATGAAAATGACAATATTACTGTAAATCCAATGAATAAGCAGTTGAAACTGCTTGAACATGCTACTGCATATTGTATGTGGTTGATCTTTGAAAGTACGGGTTAGTTCTCGTGAAATATAAACTTTTTTCCAAAATCAAGTTTGGTTTCTCGTCTGGAGCACGTTTCTGGCCAAAATGAGGAAAATGACAATCGCAGAGTAAATGCAATGAATAAACAAGTTGAAACTGCTTGAAAATGCTACTGCATATTGTAAGTGGTTGATCAGTGAAAGTACGGGTTAGTTCTCGTGAAATATAAACTTTTTTCCAAAATCAAGCTCGGTTTCTTGTATGGAGCACGTTTCTGGCCAAAATGATGAAAATGACAATTGCAGAGTAAATCCAATGAATAAACAAGTTGAAACTGCTTGAAAATGCTGAATCAATATTGTATGTGGTTGATCTGTGAAAGTACGAGTTAGTTCTTGTGAAATATAAACTTTTTTCCAAAATCAAGTTCGGTTTCTCGTCTGGAGCACGTTTTTGGCCAAAATGATGAAAATGACAATTGCAGAGTAAATCCAATGAATAAGCAGTTGAAACTGCTTGAACATGCTACTGCATATTGTATGTGGTTGATCAGTGAAAGTACGGGTTAGTTCTCGTGAAATATAAACTTTTTTCCAAAATCAAGCTCGGTTTCTCGTATGGAGCACGTTTTTGGCCACAAATGATGAAAATGACAATATTACTGTAAATCCAATGAATAAGCAGTTGAAACTGCTTGAACATGCTACTGCATATTGTATGTATTTGATCAGTGAAAGTACGAGTTAGTTCTCGTGAAATATAAACTTTTTTCCAAAATCAAGCTGGGTTTCTCGTATGGAGCACGTTTTTGGCCACAAATGATGAAAATGACAATATTACTTTAAATCCAATGAATAAACAAGTTGAAACTGCTTGAATATGCCTAATCAATATTGTATGTGGTTGATCATTGAAAGTACGAGTTAGTTCTTGTGAAATATAAACTTTTTTCCAAAATCAAGCTTGGTTTCCCGTATGGAGTACGTTCTTTTGATCACAAATGATGAAAATGACAATATTACTATAAATACAATGAATAAGCAGTTGAAACTGCTTGATTATGCTGAATCAATATTGTATGTGGTTGATCATTGAAAGTACGAGTTTGTTCTTGGGAAATATAAACATTTTCCAAAATCAAGCTCGGTTTCTCGTCTGGAGCAAGTTTTTGGCCAAAATGATTAAAATGACAATTGCAGAGTAAATCCAATGAATAAGCAGTTGAAACTGCTTGAACATGCTACTGCATATTGTATGTGGTTGATCAGTGAAAGTACGAGTTCGTTCTCGGGAAATATAAACATTTTTCCAAAATCAAGCTCGGTTTCTCGTCTGGAGCACTTTTTTTGTCAAAATGATGAAAATGACAATTGCAGAGTAAATCCAATGAATAAGCAGTTGAAACTGCTTGAACATGCTACTGCATATTGTATGTGGTTGATCAGTGAAAGTACGGGTTAGTTCTCGTGAAATATAAACTTTTTTCCAAAATCAAGCTTGGTTTCTTGTATGGAGCACGTTTCTGGCCAAAATGATGAAAATGACAATCGCAGAGTAAATCCAATGAATAAACAAGTTGAAACTGCTTGAAAATGCTGAATCAATATTGTATGTGGTTGATCTGTGAAAGTACGAGTTAGTTCTTGTGAAATATAAACTTTTTTCCAAAATCAAGTTCGGTTTCTCGTCTGGAGCACGTTTTTGGCCAAAATGATGAAAATGACAATTGCAGAGTAAATCCAATGAATAAGCAGTTGAAACTGCTTGAACATGCTACTGCATATTGTATGTGGTTGATCAGTGAAAGTACGGGTTAGTTCTCGTGAAATATAAACTTTTTTCCAAAATCAAGCTCGGTTTCTCGTATGGAGCACGTTTTTGGCCACAAATTATGAAAATGACAATATTACTGTAAATCCAATGAATAAGCAGTTGAAACTGCTTGAACATGCTACTACATATTGTATGTATTTGATCAGTGAAAGTACGAGTTAGTTCTCGTGAAATATAAACTTTTTTCCAAAATCAAGCTCGGTTTCTCGTATGGAGCACGTTTTTGGCCACAAATGATGAAAATGACAATATTACTGTAAATCCAATGAATAAACAAGTTGAAACTGCTTGAATATGCCTAATCAATATTGTATGTGGTTGATCATTGAAAGTACGAGTTAGTTCTTGTGAAATATAAACTTTTTTCCAAAATCAAGCTCGGTTTCCCGTATGGAGTACGTTCTTTTGATCACAAATGATGAAAATGACAATATTACTATAAATACAATGAATAAGCAGTTGAAACTGCTTGATTATGCTGAATCAATATTGTATGTGGTTGATCATTGAAAGTACGAGTTTGTTCTTGGGAAATATAAACATTTTCCAAAATCAAGCTCGGTTTCTCGTCTGGAGCAAGTTTTTGGCCAAAATGATTAAAATGACAATTGCAGAGTAAATCCAATGAATAAGCAGTTGAAACTGCTTGAACATGCTACTGCATATTGTATGTGGTTGATCAGTGAAAGTACGAGTTCGTTCTCGGGAAATATAAACATTTTTCCAAAATCAAGCTCGGTTTCTCGTCTGGAGCACGTTTTTGGTCAAAATGATGAAAATGACAATTGCAGAGTAAATCCAATGAATAAGCAGTTGAAACTGCTTGAACATGCTACTGCATATTGTATGTGGTTGATCAGTGAAAGTACGGGTTAGTTCTCGTGAAATATAAACTTTTTTCCAAAATCAAGCTCGGTTTCTCGTATGGAGCACGTTTTTGGCCACAAATGATGAAAATGACAATATTACTGTAAATCCAATGAATAAACAAGTTGAAACTGCTTGAATATGCTGAATCAATATTGTATGTGGTTGATCATTGAAAGTACGAGTTAGTTCTTGTGAAATATAAACTTTTTTCCAAAATCAAGCTCGGTTTCCCGTATGGAGTACGTTCTTTTGATCACAAATGATGAAAATGACAATATTACTATAAATACAATGAATAAGCAGTTGAAACTGCTTGAATATGCTGAATAAATATTTTATGTGGTTGATCTGTGAAAGTACGAGTTAGTTCTTGTGAAATATAAACTTTTTTCCAAAATCAAGCTCGGTTTCTCGTCTGGAGCACGTTTTTGGCCACAAATGATGAAAATGACAATATTACTGTAAATCCAATGAATAAGCAGTTGAAACTGCTTGAACATGCTACTGCATATTGTATGTGGTTGATCTTTGAAAGTACGGGTTAGTTCTCGTGAAATATAAACTTTTTTCCAAAATCAAGCTCGGTTTCTCGTATGGAGCACGTTTTTGGCCACAAATGATGAAAATGACAATATTACTGTAAATTCAATGAATAAGCAGTTGAAACTGCTTGAACATGCTACTGCATATTGTATGTGGTTGATCAGTGAAAGTACGAGTTCGTTCTTGGGATATATAATCTTTTTTCCAAAATCAAGCTCGGTTTCTCGTCTGGAGCACGTTTTTGGCCACAAATGATGAAAATGACAATATTACTGTAAATCCAATGGATAAACAAGTTGAAACTGCTTGAATATGCTGAATCAATATTGTATGTGGTTGATCAGTGAAAGTACGAGTTTGTTCCAGTGAAATATAAACATTTTTCCAATATAAAACTCAGTATCTCGTCTGGAGCACGTTTCTGGCCAAAATGATGAAAATGACAGGTGCAGAGTAAATCCAAAGAATAAGCAGTTGAAACTGCTTGAACATGCTACTGCATATTGTATGTGGTTGATCAGTGAAAGTACGAGTTAGTTCTCGTGAAATATAAACTTTTTTCCAAAATCAAGCTCGGTTTCTCGTCTGGAACACGTTTTTGGCCAAAATGATGAAAATGACAATATTACTGTAAATCCAATGAATAAACAAGTTGAAACTGCTTGAATATGCTGAATCAATATTGTATGTGGTTGATCAGTGAAAGTACGAGTTTGTTCTTGGGAAATATAAACTTTTTTCCAAAATCAAGCTCGGTTTCTCGTATGGAGCACGTTTTTGGCCACAAATGATGAAAATGACAATATTACTGTAAATCCAATGAATAAGCAGTTGAAACTGCTTGAACATGCTACTGCATATTGTATGTGGTTGATCAGTGAAAGTACGAGTTTGTTCTTCGGAAATATCAACATTTTTCTAAAATTTAGCTCGGTTTCTCGTCTGGAGCACGTTTTTGGCCAAAATGATGAAAAAATGACAATTGCAGAGTAAATCCAATGAATAAGCAGTTGAAACTGCTTGAACATGCTACTGCATATTGTATGTGGTTGATCAGTGAAAGTACGGGTTAGTTCTCGTGAAATATAAACTTTTTTCCAAAATCAAGCTCGGTTTCTCGTATGGAGCACGTTTTTGGCCACAAATGATGAAAATGACAATATTACTGTAAATCCAATGAATAAACAAGTTGAAACTGCTTGAATATGCTGAATCAATATTGTATGTGGTTGATCATTGAAAGTACGGGTTAGTTCTCGTGAAATATAAACTTTTTTCCAAAATCAAGCTCGGTTTCCCGTATGGAGTACGTTCTTTTGATCACAAATGATGAAAATGACAATATTACTATAAATACAATGAATAAGCAGTTGAAACTGCTTGAATATGCTCAATCAATATTGTATGTGGTTGATCATTGAAAGTATGAGTTTGTTTTTGGGAAATATAAACATTTTCCAAAATCAAGCTCGGTTTCTCGTCTGGAGCACGTTTTTGGCCAAAATGATTAAAATGACAATTGCAGAGTAAATCCAATGAATAAGCAGTTGAAACTGCTTGAACATGCTACTGCATATTGTATGTGGTTGATCAGTGAAAGTACGAGTTTGTTCTTCGGAAATATCAACATTTTTCCAAAATTTAGCTCGGTTTCTCGTCTGGAGCACGTTTTTGGCCAAAATGATGAAAAAATGACAATTGCAGAGTAAATCCAATGAATAAGCAGTTGAAACTGCTTGAACATGCTACTGCATATTGTATGTGGTTGATCTGTGAAAGTACGAGTTAGTTCTTGTGAAATATAAACTTTTTTCCAAAATCAAGTTCGGTTTCTCGTCTGGAGCACGTTTTTGGCCAAAATGATGAAAATGACAATATTACTGTAAATCCAATGAATAAACAAGTTGAAACTGCTTGAATATGCTGAATCAATATTGTATGTGGTTGATCATTGAAAGTACGTGTTAGTTCTTGTGAAATACAAACTTTTTTCCAAAATCAAGCTCGGTTTCTCGTCTGGAGCACGTTTTTGGCCAAAATGATGAAAATGACAATATTACTGTAAATCCAATGAATAAACAAGTTGAAACTGCTTGAATATGCTGAATCAATATTGTATGTGGTTGATCAGTGAAAGTACGAGTTTATTCTTGGGAAATAAAAACATTTTCAAAAATCAAGCTCGGTTTCTCATCTGGAGCACGTTTTTGGCCAAAATGATGAAAAAATGACAATTGCAGAGTAAATCATATGAATAAGCAGTTGAAACTGCTTGAAAATGCTACTGCATATTGTATGTGGTTGATCAGTGAAAGTACGAGTTAGTTCTTGTGAAATATAAACTTTTTTCCAAAATCAAGCTCGGTTTCTCGTCTGGAGCACGTTTTTGGCCACAAATGATGAAAATGACAATATTACTGTAAATCCAATGAATAAGCAGTTGAAACTGCTTGAACATGCTACTGCATATTGTATGTGGTTGATCTTTGAAAGTACGGGTTAGTTCTCGTGAAATATAAACTTTTTTCCAAAATCAAGCTCGGTTTCTCGTATGGAGCACGTTTTTGGCCACAAATGATGAAAATGACAATATTACTGTAAATTCAATGAATAAGCAGTTGAAACTGCTTGAACATGCTACTGCATATTGTATGTGGTTGATCAGTGAAAGTACGAGTTCGTTCTTGGGATATATAATCTTTTTTCCAAAATCAAGCTCGGTTTCTCGTCTGGAGCACGTTTTTGGCCACAAATGATGAAAATGACAATATTACTGTAAATCCAATGGATAAACAAGTTGAAACTGCTTGAATATGCTGAATCAATATTGTATGTGGTTGATCAGTGAAAGTACGAGTTTGTTCCAGTGAAATATAAACATTTTTCCAATATAAAACTCAGTATCTCGTCTGGAGCACGTTTCTGGCCAAAATGATGAAAATGACAGGTGCAGAGTAAATCCAAAGAATAAGCAGTTGAAACTGCTTGAACATGCTACTGCATATTGTATGTGGTTGATCAGTGAAAGTACGAGTTAGTTCTCGTGAAATATAAACTTTTTTCCAAAATCAAGCTCGGTTTCTCGTCTGGAACACGTTTTTGGCCAAAATGATGAAAATGACAATATTACTGTAAATCCAATGAATAAACAAGTTGAAACTGCTTGAATATGCTGAATCAATATTGTATGTGGTTGATCAGTGAAAGTACGAGTTTGTTCTTGGGAAATATAAACTTTTTTCCAAAATCAAGCTCGGTTTCTCGTATGGAGCACGTTTTTGGCCACAAATGATGAAAATGACAATATTACTGTAAATCCAATGAATAAGCAGTTGAAACTGCTTGAACATGCTACTGCATATTGTATGTGGTTGATCAGTGAAAGTACGAGTTTGTTCTTCGGAAATATCAACATTTTTCTAAAATTTAGCTCGGTTTCTCGTCTGGAGCACGTTTTTGGCCAAAATGATGAAAAAATGACAATTGCAGAGTAAATCCAATGAATAAGCAGTTGAAACTGCTTGAACATGCTACTGCATATTGTATGTGGTTGATCAGTGAAAGTACGGGTTAGTTCTCGTGAAATATAAACTTTTTTCCAAAATCAAGCTCGGTTTCTCGTATGGAGCACGTTTTTGGCCACAAATGATGAAAATGACAATATTACTGTAAATCCAATGAATAAACAAGTTGAAACTGCTTGAATATGCTGAATCAATATTGTATGTGGTTGATCATTGAAAGTACGAGTTAGTTCTTGTGAAATATAAACTTTTTTCCAAAATCAAGCTCGGTTTCCCGTATGGAGTACGTTCTTTTGATCACAAATGATGAAAATGACAATATTACTATAAATACAATGAATAAGCAGTTGAAACTGCTTTAATATGCTGAATCAATATTGTATGTGGTTGATCATTGAAAGTACGAGTTTGTTCTTGGGAAATATAAACATTTTCCAAAATCAAGCTCGGTTTCTCGTCTGGAGCACGTTTTTGGCCAAAATGATTAAAATGACAATTGCAGAGTAAATCCAATGAATAAGCAGTTGAAACTGCTTGAACATGCTACTGCATATTGTATGTGGTTGATCAGTGAAAGTACGAGTTCGTTCTCGGGAAATATAAACATTTTTCTAAAATCAAGCTCGGTTTCTCGTCTGGAGCACGTTTTTGGCCAAAATGATGAAAAAATGACAATTGCAGAGTAAATCCAATGAATAAGCAGTTGAAACTGCTTGAACATGCTACTGCATATTGTATGTGGTTGATCTGTGAAAGTACGAGTTAGTTCTTGTGAAATATAAACTTTTTTCCAAAATCAAGTTCGGTTTTTCGTCTGGAGCACGTTTTTGGCCAAAATGATGAAAATGACAATATTACTGTAAATCCAATGAATAAACAAGTTGAAACTGCTTGAATATGCTGAATCAATATTGTATGTGGTTGATCATTGAAAGTACGTGTTAGTTCTTGTGAAATACAAACTTTTTTCCAAAATCAAGCTCGGTTTCTCGTCTGGAGCACGTTTTTGGCCAAAATGATGAAAATGACAATATTACTGTAAATCCAATGAATAAACAAGTTGAAACTGCTTGAATATGCTGAATCAATATTGTATGTGGTTGATCAGTGAAAGTACGAGTTTATTCTTGGGAAATAAAAACATTTTCAAAAATCAAGCTCGGTTTCTCATCTGGAGCACGTTTTTGGCCAAAATGATGAAAAAATGACAATTGCAGAGTAAATCATATGAATAAGCAGTTGAAACTGCTTGAAAATGCTACTGCATATTGTATGTGGTTGATCAGTGAAAGTACGAGTTAGTTCTTGTGAAATATAAACTTTTTTCCAAAATGAAGTTCGGTTTCTCGTCTGGAGCACGTTTCTGGCCAATATGATGAAAATGACAATATTACTGTAAATCCAATGAATAAACAAGTTGAAACTGCTTGAATATGCTGAATCAATATTGTATTTAGTTGATCAGTGAAAGTACGAGTTTGTTCCTGTGAAATATAAACATTTTTTCAATATAAAACTCAGTATCTCGTCTGGAGTACTTTTTTGGCCAAAATGATGAAAATGACAATATTACTGTAAATCCAATGAATAAGCAATTTTAAACTGCTTGAACATGCCACTGCATATTGTATGTGGTTGATCAGTGAAAGTACGAGTTAGTTCCTGTGAAATATAAACATTTTTCCAATATAAAACTCAGTATCTCATCTGGAGCACGTTTTTGGCCAAAATGATGAAAATGACAATATTACTGTAAATCCAATGAATAAACAAGTTGAAACTGCTTGAATATGCTGAATCAATATTGTATGTGGTTGATCAGTGAAAGTACGAGTTTGTTCTTGGGAAATATAAACTTTTTTCCAAAATCAAGCTCGGTTTCTCGTATGGAGCACGTTTTTGGCCACAAATGATGAAAATGACAATATTACTGTAAATCCAATGAATAAGCAGTTGAAACCGCTTGAACATGCTACTGCATATTGTATGTGGTTGATCAGTGAAAGTACGAGTTTGTTCTTCGGAAATATCAACATTTTTCCAAAATTTAGCTCGGTTTCTCGTCTGGAGCACGTTTTTGGCCAAAATGATGAAAAAATGAAAATTGCAGAGTAAATCCAATGAATAAGCAGTTGAAACTGCTTGTACATGCTACTGCATATTGTATGTGGTTGATCTGTGAAAGTACGAGTTAGTTCTTGTGAAATATAAACTTTTTTCCAAAATCAAGTTCGGTTTCTCGTCTGGAGCACGTTTTTGGCCAAAATGATGAAAATGACAATATTACTGTAAATCCAATGAATAAGCAGTTGAAACCGCTTGAACATGCTACTGCATATTGTATGTGGTTGATCAGTGAAAGTACGAGTTCGTTCTCGGGAAATATAAACATTTTTCCAAAATCAAGCTCGGTTTCTCGTCTGGAGCACGTTTTTGGCCACAAATGATGAAAATGACAATATTACTGTAAATCCAATGAATAAGCAGTTGAAACTGCTTGAACATGCTACTGCATATTGTATGTGGTTGATCAGTGAAAGTACGAGTTCGTTCTCGGGAAATATAAACATTTTTCCAAAATCAAGCTCGGTTTCTCGTCTGGAACACGTCTTTGGCCAAAATGATGAAAATGACAATATTACTGTAAATCCAATGAATAAACAAGTTGAAACTGCTTGAATATGCTGAATCAATAATGTATGTGGTTGATCAGTGAAAGTACGAGTTTGTTCTTGGGAAATATAAACTTTTTTCCAAAATCAAGCTCGGTTTCTCGTATGGAGCACGTTTTTGGCCAAAATGATGAAAATGACAATATTACTGTAAATCCAATGAATAAGCAGTTGAAACCGCTTGAACATGCTACTGCATATTGTATGTGGTTGATCAGTGAAAGTACGAGTTAGTTCTCGTGAAATATAAACTTTTTTCCAAAATCAAGCTCGGTTTCTCGTCTGGAACACGTTTTTGGCCAAAATGATGAAAATGACAATATTACTGTAAATCCAATGAATAAACAAGTTGAAACTGCTTGAATATGCTGAATCAATAATGTATGTGGTTGATCAGTGAAAGTACGAGTTAGTTCTTGTGAAATATAAACATTTTTCCAAAGTCATGCTCGGTTTCTCGTCTGGAGCACGTTTCTGGCCACAAATGATGAAAATGATAATATTACTGTAAAACCAATGAATAAACAAGTTGAAAATGCTTGAACATGCTATTGCATATTGTATGTGGTTGATCTGTAAAAGTACGAGTTTGTTCTTGGGAAATATAAACATTTTCCAAAATCAAGCTCAGTATCAAGTGTGGGAATTGACTCTCAGAGTTTAGGTAGGGAGATCACAGCTGAGGGAGGGAGTCTCACAGTTGAGGGAGCCTCACAGTGGAGGGAGGGAGGCTCAAATTGTAGGGAGCCTCAGAGTTGAAGAACCCTGACAGAAGAGGGAGAAATTACAGTGGATGGAATGTCAAAGTTGAGAAATCCTCACAGTGGTGGGATGGCGTCTCATAGTGGACGGAGGGAGGCTCACAGTGGAGGGAAAGAGCCTTACAGCCTTTCACAGTTCCTGTGAAATATAAACATTTTTCCAATATAAAACTCAGTATCTCGTCTGGAGCACGTTTTTGGCCACAAATGATGAAAATGACAATATTACTGTAAATCCAATGGATAAACAAGTTGAAACTGCTTGAATATGCTGAATCAATATTGTATGTGGTTGATCAGTGAAAGTACGAGTTTGTTCCAGTGAAATATAAACATTTTTCCAATATAAAACTCAGTATCTCGTCTGGAGCACGTTTCTGGCCAAAATGATGAAAATGACAGGTGCAGAGTAAATCCAAAGAATAAGCAGTTGAAACTGCTTGAACATGCTACTGCATATTGTATGTGGTTGATCAGTGAAAGTACGAGTTAGTTCTCGTGAAATATAAACTTTTTTCCAAAATCAAGCTCGGTTTATCGTCTGGAACACGTTTTTGGCCAAAATGATGAAAATGACAATATTACTGTAAATCCAATGAATAAACAAGTTGAAACTGCTTGAATATGCTGAATCAATATTGTATGTGGTTGATCAGTGAAAGTACGAGTTTGTTCTTGGGAAATATAAACTTTTTTCCAAAATCAAGCTCGGTTTCTCGTATGGAGCACGTTTTTGGCCACAAATGATGAAAATGACAATATTACTGTAAATCCAATGAATAAACAAGTTGAAACTGCTTGAATATGCTGAATCAATATTGTATGTGGTTGATCATTGAAAGTACGAGTTTGTTCTTGGGAAATATAAACATTTTCCAAAATCAAGCTCGGTTTCTCGTCTGGAGCAAGTTTTTGGCCAAAATGATTAAAATGACAATTGCAGAGTAAATCCAATGAATAAGCAGTTGAAACTGCTTGAACATGCTACTGCATATTGTATGTGGTTGATCAGTGAAAGTACGAGTTCGTTCTCGGGAAATATAAACATTTTTCCAAAATCAAGCTCGGTTTCTCGTCTGGAGCACGTTTTTGGTCAAAATGATGAAAATGACAATTGCAGAGTAAATCCAATGAATAAGCAGTTGAAACTGCTTGAACATGCTACTGCATATTGTATGTGGTTGATCAGTGAAAGTACGGGTTAGTTCTCGTGAAATATAAACTTTTTTCCAAAATCAAGCTCGGTTTCTCGTATGGAGCACGTTTTTGGCCACAAATGATGAAAATGACAATATTACTGTAAATCCAATGAATAAACAAGTTGAAACTGCTTGAATATGCTGAATCAATATTGTATGTGGTTGATCATTGAAAGTACGAGTTAGTTCTTGTGAAATATAAACTTTTTTCCAAAATCAAGCTCGGTTTCCCGTATGGAGTACGTTCTTTTGATCACAAATGATGAAAATGACAATATTACTATAAATACAATGAATAAGCAGTTGAAACTGCTTGAATATGCTGAATAAATATTTTATGTGGTTGATCTGTGAAAGTACGAGTTAGTTCTTGTGAAATATAAACTTTTTTCCAAAATCAAGCTCGGTTTCTCGTCTGGAGCACGTTTTTGGCCACAAATGATGAAAATGACAATATTACTGTAAATCCAATGAATAAGCAGTTGAAACTGCTTGAACATGCTACTGCATATTGTATGTGGTTGATCTTTGAAAGTACGGGTTAGTTCTCGTGAAATATAAACTTTTTTCCAAAATCAAGCTCGGTTTCTCGTATGGAGCACGTTTTTGGCCACAAATGATGAAAATGACAATATTACTGTAAATTCAATGAATAAGCAGTTGAAACTGCTTGAACATGCTACTGCATATTGTATGTGGTTGATCTGTGAAAGTACGAGTTAGTTCTTGTGAAATATAAACTTTTTTCCAAAATCAAGTTCGGTTTCTCGTCTGGAGCACGTTTTTGGCCAAAATGATGAAAATGACAATATTACTGTAAATCCAATGAATAAGCAGTTGAAACCGCTTGAACATGCTACTGCATATTGTATGTGGTTGATCAGTGAAAGTACGAGTTCGTTCTCGGGAAATATAAACATTTTTCCAAAATCAAGCTCGGTTTCTCGTCTGGAGCACGTTTTTGGCCACAAATGATGAAAATGACAATATTACTGTAAATCCAATGAATAAGCAGTTGAAACTGCTTGAACATGCTACTGCATATTGTATGTGGTTGATCAGTGAAAGTACGAGTTCGTTCTCGGGAAATATAAACATTTTTCCAAAATCAAGCTCGGTTTCTCGTCTGGAACACGTCTTTGGCCAAAATGATGAAAATGACAATATTACTGTAAATCCAATGAATAAACAAGTTGAAACTGCTTGAATATGCTGAATCAATAATGTATGTGGTTGATCAGTGAAAGTACGAGTTTGTTCTTGGGAAATATAAACTTTTTTCCAAAATCAAGCTCGGTTTCTCGTATGGAGCACGTTTTTGGCCAAAATGATGAAAATGACAATATTACTGTAAATCCAATGAATAAGCAGTTGAAACCGCTTGAACATGCTACTGCATATTGTATGTGGTTGATCAGTGAAAGTACGAGTTAGTTCTCGTGAAATATAAACTTTTTTCCAAAATCAAGCTCGGTTTCTCGTCTGGAACACGTTTTTGGCCAAAATGATGAAAATGACAATATTACTGTAAATCCAATGAATAAACAAGTTGAAACTGCTTGAATATGCTGAATCAATAATGTATGTGGTTGATCAGTGAAAGTACGAGTTAGTTCTTGTGAAATATAAACATTTTTCCAAAGTCATGCTCGGTTTCTCGTCTGGAGCACGTTTCTGGCCACAAATGATGAAAATGATAATATTACTGTAAAACCAATGAATAAACAAGTTGAAAATGCTTGAACATGCTATTGCATATTGTATGTGGTTGATCTGTAAAAGTACGAGTTTGTTCTTGGGAAATATAAACATTTTCCAAAATCAAGCTCAGTATCAAGTGTGGGAATTGACTCTCAGAGTTTAGGTAGGGAGATCACAGCTGAGGGAGGGAGTCTCACAGTTGAGGGAGCCTCACAGTGGAGGGAGGGAGGCTCAAATTGTAGGGAGCCTCAGAGTTGAAGAACCCTGACAGAAGAGGGAGAAATTACAGTGGATGGAATGTCAAAGTTGAGAAATCCTCACAGTGGTGGGATGGCGTCTCATAGTGGACGGAGGGAGGCTCACAGTGGAGGGAAAGAGCCTTACAGCCTTTCACAGTTCCTGTGAAATATAAACATTTTTCCAATATAAAACTAAGTATCTCGTCTGGAGCACGTTTTTGGCCACAAATGATGAAAATGACAATATTACTGTAAATCCAATGGATAAACAAGTTGAAACTGCTTGAATATGCTGAATCAATATTGTATGTGGTTGATCAGTGAAAGTACGAGTTTGTTCCAGTGAAATATAAACATTTTTCCAATATAAAACTCAGTATCTCGTCTGGAGCACGTTTCTGGCCAAAATGATGAAAATGACAGGTGCAGAGTAAATCCAAAGAATAAGCAGTTGAAACTGCTTGAACATGCTACTGCATATTGTATGTGGTTGATCAGTGAAAGTACGAGTTAGTTCTCGTGAAATATAAACTTTTTTCCAAAATCAAGCTCGGTTTATCGTCTGGAACACGTTTTTGGCCAAAATGATGAAAATGACAATATTACTGTAAATCCAATGAATAAACAAGTTGAAACTGCTTGAATATGCTGAATCAATATTGTATGTGGTTGATCAGTGAAAGTACGAGTTTGTTCTTGGGAAATATAAACTTTTTTCCAAAATCAAGCTCGGTTTCTCGTATGGAGCACGTTTTTGGCCACAAATGATGAAAATGACAATATTACTGTAAATCCAATGAATAAACAAGTTGAAACTGCTTGAATATGCTGAATCAATATTGTATGTGGTTGATCATTGAAAGTACGAGTTTGTTCTTGGGAAATATAAACATTTTCCAAAATCAAGCTCGGTTTCTCGTCTGGAGCAAGTTTTTGGCCACAAATGATGAAAATGACAATATTACTGTAAATTCAATGAATAAGCAGTTGAAACTGCTTGAACATGCTACTGCATATTGTATGTGGTTGATCAGTGAAAGTACGAGTTCGTTCTCGGGAAATATAAACATTTTTCCAAAATCAAGCTCGGTTTCTCGTCTGGAGCACGTTTTTGGTCAAAATGATGAAAATGACAATTGCAGAGTAAATCCAATGAATAAGCAGTTGAAACTGCTTGAACATGCTACTGCATATTGTATGTGGTTGATCAGTGAAAGTACGGGTTAGTTCTCGTGAAATATAAACTTTTTTCCAAAATCAAGCTCGGTTTCTCGTATGGAGCACGTTTTTGGCCACAAATGATGAAAATGACAATATTACTGTAAATCCAATGAATAAACAAGTTGAAACTGCTTGAATATGCTGAATCAATATTGTATGTGGTTGATCATTGAAAGTACGAGTTAGTTCTTGTGAAATATAAACTTTTTTCCAAAATCAAGCTCGGTTTCCCGTATGGAGTACGTTCTTTTGATCACAAATGATGAAAATGACAATATTACTATAAATACAATGAATAAGCAGTTGAAACTGCTTGAATATGCTGAATAAATATTTTATGTGGTTGATCTGTGAAAGTACGAGTTAGTTCTTGTGAAATATAAACTTTTTTCCAAAATCAAGCTCGGTTTCTCGTCTGGAGCACGTTTTTGGCCACAAATGATGAAAATGACAATATTACTGTAAATCCAATGAATAAGCAGTTGAAACTGCTTGAACATGCTACTGCATATTGTATGTGGTTGATCTTTGAAAGTACGGGTTAGTTCTCGTGAAATATAAACTTTTTTCCAAAATCAAGCTCGGTTTCTCGTATGGAGCACGTTTTTGGCCACAAATGATGAAAATGACAATATTACTGTAAATTCAATGAATAAGCAGTTGAAACTGCTTGAACATGCTACTGCATATTGTATGTGGTTGATCAGTGAAAGTACGAGTTCGTTCTTGGGATATATAATCTTTTTTCCAAAATCAAGCTCGGTTTCTCGTCTGGAGCACGTTTTTGGCCACAAATGATGAAAATGACAATATTACTGTAAATCCAATGGATAAACAAGTTGAAACTGCTTGAATATGCTGAATCAATATTGTATGTGGTTGATCAGTGAAAGTACGAGTTTGTTCCAGTGAAATATAAACATTTTTCCAATATAAAACTCAGTATCTCGTCTGGAGCACGTTTCTGGCCAAAATGATGAAAATGACAGGTGCAGAGTAAATCCAAAGAATAAGCAGTTGAAACTGCTTGAACATGCTACTGCATATTGTATGTGGTTGATCAGTGAAAGTACGAGTTAGTTCTCGTGAAATATAAACTTTTTTCCAAAATCAAGCTCGGTTTCTCGTCTGGAACACGTTTTTGGCCAAAATGATGAAAATGACAATATTACTGTAAATCCAATGAATAAACAAGTTGAAACTGCTTGAATATGCTGAATCAATATTGTATGTGGTTGATCAGTGAAAGTACGAGTTT
Organism: Lipophrys pholis; assembly: GCF_963383615.2. Taxonomy (NCBI): domain Eukaryota; kingdom Metazoa; phylum Chordata; class Actinopteri; order Blenniiformes; family Blenniidae; genus Lipophrys; species Lipophrys pholis. The sequence continues at coordinate 80,989 of NC_137630.1, read as the reverse complement.
GTTCTTGGGAAATATAAACTTTTTTCCAAAATCAAGCTCGGTTTCTCGTATGGAGCACGTTTTTGGCCACAAATGATGAAAATGACAATATTACTGTAAATCCAATGAATAAGCAGTTGAAACTGCTTGAACATGCTACTGCATATTGTATGTGGTTGATCAGTGAAAGTACGAGTTTGTTCTTCGGAAATATCAACATTTTTCTAAAATTTAGCTCGGTTTCTCGTCTGGAGCACGTTTTTGGCCAAAATGATGAAAAAATGACAATTGCAGAGTAAATCCAATGAATAAGCAGTTGAAACTGCTTGAACATGCTACTGCATATTGTATGTGGTTGATCAGTGAAAGTACGGGTTAGTTCTCGTGAAATATAAACTTTTTTCCAAAATCAAGCTCGGTTTCTCGTATGGAGCACGTTTTTGGCCACAAATGATGAAAATGACAATATTACTGTAAATCCAATGAATAAACAAGTTGAAACTGCTTGAATATGCTGAATCAATATTGTATGTGGTTGATCATTGAAAGTACGAGTTAGTTCTTGTGAAATATAAACTTTTTTCCAAAATCAAGCTCGGTTTCCCGTATGGAGTACGTTCTTTTGATCACAAATGATGAAAATGACAATATTACTATAAATACAATGAATAAGCAGTTGAAACTGCTTTAATATGCTGAATCAATATTGTATGTGGTTGATCATTGAAAGTACGAGTTTGTTCTTGGGAAATATAAACATTTTCCAAAATCAAGCTCGGTTTCTCGTCTGGAGCACGTTTTTGGCCAAAATGATTAAAATGACAATTGCAGAGTAAATCCAATGAATAAGCAGTTGAAACTGCTTGAACATGCTACTGCATATTGTATGTGGTTGATCAGTGAAAGTACGAGTTCGTTCTCGGGAAATATAAACATTTTTCTAAAATCAAGCTCGGTTTCTCGTCTGGAGCACGTTTTTGGCCAAAATGATGAAAAAATGACAATTGCAGAGTAAATCCAATGAATAAGCAGTTGAAACTGCTTGAACATGCTACTGCATATTGTATGTGGTTGATCTGTGAAAGTACGAGTTAGTTCTTGTGAAATATAAACTTTTTTCCAAAATCAAGTTCGGTTTTTCGTCTGGAGCACGTTTTTGGCCAAAATGATGAAAATGACAATATTACTGTAAATCCAATGAATAAACAAGTTGAAACTGCTTGAATATGCTGAATCAATATTGTATGTGGTTGATCATTGAAAGTACGTGTTAGTTCTTGTGAAATACAAACTTTTTTCCAAAATCAAGCTCGGTTTCTCGTCTGGAGCACGTTTTTGGCCAAAATGATGAAAATGACAATATTACTGTAAATCCAATGAATAAACAAGTTGAAACTGCTTGAATATGCTGAATCAATATTGTATGTGGTTGATCAGTGAAAGTACGAGTTTATTCTTGGGAAATAAAAACATTTTCAAAAATCAAGCTCGGTTTCTCATCTGGAGCACGTTTTTGGCCAAAATGATGAAAAAATGACAATTGCAGAGTAAATCATATGAATAAGCAGTTGAAACTGCTTGAAAATGCTACTGCATATTGTATGTGGTTGATCAGTGAAAGTACGAGTTAGTTCTTGTGAAATATAAACTTTTTTCCAAAATGAAGTTCGGTTTCTCGTCTGGAGCACGTTTCTGGCCAATATGATGAAAATGACAATATTACTGTAAATCCAATGAATAAACAAGTTGAAACTGCTTGAATATGCTGAATCAATATTGTATTTAGTTGATCAGTGAAAGTACGAGTTTGTTCCTGTGAAATATAAACATTTTTTCAATATAAAACTCAGTATCTCGTCTGGAGTACTTTTTTGGCCAAAATGATGAAAATGACAATATTACTGTAAATCCAATGAATAAGCAATTTTAAACTGCTTGAACATGCCACTGCATATTGTATGTGGTTGATCAGTGAAAGTACGAGTTAGTTCCTGTGAAATATAAACATTTTTCCAATATAAAACTCAGTATCTCATCTGGAGCACGTTTTTGGCCAAAATGATGAAAATGACAATATTACTGTAAATCCAATGAATAAACAAGTTGAAACTGCTTGAATATGCTGAATCAATATTGTATGTGGTTGATCAGTGAAAGTACGAGTTTGTTCTTGGGAAATATAAACTTTTTTCCAAAATCAAGCTCGGTTTCTCGTATGGAGCACGTTTTTGGCCACAAATGATGAAAATGACAATATTACTGTAAATCCAATGAATAAGCAGTTGAAACCGCTTGAACATGCTACTGCATATTGTATGTGGTTGATCAGTGAAAGTACGAGTTTGTTCTTCGGAAATATCAACATTTTTCCAAAATTTAGCTCGGTTTCTCGTCTGGAGCACGTTTTTGGCCAAAATGATGAAAAAATGAAAATTGCAGAGTAAATCCAATGAATAAGCAGTTGAAACTGCTTGTACATGCTACTGCATATTGTATGTGGTTGATCTGTGAAAGTACGAGTTAGTTCTTGTGAAATATAAACTTTTTTCCAAAATCAAGTTCGGTTTCTCGTCTGGAGCACGTTTTTGGCCAAAATGATGAAAATGACAATATTACTGTAAATCCAATGAATAAGCAGTTGAAACCGCTTGAACATGCTACTGCATATTGTATGTGGTTGATCAGTGAAAGTACGAGTTCGTTCTCGGGAAATATAAACATTTTTCCAAAATCAAGCTCGGTTTCTCGTCTGGAGCACGTTTTTGGCCACAAATGATGAAAATGACAATATTACTGTAAATCCAATGAATAAGCAGTTGAAACTGCTTGAACATGCTACTGCATATTGTATGTGGTTGATCAGTGAAAGTACGAGTTCGTTCTCGGGAAATATAAACATTTTTCCAAAATCAAGCTCGGTTTCTCGTCTGGAACACGTCTTTGGCCAAAATGATGAAAATGACAATATTACTGTAAATCCAATGAATAAACAAGTTGAAACTGCTTGAATATGCTGAATCAATAATGTATGTGGTTGATCAGTGAAAGTACGAGTTTGTTCTTGGGAAATATAAACTTTTTTCCAAAATCAAGCTCGGTTTCTCGTATGGAGCACGTTTTTGGCCAAAATGATGAAAATGACAATATTACTGTAAATCCAATGAATAAGCAGTTGAAACCGCTTGAACATGCTACTGCATATTGTATGTGGTTGATCAGTGAAAGTACGAGTTAGTTCTCGTGAAATATAAACTTTTTTCCAAAATCAAGCTCGGTTTCTCGTCTGGAACACGTTTTTGGCCAAAATGATGAAAATGACAATATTACTGTAAATCCAATGAATAAACAAGTTGAAACTGCTTGAATATGCTGAATCAATAATGTATGTGGTTGATCAGTGAAAGTACGAGTTAGTTCTTGTGAAATATAAACATTTTTCCAAAGTCATGCTCGGTTTCTCGTCTGGAGCACGTTTCTGGCCACAAATGATGAAAATGATAATATTACTGTAAAACCAATGAATAAACAAGTTGAAAATGCTTGAACATGCTATTGCATATTGTATGTGGTTGATCTGTAAAAGTACGAGTTTGTTCTTGGGAAATATAAACATTTTCCAAAATCAAGCTCAGTATCAAGTGTGGGAATTGACTCTCAGAGTTTAGGTAGGGAGATCACAGCTGAGGGAGGGAGTCTCACAGTTGAGGGAGCCTCACAGTGGAGGGAGGGAGGCTCAAATTGTAGGGAGCCTCAGAGTTGAAGAACCCTGACAGAAGAGGGAGAAATTACAGTGGATGGAATGTCAAAGTTGAGAAATCCTCACAGTGGTGGGATGGCGTCTCATAGTGGACGGAGGGAGGCTCACAGTGGAGGGAAAGAGCCTTACAGCCTTTCACAGTTCCTGTGAAATATAAACATTTTTCCAATATAAAACTCAGTATCTCGTCTGGAGCACGTTTCTGGCCATAAATGATGAAAATGACAATTGCCGAGTAAATCCAATGATTTTGCAGTTTGAAACTGCTTGAACATGCTACTGCATATTGTATGTGATTGATCAGTGAAAGTACGAGTTTGTTCCTGTGAAATATAAACATTTTTCCAATATAAAACTCAGTATCTCGTCTGGAGCACGTTTTTGGCCAAAATGATGAAAATGACAATATCACTGTAATTCCAATGAATAAACAAGTTGAAACTGCTTGAAAATGCTGAATCAATATTGTATGTGGTTGATCAGTGAAAGTACGAGTTAGTTCTCGTGAAATATAAACTTTTTTCCAAAATCAAGCTCAGTATCTCGTCTGGAGCACGTTTTTGGCCAAAATGATGAAAATGACAATTGCAGATTAAATCCAATGAATAAGCAGTTGAAACTGCTTGAACATGCTACTGCATATTGTATGTGGTTGATCTTTGAAAGTACGGGTTAGTTCTCGTGAAATATAAACTTTTTTCCAAAATCAAGCTCGGTTTCTCGTATGGAGCACGTTTTTGGCCACAAATGATGAAAATGACAATATTACTGTAAATTCAATGAATAAGCAGTTGAAACTGCTTGAACATGCTACTGCATATTGTATGTGGTTGATCAGTGAAAGTACGAGTTCGTTCTTGGGATATATAATCTTTTTTCCAAAATCAAGCTCGGTTTCTCGTCTGGAGCACGTTTTTGGCCACAAATGATGAAAATGACAATATTACTGTAAATCCAATGGATAAACAAGTTGAAACTGCTTGAATATGCTGAATCAATATTGTATGTGGTTGATCAGTGAAAGTACGAGTTTGTTCCAGTGAAATATAAACATTTTTCTAATATAAAACTCAGTATCTCGTCTGGAGCACGTTTCTGGCCAAAATGATGAAAATGACAGGTGCAGAGTAAATCCAAAGAATAAGCAGTTGAAACTGCTTGAACATGCTACTGCATATTGTATGTGGTTGATCAGTGAAAGTACGAGTTAGTTCTCGTGAAATATAAACTTTTTTCCAAAATCAAGCTCGGTTTCTCGTCTGGAACACGTTTTTGGCCAAAATGATGAAAATGACAATATTACTGTAAATCCAATGAATAAACAAGTTGAAACTGCTTGAATATGCTGAATCAATATTGTATGTGGTTGATCAGTGAAAGTACGAGTTTGTTCTTGGGAAATATAAACTTTTTTCCAAAATCAAGCTCGGTTTCTCGTATGGAGCACGTTTTTGGCCACAAATGATGAAAATGACAATATTACTGTAAATCCAATGAATAAACAAGTTGAAACTGCTTGAATATGCTGAATCAATATTGTATGTGGTTGATCATTGAAAGTACGAGTTAGTTCTTGTGAAATATAAACTTTTTTCCAAAATCAAGCTCGGTTTCCCGTATGGAGTACGTTCTTTTGATCACAAATGATGAAAATGACAATATTACTATAAATACAATGAATAAGCAGTTGAAACTGCTTTAATATGCTGAATCAATATTGTATGTGGTTGATCATTGAAAGTACGAGTTTGTTCTTGGGAAATATAAACATTTTCCAAAATCAAGCTCGGTTTCTCGTCTGGAGCACGTTTTTGGCCAAAATGATTAAAATGACAATTGCAGAGTAAATCCAATGAATAAGCAGTTGAAACTGCTTGAACATGCTACTGCATATTGTATGTGGTTGATCATTGAAAGTCCGAGTTCGTTCTTGGGAAATATAAACATTTTTCCAAAATCAAGCTCGGTTTCTCGTCTGGAGCACGTTTTTGGTCAAAATGATGAAAATGACAATTGCAGAGTAAATCCAATGAATAAGCAGTTGAAACTGCTTGAACATGCTACTGCATATTGTATGTGGTTGATCAGTGAAAGTACGAGTTTGTTCTTCGGAAATATCAACATTTTTCCAAAATTTAGCTCGGTTTCTCGTCTGGAGCACGTTTTTGGCCAAAATGATGAAAAAATGACAATTGCAGAGTAAATCCAATGAATAAGCAGTTGAAACTGCTTGAACATGCTACTGCATATTGTATGTGGTTGATCTGTGAAAGTACGAGTTAGTTCTTGTGAAATATAAACTTTTTTCCAAAATCAAGTTCGGTTTCTCGTCTGGAGCACGTTTTTGGCCAAAATGATGAAAATGACAATATTACTGTAAATCCAATGAATAAACAAGTTGAAACTGCTTGAATATGCTGAATCAATATTGTATGTGGTTGATCAGTGAAAGTACGAGTTTATTCTTGGGAAATATAAACATTTTCCAAAATCAAGTTCGGTTTCTCGTCTGGAGCACGTTTCTGGCCAATATGATGAAAATGACAATATTACTGTAAATCCAATGAATAAACAAGTTGAAACTGCTTGAATATGCTGAATCAATATTGTATTTAGTTGATCAGTGAAAGTACGAGTTTGTTCCTGTGAAATATAAACATTTTTTCAATATAAAACTCAGTATCTCGTCTGGAGTACTTTTTTGGCCAAAATGATGAAAATGACAATATTACTGTAAATCCAATGAATAAGCAATTTTAAACTGCTTGAACATGCCACTGCATATTGTATGTGGTTGATCAGTGAAAGTACGAGTTAGTTCCTGTGAAATATAAACATTTTTCCAATATAAAACTCAGTATCTCATCTGGAGCACGTTTTTGGCCAAAATGATGAAAATGACAATATTACTGTAAATCCAATGAATAAACAAGTTGAAACTGCTTGAATATGCTGAATCAATATTGTATGTGGTTGATCAGTGAAAGTACGAGTTTGTTCTTGGGAAATATAAACTTTTTTCCAAAATCAAGCTCGGTTTCTCGTATGGAGCACGTTTTTGGCCAGAAATGATGAAAATGACAATATTACTGTAAATCCAATGAATAAGCAGTTGAAACCGCTTGAACATGCTACTGCATATTGTATGTGGTTGATCAGTGAAAGTACGAGTTTGTTCTTCGGAAATATCAACATTTTTCCAAAATTTAGCTCGGTTTCTCGTCTGGAGCACGTTTTTGGCCAAAATGATGAAAATGACAATATTACTGTAAATCCAATGAATAAGCAGTTGAAACTGCTTGTACATGCTACTGCATATTGTATGTGGTTGATCTGTGAAAGTACGAGTTAGTTCTTGTGAAATATAAACTTTTTTCCAAAATCAAGTTCGGTTTCTCGTCTGGAGCACGTTTTTGGCCAAAATGATGAAAATGACAATATTACTGTAAATCCAATGAATAAGCAGTTGAAACCGCTTGAACATGCTACTGCATATTGTATGTGGTTGATCAGTGAAAGTACGAGTTCGTTCTCGGGAAATATCAACATTTTTCCAAAATCAAGCTCGATTTCTCGTATGGAGCACGTTTTTGGCCAAAATGATGAAAATGACAATATTACTGTAAATCCAATGAATAAGCAGTTGAAACTGCTTGAACATGCTACTGCATATTGTATGTGGTTGATCAGTGAAAGTACGAGTTAGTTCTCGTGAAATATAAACTTTTTTCCAAAATCAAGCTCGGTTTCTCGTCTGGAACACGTTTTTGGCCAAAATGATGAAAATGACAATATTACTGTAAATCCAATGAATAAACAAGTTGAAACTGCTTGAATATGCTGAATCAATATTGTATGTGGTTGATCAGTGAAAGTACGAGTTTGTTCTTGGGAAATATAAACTTTTTTCCAAAATCAAGCTCGGTTTCTCGTATGGAGCACGTTTTTGGCCACAAATGATGAAAATGACAATATTACTGTAAATCCAATGAATAAGCAGTTGAAACCGCTTGAACATGCTACTGCATATTGTATGTGGTTGATCAGTGAAAGTACGAGTTTGTTCTTCGGAAATATCAACATTTTTCCAAAATTTAGCTCGGTTTATCGTCTGGAGCACGTTTTTGGCCAAAATGATGAAAAAATGACAATTGCAGAGTAAATCCAATGAATAAGCAGTTGAAACTGCTTGAACATGCTACTGCATATTGTATGTGGTTGATCAGTGAAAGTACGAGTTCGTTCTCGGGAAATATAAACATTTTTCCAAAATCAAGCTCGGTTTCTCGTCTGGAGCACGTTTTTGGCCACAAATGATGAAAATGACAATATTACTGTAAATCCAATGAATAAGCAGTTGAAACTGCTTGAACATGCTACTGCATATTGTATGTGGTTGATCAGTGAAAGTACGAGTTAGTTCTCGTGAAATATAAACTTTTTTCCAAAATCAAGCTCGGTTTCTCGTCTGGAACACGTCTTTGGCCAAAATGATGAAAATGACAATATTACTGTAAATCCAATGAATAAACAAGTTGAAACTGCTTGAATATGCTGAATCAATAATGTATGTGGTTGATCAGTGAAAGTACGAGTTTGTTCTTGGGAAATATAAACTTTTTTCCAAAATCAAGCTCGGTTTCTCGTATGGAGCACGTTTTTGGCCAAAATGATGAAAATGACAATATTACTGTAAATCCAATGAATAAGCAGTTGAAACCGCTTGAACATGCTACTGCATATTGTATGTGGTTGATCAGTGAAAGTACGAGTTAGTTCTCGTGAAATATAAACTTTTTTCCAAAATCAAGCTCGGTTTCTCGTCTGGAACACGTTTTTGGCCAAAATGATGAAAATGACAATATTACTGTAAATCCAATGAATAAACAAGTTGAAACTGCTTGAATATGCTGAATCAATATTGTATGTGGTTGATCAGTGAAAGTACGAGTTTGTTCTTGGGAAATATAAACTTTTTTCCAAAATCAAGCTCGGTTTCTCGTATGGAGCACGTTTTTGGCCACAAATGATGAAAATGACAATATTACTGTAAATCCAATGAATAAGCAGTTGAAACCGCTTGAACATGCTACTGCATATTGTATGTGGTTGATCAGTGAAAGTACGAGTTTGTTCTTCGGAAATATCAACATTTTTCCAAAATTTAGCTCGGTTTATCGTCTGGAGCACGTTTTTGGCCAAAATGATGAAAAAATGACAATTGCAGAGTAAATCCAATGAATAAGCAGTTGAAACTGCTTGAACATGCTACTGCATATTGTATGTGGTTGATCTGTGAAAGTACGAGTTAGTTCTTGTGAAATATAAACTTTTTTCCAAAATCAAGTTCGGTTTCTCGTCTGGAGCACGTTTTTGGCCAAAATGATGAAAATGACAATATTACTGTAAATCCAATGAATAAACAAGTTGAAACTGCTTGAATATGCTGAATCAATATTGTATGTGGTTGATCAGTGAAAGTACGAGTTTATTCTTGGGAAATACAAACATTTTCCAAAATCAAGCTCGGTTTCTCATCTGGAGCACGTTTTTGGCCAAAATGATGAAAAAATGACAATATTACGGTAAATCCAATGAATAAACAAGTTGAAACTGCTTGAATATGCTGAATCAATATTGTATTTAGTTGATCAGTGAAAGTACGAGTTTGTTCCTGTGAAATATAAACATTTTTCCAATATAAAACTCAGTATCTCGTCTGGAGTACTTTTTTGGCCAAAATGATGAAAATGACAATATTACTGTAAATCCAATGAATAAGCAATTTTAAACTGCTTGAACATGCCACTGCATATTGTATGTGGTTGATCAGTGAAAGTACGAGTTAGTTCCTGTGAAATATAAACTTTTTTCCAAAATCAAGCTCGGTTTCTCGTCTGGAACACGTTTTTGGCCACAAATGATGAAAATGACAATATTACTGTAAATCCAATGAATAAACAAGTTGAAACTGCTTGAATATGCTGAATCAATATTGTATGTGGTTGATCAGTTAAAGTACGAGTTTATTCTTGGGAAATACAAACATTTTTCCAATATAAAACTCAGTATCTCGTCTGGAGCACGTTTCTGGCCACAAATGATGAAAATGACAATTGCCGAGTAAATCCAATGATTTTGCAGTTTGAAACAGCTTGAACATGCTACTGCATATTGTATGTGGTTGATCAGTGAAAGTACGAGTTAGTTCTCGTGAAATATAAACTTTTTTCCAAAATCAAGCTCGGTTTCTCGTCTGGAACACGTTTTTGGCCAAAATGATGAAAATGACAATATTACTGTAAATCCAATGAATAAACAAGTTGAAACTGCTTGAATATGCTGAATCAATATTGTCTGTGGTTGATCAGTGAAAGTACGAGATTGTTCTTGGGAAATATAAACATTTTCCACAATCAAGCTCGGTTTCTCATCTGGAGCACGTTTTTGGCCAAAATGATGAAAAAACGACAATTGCATAGTAAATCCAATGAATAAGCAGTTGAAACTGCTTGAACATGCTACTGCATATTGTATGTGGTTGATCTGTGAAAGTACCAGTTAGTTCTTGTGAAATATAAACTTCTTTCCAAAATCAAGTTCGGTTTCTCGTCTGGAGCAGGTTTCTGGCCAAAATGATGAAAATGACAATATTACTGTAAATCCAATGAATAAACAAGTTGAAACTGCTTGATATGCTGAATGAATATTGTATGTGGTTGATCAGTTAAAGTACGAGTTTGTTCCTGTGAAATATAAACATTTTTCCAATATAAAACTCAGTATCTCGTCTGGAGCACGTTTCTGGCCAAAATGATGAAAATGAAAATATTACTGTAAATCCAATGAATAAGCAATTTTAAACTGCTTGAACATGCCACTGCATATTGTATGTGGTTGATCAGTGAAAGTACGAGTTAGTTCTCGTGAAATATAAACTTTTTTCCAAAATCAAGCTCAGTATCTCGTCTGGAGCACGTTTTTGGCCAAAATGATGAAAATGACAATTGCAGATTAAATCCAATGAATAAGCAGTTGAAACTGCTTGAATATGCTGAATCAATATTGTATGTGGTTGATCATTGAAAGTACGAGTTTGTTCTTGGGAAATATAAACATTTTCCAAAATCAAGCTCGGTTTCTCGTCTGGAGCACGTTTTTGGCCAAAATGATTAAAATGACAATTGCAGAGTAAATCCAATGAATAAGCAGTTGAAACTGCTTGAACATGCTACTGCATATTGTATGTGGTTGATCAGTGAAAGTACGAGTTCGTTCTCGGGAAATATAAACATTTTTCCAAAATCAAGCTCGGTTTCTCGTATGGAGCACGTTTTTGGCCACAAATGATGAAAATGACAATATTACTGTAAATCCAATGAATAAGCAGTTGAAACTGCTTGAACATGCTGAATGAATATTGTATGTGGTTGATCAGTTAAAGTACGAGTTTGTTCCTGTGAAATATAAACATTTTTCCAATATAAAACTCAGTATCTCGTCTGGAGCACGTTTCTGGCCAAAATGATGAAAATGAAAATATTACTGTAAATCCAATGAATAAGCAATTTTAAACTGCTTGAACATGCCACTGCATATTGTATGTGGTTGATCAGTGAAAGTACGAGTTAGTTCTCGTGAAATATAAACTTTTTTCCAAAATCAAGCTCAGTATCTCGTCTGGAGCACGTTTTTGGCCAAAATGATGAAAATGACAATTGCAGATTAAATCCAATGAATAAGCAGTTGAAACTGCTTGAATATGCTGAATCAATATTGTATGTGGTTGATCATTGAAAGTACGAGTTTGTTCTTGGGAAATATAAACATTTTCCAAAATCAAGCTCGGTTTCTCGTCTGGAGCACGTTTTTGGCCAAAATGATTAAAATGACAATTGCAGAGTAAATCCAATGAATAAGCAGTTTAAACTGCTTGAACATGCTACTGCATATTGTATGTGGTTGATCAGTGAAAGTACGAGTTCGTTCTCGGGAAATATAAACATTTTTCCAAAATCAAGCTCGGTTTCTCGTATGGAGCACGTTTTTGGCCACAAATGATGAAAATGACAATATTACTGTAAATCCAATGAATAAGCAGTTGAAACTGCTTGAACATGCTACTGCATATTGTATGTGGTTGATCAGTGAAAGTACGAGTTCGTTCTTGGGAAATATAATCTCTTTTCCAAAATCAAGCTCGGTTTCTCGTCTGGAGCACGTTTTTGGCCACAAATGATGAAAATGACAATATTACTGTAAATCCAATGGATAAACAAGTTGAAACTGCTGAATCAATATTGTATGTGGTTGATCAGTGAAAGTACGAGTTTGTTCCTGTGAAATATAAACATTTTTCCAATATAAAACTCAGTATCTCGTCTGGAGCACGTTTCTGGCCAAAATGATGAAAATGACAGGTGCAGAGTAAATCCAATGAATAAGCAGTTGAAACTGCTTGAACATGCTACTGCATATTGTATGTGGTTGATCAGTGAAAGTACGAGTTAGTTCTCGTGAAATATAAACTTTTTTCCAAAATCAAGCTCGGTTTCTCGTCTGGAACACGTTTTTGGCCAAAATGATGAAAATGAGAATATTACTGTAAATCCAATGAATAAACAAGTTGAAACTGCTTGAATATGCTGAATCAATATTGTATGTGGTTGATCAGTGAAAGTACAAGTTTGTTCTTGGGAAATATAAACTTTTTTCCAAAATCAAGCTCGGTTTCTCGTATGGAGCACGTTTTTGGCCACAAATGATGAAAATGACAATATTACTGTAAATCCAATGAATAAGCAGTTGAAACTGCTTGAACATGCTACTGCATATTGTATGTGGTTGATCAGTGAAAGTACGAGTTCGTTCTTGGGAAATATAATCTCTTTTCCAAAATCAAGCTCGGTTTCTCGTCTGGAGCACGTTTTTGGCCACAAATGATGAAAATGACAATATTACTGTAAATCCAATGGATAAACAAGTTGAAACTGCTGAATCAATATTGTATGTGGTTGATCAGTGAAAGTACGAGTTTGTTCCTGTGAAATATAAACATTTTTCCAATATAAAACTCAGTATCTCGTCTGGAGCACGTTTCTGGCCAAAATGATGAAAATGACAGGTGCAGAGTAAATCCAATGAATAAGCAGTTGAAACTGCTTGAACATGCTACTGCATATTGTATGTGGTTGATCAGTGAAAGTACGAGTTAGTTCTCGTGAAATATAAACTTTTTTCCAAAATCAAGCTCGGTTTCTCGTCTGGAACACGTTTTTGGCCAAAATGATGAAAATGAGAATATTACTGTAAATCCAATGAATAAACAAGTTGAAACTGCTTGAATATGCTGAATCAATATTGTATGTGGTTGATCAGTGAAAGTACAAGTTTGTTCTTGGGAAATATAAACTTTTTTCCAAAATCAAGCTCGGTTTCTCGTATGGAGCACGTTTTTGGCCACAAATGATGAAAATGACAATATTACTGTAAATCCAATGAATAAGCAGTTGAAACTGCTTGAACATGCTACTGCATATTGTATGTGGTTGATCAGTGAAAGTACGAGTTTGTTCTTCGGAAATATCAACATTTTTCCAAAATTTAGCTCGGTTTCTCGTCTGGAGCACGTTTTTGGCCAAAATGATGAAAATGACAATATTACTATAAATACAATGAATAAACAAGTTGAAACTGCTTGAAAATGCTGAATCAATATTGTATGTGGTTGATCAGTGAAAGTACGAGTTTGTTCTCGGGAAATATAAACATATTTCCAAAATCAAGCTCGGTTTCTCGTCTGGAGCACGTTTTTGGACAAAATGATTAAAATGACAATTGCAGAGTAAATCCAATGAATAAGCAGTTGAAACTGCTTGAACATGCTACTGCATATTGTATGTGGTTGATCAGTGAAAGTACGAGTTCGTTCTCGGGAAATATAAACATTTTTCCAAAATCAAGCTCGGTTTCTCGTCTGGAGCACGTTTTTGGCCACAAATGATGAAAATGACAATATTACTGTAAATCCAATGAATAAGCAGTTGAAACTGCTTGAACATGTTACTGCATATTGTATGTGGTTGATCAGTGAAAGTACGAGTTCGTTCTTGGGAAATATCAACATTTTTCCAAAATTTAGCTCGGTTTCTCGTCTGGAGCACGTTTTTGGCCAAAATGATGAAAATGACAATTGCAGAGTAAATCCAATGATTATGCAGTTTAAAACTGCTTGAACATGCTACTGCATATTGTATGTGGTTGATCAGTGAAAGTACGAGTTAGTTCTTGTGAAATATAAACTTTTTTCCAAAATCAAGTTCGGTTTCTCGTCTGGAGTACGTTTTTGGCCAAAATGATGAAAATGACAATATTACTATAAATACAATGAATAAACAAGTTGAAACTGCTTGAAAATGCTGAATCAATATTGTATGTGGTTGATCAGTGAAAGTACGAGTTTGTTCTCGGGAAATATAAACATATTTCCAAAATCAAGCTCGGTTTCTCGTCTGGAGCACGTTTTTGGCCAAAATGATTAAAATGACAATTGCAGAGTAAATCCAATGAATAAGCAGTTGAAACTGCTTGAACATGCTACTGCATATTGTATGTGGTTGATCAGTGAAAGTACGGGTTAGTTCTCGTGAAATATAAACTTTTTTCCAAAATCAAGCTCGGTTTCTTGTATGGAGCACGTTTCTGGCCAAAATGATGAAAATGACAATCGCAGAGTAAATCCAATGAATAAAAAAGTTGAAACTGCTTGAAAATGCTGAATCAATATTGTATGTGGTTGATCTGTGAAAGTACGAATTCGTTCTTGGGAAATCTAAATATTTTCCAAAATCAAGCTCGGTTTCTCATCTGGAGCACGTATTTGGCCAAAATGATGAAAATGACAATATCACTGTAAATCCAATGAATAAACAAGTTGAAACTGCTTGAATATGCTGAATCAATATTGTATGTGGTTGATCAGTGAAAGTACGAGTTTGTTCTTGGGAAATCTAAATATTTTCCAAAATCAAGCTCGGTTTCTCATCTGGAGCACGTATTTGGCCAAAATGATGAAAAAATGACAATTGCAGAGTAAATCCAATGAATAAGTAGTTGAAACTGCTTGAACATGCTACTGCATATTGTATGTTGTTGATCTGTGAAAGTACGAGTTAGTTCTTGTGAAATATAAACTTTTTTCCAAAATCAAGTTCGGTTTCTCGTCTGGAGCACGTTTCTGGCCAAAATGATGAAAATGAAAATATTACTGTAAATCCAATGAATAAGCAATTTTAAACTGCTTGAACATGCCACTGCATATTGTATGTGGTTGATCAGTGAAAGTACGAGTTTGTTCCTGTGAAATATAAACATTTTTCCAATATAAAACTCAATATCTCGTCTGGAGCACGTTTCTGGCCACAAATGATGAAAATGACAATCGCAGAGTAATTCCAATGAATAAACAAGTTGAAACTGCTTGAAAATGCTGAATCAATATTGTATGTGGTTGATCAGTGAAAGTACGAGTTCGTTCTTGGGAAATATCAACATTTTTCCAAAATTTAGCTCGGTTTCTCGTCTGGAGCACGTTTTTGGCCAAAATGATGAAAATGACAATTGCAGAGTAAATCCAATGATTATGCAGTTTGAAACTGCTTGAACATGCTACTGCATATTGTATGTGGTTGATCAGTGAAAGTACGAGTTAGTTCTCGTGAAATATAAACTTTTTTCCAAAATCAAGCTCGGTTTCTCGTCTGGAGTACGTTTTTGGCCAAAATGATGAAAATGACAATATTACTATAAATACAATGAATAAACAAGTTGAAACTGCTTGAAAATGCTGAATCAATATTGTATGTGGTTGATCAGTGAAAGTACGAGTTTGTTCTCGGGAAATATAAACATATTTCCAAAATCAAGCTCGGTTTCTCGTCTGGAGCACGTTTCTGGCCAAAATGATGAAAATGAAAATATTACTGTAAATCCAATGAATAAGCAATTTTAAACTGCTTGAACATGCCACTGCATATTGTATGTGGTTGATCAGTGAAAGTACGAGTTTGTTCTTGGGAAATATAAACATTTTCCAAAATCAAGCTCGGTTTCTCGTCTGGAGCACGTTTTTGGTCAAAATGATGAAAATGACAATTGCAGAGTAAATCCAATGAATAAGCAGTTGAAACTGCTTGAACATGCTACTGCATATTGTATGTGGTTGATATGTGAAAGTACGAGTTCGTTCTTGGGAAATATAATCTTTTTTCCAAAATCAAGCTCGGTTTCTCGTCTGGAGCAATTTATTTGCCCACAAATGATGAAAATGACAATATTACTGTAAATCCAATGAATAAACAAGTTGAAACTGCTTGAATATGCTGAATCAATATTGTATGTGGTTTATCAGTGAAAGTACGAGTTAGTTCTTGTGAAATATAAACATTTTTCCAAAGTCATGCTCGGTTTCTCGTCTGGAGCAAGTTTTTGGCCAATATGATGAAAATGACAATATTACTGTAAATCCAATGAATAAACAAGTTGAAACTGCTTGAATATGCTGAATCAGCATTGTATGTGGTTGATCAGTGAAAGTACGAGTTAGTTCTTGTGAAATATAAACATTTTTCCAAAGTCATGCTCGGTTTCTCGTCTGGAGCACGTTTCTGGCCACAAATGATGAAAATGATAATATTACTGTAAAACCAATGAATAAACAAGTTGAAAATGCTTGAACATGCTATTGCATATTGTATGTGGTTGATCTGTAAAAGTACGAGTTTGTTCTTGGGAAATATAAACATTTTCCAAAATCAAGCTCAGTATCAAGTGTGGGAATTGACTCTCAGAGTTTAGGTAGGGAGATCACAGCTGAGGGAGGGAGTCTCACAGTTGAGGGAGCCTCACAGTGGAGGGAGGGAGGCTCAAATTGTAGGGAGCCTCAGAGTTGAAGAACCCTGACAGAAGAGGGAGAAATTACAGTGGATGGAATGTCAAAGTTGCGAAATCCTCACAGTGGTGGGATGGCGTCTCATAGTGGACGGAGGGAGGCTCACAGTGGAGGGAAAGAGCCTTACAGCCTTTCACAGTTCCTGTGAAATATAAACATTTTTCCAATATAAAACTCAGTATCTCGTCTGGAGCACGTTTCTGGCCACAAATGATGAAAATGACAATTGCCGAATAAATCCAATGATTTTGCAGTTTGAAACTGCTTGAACATGCTACTGCATATTGTATGTGATTGATCAGTGAAAGTACGAGTTTGTTCCTGTGAAATATAAACATTTTTCCAATATAAAACTCAGTATCTCGTCTGGAGCACGTTTCTGGCCACAAATGATGAAAATGACAATTGCCGAGTAAATCCAATGATTTTGCAGTTTGAAACTGCTTGAACATGCTGAATCAATATTGTACGTGGTTGATCAGTGAAAGTACGAGTTTGTTCTTGGGAAAAATAAACATTTTCCAAAATCAAGCTCGGTTTCTCATCTGGAGCACGTTTTTGGCCAAAATGATGAAAATGACAATTGCAGAGTAAATCCAATGAATAAACAAGTTGAAACTGCTTGAAAATGCTGAATCAATATTGTATGTGGTTGATCACTGAAAGTACGAGTTAGTTCTTGTGAAATATAAACTTTTTTCCAAAATCAAGTTCGGTTTCTCGTCTGGAGCACGTTTCTGGCCAATATGATGAAAATGACAATATTACTGTAAATCCAATGAATAAGCAGTTGAAACTGCTTGAACATGATACTGCATATTGTATGTGGTTGATCAGTGAAAGTACGAGTTTGTTCCTGTGAAATATAAACATTTTTCCAATATAAAACTCAGTATCTCGTCTGGAGCACGTTTCTGGCCACAAATGATGAAAATGACAATCACAGAGTAAATCCAATGAATAAACAAGTTGAAACTGCTTGAAAATGCTGAATCAATATTGTATGTGGTTGATCTGTGAAAGTACGAGTTAGTTCTTGTGAAATATAAACATTTTTCCAAAATCAAGTTCGGTTTCTCGTCTGGAGCACGTTTCTGGCCAAAATGATGAAAATGACAATATCACTGTAAATCCAATGAATAAACAAGTTGAAACTGCTTGATCATGCTATTGCATATTGTATGTGGTTGATCAGTGAAAGTACGAGTTAGTTCTTGTGAAATATAAACTTTTTTCCAAAATCAAGTTCGGTTTCTCGTCTGGAGATGGTTTCTGGCCAAAATGATGAAAATGACAATCGCAGAGTAATTCCAATGAATAAACAAGTTGAAACTGCTTGAAAATGCTGAATCAATATTGTATGTGGTTGATCTGTGAAAGTACGAATTCGTTCTTGGGAAATATAAACATTTTTCCAAAATTTAGCTCGGTTTCTCGTCTGGATCACGTTTTTGGCCAAAATGATGAAAATGACAATATTACTGTAAATCCAATGAATAAGTAATTTTAAACTGCTTGAACATGCCACTGCATATTGTATGTGGTTGATCAGTGAAAGTATGAGTTCTTTCTTGGGAAATATAAACATTTTTCCAAAATTTAGCTCGGTTTCTCGTCTGGAGCACGTTTCTGACCACAAATGATGAAAATGACAATTGCCGAGTAAATCCAATGATTTTGCAGTTTGAAACTGCCTGAACATGCTACTGCATATTGTATGTGGTTGATCAGTGAAAGTACGAGTTCGTTCTCGTGAAATATAAACTTTTTTCCAAAATCAAGCTCGGTTTCTCGTCTGGAGTACGTTTTTGGCCAAAATGATGAAAATGACAATATTACTATAAATACAATGAATAAACAAGTTGAAACTGCTTGAAAATGCTGAATCAATATTGTATGTGGTTGATCAGTGAAAGTACGAGTTAGTTCTCGTGAAATATAAACTTTTTTCCAAAATCAAGCTCGGTTTCTCGTCTGGAGCACGTTTTTGGCCACAAATGAGGAAAATGACAATATTACTGTAAATCCAATGAATATACAAGTTGAAACTGCTTGAACATGCTATTGCATATTGTATGTGGTTGATCAGTAAAAGTACGAGTTTGTTCTTGGGAAATATAAACATTTTCCAAAATCAAGCTCAGTATCTCGTCTTGAGCACGTTTTTGGCCAAAATGATGAAAATGACAATATTACTGTAAATCCAATGAATAAACAAGTTGAAACTGCTTGAACATGCTACTGCATATTGTATGTGGTTGATCAGTGAAAGTACGGGTTAGTTCTCGTGAAATATAAACTTTTTTCCAAAATCAAGCTCGGTTTCTCGTATGGAGCACGTTTTTGGCCACAAATGATGAAAATGACAATATTACTGTAAATCCAATGAATAAACAAGTTGAAACTGCTTGAACATGCTATTGCATATTGTATGTGGTTGATCAGTAAAAGTACGAGTTTGTTCTTGGGAAATATAAACATTTTTCCAAAATCAAGCTCAGTATCTCGTCTGGAGCACGTTTTTGGCCAAAATGATGAAAATGACAATATTACTGTAAATCCAATGAATAAGCAATTTTAAACTTATTGAAAATGCTGAATCAATATTGTATGTGGTTGATCAGTGAAAGTGCGAGTTAATTCTCGGGAAATATAAACTTTTTTCCAAAATCAAGCTCGGTTTCTCGTATGGAGCACGTTTTTGGCCACAAATGATGAAAATGACTATATTACTGTAAATCCAATGAATAAACAAGTTGAAACTGCTTGAATATGCTTGAATATGCTGAATCAATATTGTATGTGGTTGATCATTGAAAGTACGAGTTTGTTCATGGGAAATATAAACATTTTCCAAAATCAAGCTCAGGTTCTCGTATGGAGCACGTTTTTGGCCAAAATGATGAAAATGACAATATTACTATAAATACAATGAATAAACAAGTTGAAACTGCTTGAAAATGCTGAATCAATATTGTATGTGGTTGATCTGTGAAAGTACGAATTCGTTCTTGGGAAATATAAACATTTTTCCAAAATTTAGCTCGGTTTCTCGTCTGGATCACGTTTTTGGCCAAAATGATGAAAATGACAATATTACTGTAAATCCAATGAATAAGCAATTTTAAACTGCTTGAACATGCCACTGCATATTGTATGTGGTTGATCAGTGAAAGTATGAGTTCTTTCTTGGGAAATATAAACATTTTTCCAAAATTTAGCTCGGTTTCTCGTCTGGAGCACGTTTCTGACCACAAATGATGAAAATGACAATTGCCGAGTAAATCCAATGATTTTGCAGTTTGAAACTGCCTGAACATGCTACTGCATATTGTATGTGGTTGATCAGTGAAAGTACGAGTTTGTTCTTGGGAAATATAAACATTTTTCCAAAATCAAGCTCAGTATCTCGTCTGGAGCACGTTTTTGGCCAAAATGATGAAAATGACAATATTACTGTAAATCCAATGAATAAGCAATTTTAAACTTATTGAAAATGCTGAATCAATATTGTTTGTGGTTGATCAGTGAAAGTGCGAGTTAATTCTTGTGAAATATAAACTTTTTTCCAAAATCAAGTTCGGTTTCTCGTCTGGAGCACGTTTCTGGCAAAAATGATGAAAATGACAGGTGCAGAGTAAATCCAATGAATAAGCAGTTGAAACTGCTTGAACATGCTACAGCATATTGTATGTGGTTGATCAGTGAAAGTACGAGTTAGTTCTCGTGAAATATAAACTTTTTTCCAAAATCAAGCTTGGTTTCTCGTCTGGAGCACGTTTTTGGCCAAAATGATGAAAATGACAATTGCAGAGTAAATCCAATGAATAAGCAGTTGAAACTGCTTGAACATGCTATTGCAAGTACGAGGTTAGGGTTAGGGTTAGGGGGTTAGGGGGTTAGGTTTGGAACATGATTTGGAGAAAGGCATTGGCAACAGACTCTTTTTTTAAAAAAAATATTTCTACTGTAATTTATTCTGAGCTCAGAATAAAAAGTCTAAAATTGCAAATCCTTTAATCCCTAAAATTATTCCATAAAAACAAAGGAGGAGAGAGAAAAAAAGTTAAAAAGGCCCGACGTTTCGCCTATCCGGCTTCTTCAGGGGCAAGGTGAGTCTGCATGTGTTGCTGGCTGTTTTTGAAGGTCTTCTGGGGGTGGTTTGAGGAAGTGGGAGGGGCCTGGACAGGAAGTTTGTCCTCTTACTCCCTTCTGTAGTCCAGGTGCCTGTATGCCTTGGTAGGTTTGAAGTTGGCTCCCTCTAGTGGTCACCTCATAGATTGCCCCTCTGGAAAGAATCAGAGCCTCAAAACAAACTGACTGAATAAAGGAAGGAAAGAGAGTTTAAGAAGAGAAATATAAAAGGTAATTAAATATCTGTAGGTTAAAAACACTTATTTATAGTGCTGGCTCTGGCAAGGTTAGGTTTGGGACAAAGGAAAGGAAGGCACGGGCAACAGTACACCATATTTAAAAAGTGTTTCCTTGTGATATTAAAATTACTTCAGTCCTTTTAAAAGAGGGTAGTTTCACCTCGGGTGTTCGTAAAAAGCGTCATATGTTTAAAAGGAGGTGGGTTCATCTATATTACCCCAAGTGGATGACTTTAAAAGGGAAAATAAAAGACTGACGTTTTTACAATAAAAGGTAAGAAAGAAATAAATAAATAATTAAATTAAGATAAAAGAGATATCACCCAATTAAAATTGAACTCCGGATCCTAAAACAGTCGACGTTTGCCTGGTTTTGTTTAAAATTGATAAGTTACTGGGGAAGGGGTGAAACAAGGAGGAAGGGGGGGGAAAAGGGGGGGGGGGGTGGTTTGGAGAGAAGGGGATGTGGTTAGGTTTAGGATGGGAAAGGGGGTTGGGTTTTAGGCAGGGGGAGGGGGTTAGGGTTAGGTGAGGGGAAGGAGGGGTTAAGGTTAGGAAAGAAAAAAAGGGGGGGGTTATGGTTAGGTTTAGGGTAGGAATAGGGGCTGGGCTTTAGGTCGGGGGGGGGGGAAATTGGTTAGGGTTAGGTAAGGGGAAGGAGGGGTTAGGGTTAGGAAAGGAAGGAGGGAGGATGGTTAGGTTTAGGGTGGGGAAGTGGGTGAGGGGGTAAGGAATTGGGGGGAAGAAGGAGAGAAGAAGGGGAGTAAAATATTTTTAATTTATAAAAAAGCTAAAATTATAAAATACGGAACGTCGCTGAGTATTGAGTTTTTTTATTAAAATTGTCTGAGTTGCGGTGAGGTTAAAAGCCCCCTACATTGAGCTGGTGGGGTTAGCCGTGTACTTAGGTGGCGATATTTAGTGCCCCTGGGTTGCAGCGTGCTGGGGAAGGAGTCCGTGTGTTGTGTGGTTCTCATCCCTCGCAGGTCTGGAAGGTCAGTGCCGACTGGGGTTGTTGGTGGCCCCCTGCCTGCTCGTCTTTTCCAGGTGTCCCTCTGGGTTAGTTTGGGAGCCTGGGAGGTCTCGGTAGGCCGGGGGGGAGGATCCTCTGCGTCCAACACCACCCGGACTGCCTCAGGGAGTGGTACTTCTGAGCCCGGGACAGT
This sequence comes from Lipophrys pholis, assembly GCF_963383615.2. NCBI lineage: Eukaryota > Metazoa > Chordata > Actinopteri > Blenniiformes > Blenniidae > Lipophrys > Lipophrys pholis. The sequence goes on along the minus strand of NC_137630.1, from coordinate 58,765 downwards.
CCGGGATGGTGGGGTGGGGGGATGTTGTTGGGCTCCCCGTCGGCGCTGTCGTTCCCCTCCTGCCTTGCTTCGGGGGTGGTCCGGGATGGTCTCTGGACTGGCCCCCCTCTGGCCTGGTTGTGGTGGTTCCTCCTTCCTCTGCTGCGGCTCCTCGGTGCGGCTCCCCGTTGTTTGAGGTGGCCGCTGGTTCTCTTCTTGTTGAGGACTGGAGGCCGGCGGAGTGGAGGGGGCGTTTGCTGGGATGGGGGAGTCCGGCCAGAAGTTGGATACTGTTTTTATCATATCCAGGGCCATCTGTATAGAGAGAGCGGTGAGACGTGGGCCAAATCTTTTTTTTGCTGTGGTTTGTGCTGCCTGCCAGGCTAGTGGTCTAAACGGTTGGAGCTCTTCAATTATTGTACTTAAATCATCCATGCTGTCATTATAATGTTGATTTAGTATTTTTAGGTTCTGCTCCATCCACTGAATCGTGTTCTGTCTGATCAGGTTTTTGATTTTATCATTTGGGCAGGCCGGTTTAATGAATTCTGTCAGTTGTTCGGTTTTCCTCCTCATTCCTGGTGGAATGGTGTGGTTCTCAATGGCTGCTTCAGTAATATTGGAGTGGTGCATGAGTTGGATGTATTTGAAATATAACCTTGTGCATCTGCGGTGTGTAAAACTGTCGTCTGTTCCCACTGATTGCTCAGGGCCCCGTGGTCCGGGTGGAGATTCCCTGTGGCCTCCCAGCTGGGTGGGCTGAGCCGTGCGGCAGTTGGTGCAATAAAACGCCATGGGGGTGATATCTCTCAAAAAAAAGAAGAAAAGGGTTTTTTTTGTTAAAGGTTTTCTTAAAAACAGAGAGGTGATAAGAAATTAAAATAAGGTTTTTAATGTAATGATTAAAATATTCTGCTCCAGTAAAAGCTACTTCCTCTCTTGTTTAAACAAGGAAAACTAGGAATAATAAAGCTTAAAAGTGGATTTAAATTATCAAAACAAATTTAAAAACCAGGGAGAGGAGAGAGGAAAACAGGAGATAAACTTTTAGAAACGGAAGTAATTAAATTAGACTCTTCTGCTCCCGGGATCTAAAAAGCAGGATTGGATAAAAGTTGTTAAGACCCTTTAGAAAGAAGGATGATTGTGTCCCAGAGGGGTTCAATCAAGGTGCCATTTTGCAGCCAACCTACAGTTTTACCATGCTTGCAGAGTAGGCCCAAAGCCTGCAGTCGGTTGTCCTGAAGATCGTCAGGTTGTTGCAAGGCTGCGGCTGAGTAGTCCTTTTGTTTGTAGCTGGTATCCTGGTGGGAGGTTGGAGCAGTGTTCTTTAAAAAGTCTTTGTATCCATCCTGAAAAATCCCATTCTGAGCTCAGAATAAAAAGTCTAAAATTGCAAATCCTTTAATCCCTAAAATTATTCCATAAAAACAAAGGAGGAGAGAGAAAAAAAGTTAAAAAGGCCCGACGTTTCGCCTATCCGGCTTCTTCAGGGGCAAGGTGAGTCTGCATGTGTTGCTGGCTGTTTTTGAAGGTCTTCTGGGGGTGGTTTGAGGAAGTGGGAGGGGCCTGGACAGGAAGTTTGTCCTCTTACTCCCTTCTGTAGTCCAGGTGCCTGTATGCCTTGGTAGGTTTGAAGTTGGCTCCCTCTAGTGGTCACCTCATAGATTGCCCCTCTGGAAAGAATCAGAGCCTCAAAACAAACTGACTGAATAAAGGAAGGAAAGAGAGTTTAAGAAGAGAAATATAAAAGGTAATTAAATATCTGTAGGTTAAAAACACTTATTTATAGTGCTGGCTCTGGCAAGGTTAGGTTTGGGACAAAGGAAAGGAAGGCACGGGCAACAGTACACCATATTTAAAAAGTGTTTCCTTGTGATATTAAAATTACTTCAGTCCTTTTAAAAGAGGGTAGTTTCACCTCGGGTGTTCGTAAAAAGCGTCATATGTTTAAAAGGAGGTGGGTTCATCTATATTACCCCAAGTGGATGACTTTAAAAGGGAAAATAAAAGACTGACGTTTTTACAATAAAAGGTAAGAAAGAAATAAATAAATAATTAAATTAAGATAAAAGAGATATCACCCAAATTAAAATTGAACTCCGGATCCTAAAACAGTCGACGTTTGCCTGGTTTTGTTTAAAATTGATAAGTTACTGGGGAGGGGGTGAAACAAGGAGGAAGGGGGGGGAAAAAAGGGGGGGGGGGTGGTTTGGAGAGAAGGGGATGTGGTTAGGTTTAGGATGGGAAAGGGGGTTGGGTTTTAGGCAGGGGGAGGGGGTTAGGGTTAGGTGAGGGGAAGGAGGGGTTAAGGTTAGGAAAGAAAAAAAGGGGGGGGGTATGGTTAGGTTTAGGGTAGGAATAGGGGCTGGGCTTTAGGTCGGGGGGGGGGGGAATTGGTTAGGGTTAGGTAAGGGGAAGGAGGGGTTAGGGTTAGGAAAGGAAGGAGGGAGGATGGTTAGGTTTAGGGTGGGGAAGTGGGTGAGGGGGTAAGGAATTGGGGGGAAGAAGGAGAGAAGAAGGGGAGTAAAATATTTTTATAAAAAAGCTAAAATTATAAAATACAGAACGTCGCTGAGTATTGAGTTTTTTTATTAAAATTGTCTGAGTTGCGGTGAGGTTAAAAGCCCCCTGCATTGAGCTGGTGGGGTTAGCCGTGTACTTAGGTGGCGATATTTAGTGCCCCTGGGTTGCAGCGTGCTGGGGAAGGAGTCCGTGTGTTGTGTGGTTCTCATCCCTCGCAGGTCTGGAAGGTCAGTGCCGACTGGGGTTGTTGGTGGCCCCCTGCCTGCTCGTCTTTTCCAGGTGTCCCTCTGGGTTAGTTTGGGAGCCTGGGAGGTCTCGGTAGGCCGGGGGGGAGGATCCTCTGCGTCCAACACCACCCGGACTGCCTCAGGGAGTGGTACTTCTGGGCCCGGGACAGTCCGGGATGGTGGGGTGGGGGGATGTTGTTGGGCTCCCCGTCGGCGCTGTTGTTCCCCTCCTGCCTTGCTTCGGGGGTGGTCCGGGATGGCCTCTTGGATGGCCGCCCTCGGACTGGGATGTGGTTGTTGTGGTTCCTCGGTGCGGCTCCCCGTTGTTTGAGGTGGCCGCCGGTTCTCTTCCTGCCGAGGACTGGGGGCCGGCGGAGTGGAGGGAGCTTTTGCTGGGATGGGGGAGTCCGGCCAGAAGTTTGATACCGTTTTAATCATGTCCAGGGTCATCTGTACGGAAAGAGGGGTGAGACGTGGGCCATATCTTTTTTTTGCTATGGTTTGTGCTGCCTGCCAGGCTGATGGTCTAAATGGTTGGAGCTCCTCTATTACTGTACTTAAATCATCCATGCTGTCATTATAATGTTGATTTAGTATTTTTAGGTTTTGCTCCATCCATTGAAAAGTGTTGTCTTTGATGAGGTTTTTGACTTTCTCATTCGGGCAGGCCGGTTTAATGAATTCTGACAATTGTTCTGTTTTCCTACGCATTCCTGGTGGAATGGTTTTGTTTTCGATGGCTGCCTCAATAATGTTGGAATGGTGCATCATTTGAATGTATTTAAAATATAACCGGGTGCACCTGCGATGTATAAAACCTGCGTCTGTTTCCTCTGGCTGCTCAGGGCCCCGTGGTCCGGGTGGAGATTCCCTGTGGCCTCCCAGCTGGGTGGGCTGAGCTGTGCGGCAGTTGGTGCAATAAAACGCCATGGGGGTGATATCTCTCAAGGAAAAAAGAAAGGAAGGGTTTTTTTGTTGTTAGAAGTTTTCTTAAAAACAAAGAGGTGATAAGAAATTAAAAAAAGGTCTTTAATGTAATGATTAAAATATTCTGCTCCAGTAAAAGCTACTTCCTCTCTTGTTTAAACAAGGAAAACTAGGAATAATAAAGCTTAAAAGTGGATTTAAATTATCAAAACAAATTTAAAAACCAGGGAGAGGAGAGAGGAAAACAGGAGATAAACTTTTAGAAACGGAAGTAATTAAAATAGACTCTTCTGCTCCCGGGATCTAAAAAGCAGGATTGGATAAAAGTTGTTAAAACCCTTTAGAAAGAAGGATGATTGTGTCCCAGAGGGGTTCAATCAAGGTGCCATTTTGCAGCCAACCTACAGTTTTACCATGCTTGCAGAGTAGGCCCAAAGCCTGCAGAGTAGGCCCAAAGCCTGCAGTCAGTTATCCTGAGGATCGTCAGGTTGTTGCAAGGCTGCGGCTGAGTGGTCCTTTTGTTTGTAGCCGGTTTCCTGGTTGGAGGTTGGAGCTGTGGTCTTTAAAAAGTCGTTGTATCCATCCTAAAAAGGTCCCATTCTGAGCTCAGAATAAAAAAAGTCTAAAATTGCAAATCCTTTAATCCATAAAATTACTCCATAAAAACGAAAGAGGAGAGAAAAAAGGTTAAAAAGGCCCGACGTTTCGCCTATCCGGCTTCTTCAGGGGCAAGGTGAGTCTGCATGTGTTGCTGGCTGTTTTTGAAGGTCTTCTGGGGGTGGTTTGAGGAAGTGGGAGGGGCCTGGACAGGAAGTTTGTCCTCTTACTCCCTTCTGTAGTCCAGGTGCCTGTATGCCTTGGTAGGTTTGAAGTTGGCTCCCTCTAGTGGTCACCTCATAGATTGCCCCTCTGGAAAGAATCAGAGCCTCAAAACAAACTGACTGAATAAAGGAAGGAAAGAGAGTTTAAGAAGAGAAATATAAAAGGTAATTAAATATCTGTAGGTTAAAAACACTTATTTATAGTGCTGGCTCTGGCAAGGTTAGGTTTGGGACAAAGGAGAGGAAGGCACGGGCAACAGTACACCATATTTAAAAAGTGTTTCCTTGTGATATTAAAATTACTTCAGTCCTTTTAAAAGAGGGTAGTTTCACCTCGGGTGTTCGTAAAAAGCGTCATATGTTTAAAAGGAGGTGGGTTCATCTATATTACCCCAAGTGGATGACTTTAAAAGGGAAAATAAAAGACTGACGTTTTTACAATAAAAGGTAAGAAAGAAATAAATAAATAATTAAATTAAGATAAAAGAGATATCACCCAAATTAAAATTGAACTCCGGATCCTAAAACAGTCGACGTTTGCCTGGTTTTGTTTAAAATTGATAAGTTACTGGGGAGGGGGTGAAACAAGGAGGAAGGGGGGGGAAAAAAGGGGGGGGGGGGTGGTTTGGAGAGAAGGGGATGTGGTTAGGTTTAGGATGGGAAAGGGGGTTGGGTTTTAGGCAGGGGGAGGGGGTTAGGGTTAGGTGAGGGGAAGGAGGGGTTAAGGTTAGGAAAGAAAAAAAGGGGGGGGGTATGGTTAGGTTTAGGGTAGGAATAGGGGCTGGGCTTTAGGTCGGGGGGGGGGGGAATTGGTTAGGGTTAGGTAAGGGGAAGGAGGGGTTAGGGTTAGGAAAGGAAGGAGGGAGGATGGTTAGGTTTAGGGTGGGGAAGTGGGTGAGGGGGTTAGGAATTGGGGGGAAGAAGGAGAGAAGAAGGGGAGTAAAATATTTTTATAAAAAAGCTAAAATTATAAAATACAGAACGTCGCTGAGTATTGAGTTTTTTTATTAAAATTGTCTGAGTTGCGGTGAGGTTAAAAGCCCCCTGCATTGAGCTGGTGGGGTTAGCCGTGTACTTAGGTGGCGATATTTAGTGCCCCTGGGTTGCAGCGTGCTGGGGAAGGAGTCCGTGTGTTGTGTGGTTCTCATCCCTCGCAGGTCTGGAAGGTCAGTGCCGACTGGGGTTGTTGGTGGCCCCCTGCCTGCTCGTCTTTTCCAGGTGTCCCTCTGGGTTAGTTTGGGAGCCTGGGAGGTCTCGGTAGGCCGGGGGGGAGGATCCTCTGCGTCCAACACCACCCGGACTGCCTCAGGGAGTGGTACTTCTGGGCCCGGGACAGTCCGGGATGGTGGGGTGGGGGGATGTTGTTGGGCTCCCCGTCGGCGCTGTTGTTCCCCTCCTGCCTTGCTTCGGGGGTGGTCCGGGATGGCCTCTTGGATGGCCGCCCTCGGACTGGGATGTGGTTGTTGTGGTTCCTCGGTGCGGCTCCCCGTTGTTTGAGGTGGCCGCCGGTTCTCTTCCTGCCGAGGACTGGGGGCCGGCGGAGTGGAGGGAGCTTTTGCTGGGATGGGGGAGTCCGGCCAGAAGTTTGATACCGTTTTAATCATGTCCAGGGTCATCTGTACGGAAAGAGGGGTTAGGGTTAGGGTTAGGGTTAGGGTTAGGGTTAGGGTTAGGGTTAGGGTTAGGGTTAGGGTTAGGGTTAGGGTTAGGGTTAGGGAAAGGGAATTGTCCCTGACCCCCGAATCCACGGGAGTCAGGATGTGCACTGTCCATCCCTCGGGCGTAGTCCCTCCCCCAGTATCCCGAAAACCCACGCCGGAAACCCCCATCAGGGATCCGACCACGGCGCCTCCCATAGCGCACTGTGGTCCAGTCATCAAAGGACATGTTTGGGGTGTATTTTGATTTGTATATATGTATACAATAAATTTTGTTTTGGGATTATTAGGAATATGAATAAAATTAATTTTAGAAAAAAATGTATACCTGTTTTTAGGTTCAAAAAATAAAAATAAAACAAGAATTAGATGTATATAATATGTGGGTTTTCAAATCAAAAAGGTTTACCTAACTTTAGGTTAAAACCAAGAAAAAAAGTTTTTTTGGAAAATAAAAATCAATAAACGTGCCTCTGCGCAACGTTTCGACCTGCTCGGGTCTTCATCAGGCACAATTGGCAGTCAAAAATGTCAAAAAGTGAAGGAAAAGAAGGCTGGCTGTGGTTTTCAATGGTGTGTCTCTCTCTCGGGTCTGAGCTGAAAAGGGTTAGGGTTAGGGTTAGGGTTTGGGTTTGGGTTAGGGTTAGGGTTAGGGTTAGGTTTGGGACAAAGGAGAGGAAGGCACGGGCAACAGTACACCATATTTAAAAAGTGTTTCCTTGTGATATTTAAAATACATAGGTCCTTTTAAAAGAGGGTAGTTTCACCTCGGGTGTTCGTAAAAAGCGTCATATGTTTAAAAGGAGGTGGGTTCATCTATATTACCCCAAGTGGATGACTTTAAAAGGGAAAATAAAAGACTGACGTTTTTACAATAAAAGGTAAGAAAGAAAGAAATAAATAATTAAATAAATTAAGATAAAAGAGATATCACCCAAATTAAAATTGAACTCCGGATCCTAAAACAGTCGACGTTTGCCTGGTTTTGTTTAAAATTGATAAGTTACTGGGGCAGGGGTGAAACAAGGAGGAAGGGGGGGGGGGAAAGGGGGGGGGTGGTTTGGAGAGAAGGGGATGTGGTTAGGTTTAGGATGGGAAAGGGGGTTGGGTTTTAGGCAGGGGGAGGGGGTTAGGGTTAGGTGAGGGGAAGGAGGGGTTAAGGTTAGGAAAGGAAAAAGGGGGGGGGGGGGTTATGGTTAGGTTTAGGGTAGGAATAGGGGCTGGGTTTTAGGTCGGGGGGGGGGGGGGGAAAATTGGTTAGGGTTAGGTAAGGGGAAGGAGGGGTTAGGGTTAGGAAAGGAAGGAGGGAGGATGGTTAGGTTTAGGGTGGGGAAGTGGGTGAGGGGGTAAGGAATTGGGGGGAAGAAGGAGAGAAGAAGGGGAGTAAAATATTTTTAATTTATAAAAAAGCTAAAATTATAAAATACGGAACGTCGCTGAGTATTGAGTTTTTTTATTAAAATTGTCTGAGTTGCGGTGAGGTTAAAAGCCCCCTACATTGAGCTGGTGGGGTTAGCCGTGTACTTAGGTGGCGATATTTAGTGCCCCTGGGTTGCAGCGTGCTGGGGAAGGAGTCCGTGTGTTGTGTGGTTCTCATCCCTCGCAGGTCTGGAAGGTCAGTGCCGACTGGGGTTGTTGGTGGCCCCCTGCCTGCTCGTTTTTTCCAGGTGTCCCTCTGGGTTAGTTTGGGAGCCTGGGAGGTCTCGGTAGGCCGGGGGGGAGGATCCTCTGCGTCCAACACCACCCGGACTGCCTCAGGGAGTGGTACTTCTGAGCCCGGGACAGTCCGGGATGGTGGGGTGGGGGGATGTTGTTGGGCTCCCCGTCGGCGCTGTCGTTCCCCTCCTGCCTTGCTTCGGGGGTGGTCCGGGATGGTCTCTGGACTGGCCCCCCTCTGGCCTGGTTGTGGTGGTTCCTCCTTCCTCTGCTGCGGCTCCTCGGTGCGGCTCCCCGTTGTTTGAGGTGGCCGCTGGTTCTCTTCTTGTTGAGGACTGGAGGCCGGCGGAGTGGAGGGGGCGTTTGCTGGGATGGGGGAGTCCGGCCAGAAGTTGGATACTGTTTTTATTGTATCCAGGGCCATCTGTATAGAGAGAGTGGTGAGACGTGGGCCAAATCTTTTTTTTGCTGTGGTTCGTGCTGCCTGCCAGGCTAGTGGTCTAAACGGTTGGAGCTCTTCAATTATTGTACTTAAATCATCCATGCTGTCATTATAATGTTGATTTAGTATTTTTAGGTTCTGCTCCATCCACTGAATCGTGTTCTGTCTGATCAGGTTTTTGATTTTATCATTTGGGCAGGCCGGTTTAATGAATTCTGTCAGTTGTTCGGTTTTCCTCCTCATTCCTGGTGGAATGGTGTGGTTCTCAATGGCTGCTTCAGTAATATTGGAGTGGTGCATCAGTTGGATGTATTTGAAATATAACCTTGTGCATCTGCGGTGTGTAAAACTGTCGTCTGTTCCCACTGATTGCTCAGGGCCCCGTGGTCCGGGTGGAGATTCCCTGTGGCCTCCCAGCTGGGTGGGCTGAGCCGTGCGGCAGTTGGTGCAATAAAACGCCATGGGGGTGATATCTCTCAAAAAAAGAAGAAAAGGGTTTTTTTTGTGTTAAGGTTTTCTTAAAAACAGAGAGGTGATAAGAGATTAAAATAAGGTTTTTAATGTAATGATTAAAATATTCTGCTCCAGTAAAAGCTACTTCCTCTCTTGTTTAAACAAGGAAAACTAGGAATAATAAAGCTTAAAAGTGGATTTAAATTATCAAAACAAATTTAAAAACCAGGGAGAGGAGAGAGGAAAACAGGAGATAAATTTTTAGAAACGGAAGTAATTAAATTAGACTCTTCTGCTCCCGGGATCTAAAAAGCAGGATTGGATAAAAGTTGTTAAAACCCTTTAGAAAGAAGGATGATTGTGTCCCAGAGGGGTTCAATCAAGGTGCCATTTTGCAGCCAACCTACAGTTTTACCATGCTTGCAGAGTAGGCCCAAAGCCTGCAGGGTAGGCCCAAAGCCTGCAGTCGGTTGTCCTGAAGATCGTCAGGTTGTTGCAAGGCTGCGGCTGAGTAGTCCTTTTGTTTGTAGCTGGTATCCTGGTAGGAGGTTGGAGCAGTGTTCTTTAAAAAGTCTTTGTATCCATCCTGAAAAATCCCATTCTGAGCTGAGAATAAAAAGTCTAAAATTGCAAATCCTTTAATCCCTAAAATTATTCCATAAAAACAAAGGAGGAGAGAGAAAAAAGGTTAAAAAAGGCCCGACGTTTCGCCTATCCGGCTTCTTCAGGGGCAAGGTGAGTCTGCATGTGTTGCTGGCTGCTTTTTGAAGGTCTTGTGGGGGCGGTTTGAGGAAGTGGGAGGGGCCTGGACAGGAAGTTTGTCCTCTTACTCCCTGTTTGTAGTCCAGGTGCCTGTATGCCTTGGTAGGTTTGAAGTTGGCTCCCTCTAGTGGTCACCTCGTAGATTGCCCCTCTGGAAAGAATCAGAGCCTCAAAACAAACTGACTGAATAAAGGAAGGAAAGAGAGTTTAAGAAGAGAAATATAAAAGGTAATTAAATATCTGTAGGTTAAAAACACTTATTTATAGTGCTGGCTCTGGCAAGGTTAGGTTTGGGACAAAGGAGAGGAAGGCACGGGCAACAGTACACCATATTTAAAAAGTGTTTCCTTGTGATATTTAAAATACATAGGTCCTTTTAAAAGAGGGTAGTTTCACCTCGGGTGTTCGTAAAAAGCGTCATATGTTTAAAAGGAGGTGGGTTCATCTATATTACCCCAAGTGGATGACTTTAAAAGGGAAAATAAAAGACTGACGTTTTTACAATAAAAGGTAAGAAAGAAAGAAATAAATAATTAAATAAATTAAGATAAAAGAGATATCACCCAAATTAAAATTGAACTCCGGATCCTAAAACAGTCGACGTTTGCCTGGTTTTGTTTAAAATTGATAAGTTACTGGGGCAGGGGTGAAACAAGGAGGAAGGGGGGGGGGGGAAAGGGGGGGGGTGGTTTGGAGAGAAGGGGATGTGGTTAGGTTTAGGATGGGAAAGGGGGTTGGGTTTTAGGCAGGGGGAGGGGGTTAGGGTTAGGTGAGGGGAAGGAGGGGTTAAGGTTAGGAAAGGAAAAAGGGGGGGGGGGGTTATGGTTAGGTTTAGGGTAGGAATAGGGGCTGGGTTTTAGGTCGGGGGGGGGGGGGGAAATTGGTTAGGGTTAGGTAAGGGGAAGGAGGGGTTAGGGTTAGGAAAGGAAGGAGGGAGGATGGTTAGGTTTAGGGTGGGGAAGTGGGTGAGGGGGTAAGGAATTGGGGGGAAGAAGGAGAGAAGAAGGGGAGTAAAATATTTTTAATTTATAAAAAAGCTAAAATTATAAAATACGGAACGTCGCTGAGTATTGAGTTTTTTTATTAAAATTGTCTGAGTTGCGGTGAGGTTAAAAGCCCCCTACATTGAGCTGGTGGGGTTAGCCGTGTACTTAGGTGGCGATATTTAGTGCCCCTGGGTTGCAGCGTGCTGGGGAAGGAGTCCGTGTGTTGTGTGGTTCTCATCCCTCGCAGGTCTGGAAGGTCAGTGCCGACTGGGGTTGTTGGTGGCCCCCTGCCTGCTCGTTTTTTCCAGGTGTCCCTCTGGGTTAGTTTGGGAGCCTGGGAGGTCTCGGTAGGCCGGGGGGGAGGATCCTCTGCGTCCAACACCACCCGGACTGCCTCAGGGAGTGGTACTTCTGAGCCCGGGACAGTCCGGGATGGTGGGGTGGGGGGATGTTGTTGGGCTCCCCGTCGGCGCTGTCGTTCCCCTCCTGCCTTGCTTCGGGGGTGGTCCGGGATGGTCTCTGGACTGGCCCCCCTCTGGCCTGGTTGTGGTGGTTCCTCCTTCCTCTGCTGCGGCTCCTCGGTGCGGCTCCCCGTTGTTTGAGGTGGCCGCTGGTTCTCTTCTTGTTGAGGACTGGAGGCCGGCGGAGTGGAGGGGGCGTTTGCTGGGATGGGGGAGTCCGGCCAGAAGTTGGATACTGTTTTTATTGTATCCAGGGCCATCTGTATAGAGAGAGTGGTGAGACGTGGGCCAAATCTTTTTTTTGCTGTGGTTCGTGCTGCCTGCCAGGCTAGTGGTCTAAACGGTTGGAGCTCTTCAATTATTGTACTTAAATCATCCATGCTGTCATTATAATGTTGATTTAGTATTTTTAGGTTCTGCTCCATCCACTGAATCGTGTTCTGTCTGATCAGGTTTTTGATTTTATCATTTGGGCAGGCCGGTTTAATGAATTCTGTCAGTTGTTCGGTTTTCCTCCTCATTCCTGGTGGAATGGTGTGGTTCTCAATGGCTGCTTCAGTAATATTGGAGTGGTGCATCAGTTGGATGTATTTGAAATATAACCTTGTGCATCTGCGGTGTGTAAAACTGTCGTCTGTTCCCACTGATTGCTCAGGGCCCCGTGGTCCGGGTGGAGATTCCCTGTGGCCTCCCAGCTGGGTGGGCTGAGCCGTGCGGCAGTTGGTGCAATAAAACGCCATGGGGGTGATATCTCTCAAAAAAAGAAGAAAAGGGTTTTTTTTGTGTTAAGGTTTTCTTAAAAACAGAGAGGTGATAAGAGATTAAAATAAGGTTTTTAATGTAATGATTAAAATATTCTGCTCCAGTAAAAGCTACTTCCTCTCTTGTTTAAACAAGGAAAACTAGGAATAATAAAGCTTAAAAGTGGATTTAAATTATCAAAACAAATTTAAAAACCAGGGAGAGGAGAGAGGAAAACAGGAGATAAATTTTTAGAAACGGAAGTAATTAAATTAGACTCTTCTGCTCCCGGGATCTAAAAAGCAGGATTGGATAAAAGTTGTTAAAACCCTTTAGAAAGAAGGATGATTGTGTCCCAGAGGGGTTCAATCAAGGTGCCATTTTGCAGCCAACCTACAGTTTTACCATGCTTGCAGAGTAGGCCCAAAGCCTGCAGGGTAGGCCCAAAGCCTGCAGTCGGTTGTCCTGAAGATCGTCAGGTTGTTGCAAGGCTGCGGCTGAGTAGTCCTTTTGTTTGTAGCTGGTATCCTGGTAGGAGGTTGGAGCAGTGTTCTTTAAAAAGTCTTTGTATCCATCCTGAAAAATCCCATTCTGAGCTGAGAATAAAAAGTCTAAAATTGCAAATCCTTTAATCCCTAAAATTATTCCATAAAAACAAAGGAGGAGAGAGAAAAAAGGTTAAAAAAGGCCCGACGTTTCGCCTATCCGGCTTCTTCAGGGGCAAGGTGAGTCTGCATGTGTTGCTGGCTGCTTTTTGAAGGTCTTGTGGGGGCGGTTTGAGGAAGTGGGAGGGGCCTGGACAGGAAGTTTGTCCTCTTACTCCCTGTTTGTAGTCCAGGTGCCTGTATGCCTTGGTAGGTTTGAAGTTGGCTCCCTCTAGTGGTCACCTCGTAGATTGCCCCTCTGGAAAGAATCAGAGCCTCAAAACAAACTGACTGAATAAAGGAAGGAAAGAGAGTTTAAGAAGAGAAATATAAAAGGTAATTAAATATCTGTAGGTTAAAAACACTTATTTATAGTGCTGGCTCTGGCAAGGTTAGGTTTGGGACAAAGGAGAGGAAGGCACGGGCAACAGTACACCATATTTAAAAAGTGTTTCCTTGTGATATTTAAAATACATAGGTCCTTTTAAAAGAGGGTAGTTTCACCTCGGGTGTTCGTAAAAAGCGTCATATGTTTAAAAGGAGGTGGGTTCATCTATATTACCCCAAGTGGATGACTTTAAAAGGGAAAATAAAAGACTGACGTTTTTACAATAAAAGGTAAGAAAGAAAGAAATAAATAATTAAATAAATTAAGATAAAAGAGATATCACCCAAATTAAAATTGAACTCCGGATCCTAAAACAGTCGACGTTTGCCTGGTTTTGTTTAAAATTGATAAGTTACTGGGGCAGGGGTGAAACAAGGAGGAAGGGGGGGGGGGGAAAGGGGGGGGGTGGTTTGGAGAGAAGGGGATGTGGTTAGGTTTAGGATGGGAAAGGGGGTTGGGTTTTAGGCAGGGGGAGGGGGTTAGGGTTAGGTGAGGGGAAGGAGGGGTTAAGGTTAGGAAAGGAAAAAGGGGGGGGGGGGTTATGGTTAGGTTTAGGGTAGGAATAGGGGCTGGGTTTTAGGTCGGGGGGGGGGGGGGAAATTGGTTAGGGTTAGGTAAGGGGAAGGAGGGGTTAGGGTTAGGAAAGGAAGGAGGGAGGATGGTTAGGTTTAGGGTGGGGAAGTGGGTGAGGGGGTAAGGAATTGGGGGGAAGAAGGAGAGAAGAAGGGGAGTAAAATATTTTTAATTTATAAAAAAGCTAAAATTATAAAATACGGAACGTCGCTGAGTATTGAGTTTTTTTATTAAAATTGTCTGAGTTGCGGTGAGGTTAAAAGCCCCCTACATTGAGCTGGTGGGGTTAGCCGTGTACTTAGGTGGCGATATTTAGTGCCCCTGGGTTGCAGCGTGCTGGGGAAGGAGTCCGTGTGTTGTGTGGTTCTCATCCCTCGCAGGTCTGGAAGGTCAGTGCCGACTGGGGTTGTTGGTGGCCCCCTGCCTGCTCGTTTTTTCCAGGTGTCCCTCTGGGTTAGTTTGGGAGCCTGGGAGGTCTCGGTAGGCCGGGGGGGAGGATCCTCTGCGTCCAACACCACCCGGACTGCCTCAGGGAGTGGTACTTCTGAGCCCGGGACAGTCCGGGATGGTGGGGTGGGGGGATGTTGTTGGGCTCCCCGTCGGCGCTGTCGTTCCCCTCCTGCCTTGCTTCGGGGGTGGTCCGGGATGGTCTCTGGACTGGCCCCCCTCTGGCCTGGTTGTGGTGGTTCCTCCTTCCTCTGCTGCGGCTCCTCGGTGCGGCTCCCCGTTGTTTGAGGTGGCCGCTGGTTCTCTTCTTGTTGAGGACTGGAGGCCGGCGGAGTGGAGGGGGCGTTTGCTGGGATGGGGGAGTCCGGCCAGAAGTTGGATACTGTTTTTATTGTATCCAGGGCCATCTGTATAGAGAGAGTGGTGAGACGTGGGCCAAATCTTTTTTTTGCTGTGGTTCGTGCTGCCTGCCAGGCTAGTGGTCTAAACGGTTGGAGCTCTTCAATTATTGTACTTAAATCATCCATGCTGTCATTATAATGTTGATTTAGTATTTTTAGGTTCTGCTCCATCCACTGAATCGTGTTCTGTCTGATCAGGTTTTTGATTTTATCATTTGGGCAGGCCGGTTTAATGAATTCTGTCAGTTGTTCGGTTTTCCTCCTCATTCCTGGTGGAATGGTGTGGTTCTCAATGGCTGCTTCAGTAATATTGGAGTGGTGCATCAGTTGGATGTATTTGAAATATAACCTTGTGCATCTGCGGTGTGTAAAACTGTCGTCTGTTCCCACTGATTGCTCAGGGCCCCGTGGTCCGGGTGGAGATTCCCTGTGGCCTCCCAGCTGGGTGGGCTGAGCCGTGCGGCAGTTGGTGCAATAAAACGCCATGGGGGTGATATCTCTCAAAAAAAGAAGAAAAGGGTTTTTTTTGTGTTAAGGTTTTCTTAAAAACAGAGAGGTGATAAGAGATTAAAATAAGGTTTTTAATGTAATGATTAAAATATTCTGCTCCAGTAAAAGCTACTTCCTCTCTTGTTTAAACAAGGAAAACTAGGAATAATAAAGCTTAAAAGTGGATTTAAATTATCAAAACAAATTTAAAAACCAGGGAGAGGAGAGAGGAAAACAGGAGATAAATTTTTAGAAACGGAAGTAATTAAATTAGACTCTTCTGCTCCCGGGATCTAAAAAGCAGGATTGGATAAAAGTTGTTAAAACCCTTTAGAAAGAAGGATGATTGTGTCCCAGAGGGGTTCAATCAAGGTGCCATTTTGCAGCCAACCTACAGTTTTACCATGCTTGCAGAGTAGGCCCAAAGCCTGCAGGGTAGGCCCAAAGCCTGCAGTCGGTTGTCCTGAAGATCGTCAGGTTGTTGCAAGGCTGCGGCTGAGTAGTCCTTTTGTTTGTAGCTGGTATCCTGGTAGGAGGTTGGAGCAGTGTTCTTTAAAAAGTCTTTGTATCCATCCTGAAAAATCCCATTCTGAGCTGAGAATAAAAAGTCTAAAATTGCAAATCCTTTAATCCCTAAAATTATTCCATAAAAACAAAGGAGGAGAGAGAAAAAAGGTTAAAAAAGGCCCGACGTTTCGCCTATCCGGCTTCTTCAGGGGCAAGGTGAGTCTGCATGTGTTGCTGGCTGCTTTTTGAAGGTCTTGTGGGGGGGGCCTGGACAGGAAGTTTGTCCTCTTACTCCCTGTTTGTAGTCCAGGTGCCTGTATGCCTTGGTAGGTTTGAAGTTGGCTCCCTCTAGTGGTCACCTCGTAGATTGCCCCTCTGGAAAGAATCAGAGCCTCAAAACAAACTGACTGAATAAAGGAAGGAAAGAGAGTTTAAGAAGAGAAATATAAAAGGTAATTAAATATCTGTAGGTTAAAAACACTTATTTATAGTGCTGGCTCTGGCAAGGTTAGGTTTGGGACAAAGGAGAGGAAGGCACGGACAACAGTACACCATATTTAAAAAGTGTTTCCTTGTGATATTTAAAATACATAGGTCCTTTTAAAAGAGGGTAGTTTCACCTCGGGTGTTCGTAAAAAGCGTCATATGTTTAAAAGGAGGTGGGTTCATCTATATTACCCCAAGTGGATGACTTTAAAAGGGAAAATAAAAGACTGACGTTTTTACAATAAAAGGTAAGAAAGAAAGAAATAAATAATTAAATAAATTAAGATAAAAGAGATATCACCCAAATTAAAATTGAACTCCGGATCCTAAAACAGTCGACGTTTGCCTGGTTTTGTTTAAAATTGATAAGTTACTGGGGCAGGGGTGAAACAAGGAGGAAGGGGGGGGGGGGGAAAGGGGGGGGGTGGTTTGGAGAGAAGGGGATGTGGTTAGGTTTAGGATGGGAAAGGGGGTTGGGTTTTAGGCAGGGGGAGGGGGTTAGGGTTAGGTGAGGGGAAGGAGGGGTTAAGGTTAGGAAAGGAAAAAGGGGGGGGGGGGTTATGGTTAGGTTTAGGGTAGGAATAGGGGCTGGGTTTTAGGTCGGGGGGGGGGGGGAAATTGGTTAGGGTTAGGTAAGGGGAAGGAGGGGTTAGGGTTAGGAAAGGAAGGAGGGAGGATGGTTAGGTTTAGGGTGGGGAAGTGGGTGAGGGGGTAAGGAATTGGGGGGAAGAAGGAGAGAAGAAGGGGAGTAAAATATTTTTAATTTATAAAAAAGCTAAAATTATAAAATACGGAACGTCGCTGAGTATTGAGTTTTTTTATTAAAATTGTCTGAGTTGCGGTGAGGTTAAAAGCCCCCTACATTGAGCTGGTGGGGTTAGCCGTGTACTTAGGTGGCGATATTTAGTGCCCCTGGGTTGCAGCGTGCTGGGGAAGGAGTCCGTGTGTTGTGTGGTTCTCATCCCTCGCAGGTCTGGAAGGTCAGTGCCGACTGGGGTTGTTGGTGGCCCCCTGCCTGCTCGTTTTTTCCAGGTGTCCCTCTGGGTTAGTTTGGGAGCCTGGGAGGTCTCGGTAGGCCGGGGGGGAGGATCCTCTGCGTCCAACACCACCCGGACTGCCTCAGGGAGTGGTACTTCTGAGCCCGGGACAGTCCGGGATGGTGGGGTGGGGGGATGTTGTTGGGCTCCCCGTCGGCGCTGTCGTTCCCCTCCTGCCTTGCTTCGGGGGTGGTCCGGGATGGTCTCTGGACTGGCCCCCCTCTGGCCTGGTTGTGGTGGTTCCTCCTTCCTCTGCTGCGGCTCCTCGGTGCGGCTCCCCGTTGTTTGAGGTGGCCGCTGGTTCTCTTCTTGTTGAGGACTGGAGGCCGGCGGAGTGGAGGGGGCGTTTGCTGGGATGGGGGAGTCCGGCCAGAAGTTGGATACTGTTTTTATTGTATCCAGGGCCATCTGTATAGAGAGAGTGGTGAGACGTGGGCCAAATCTTTTTTTTGCTGTGGTTCGTGCTGCCTGCCAGGCTAGTGGTCTAAACGGTTGGAGCTCTTCAATTATTGTACTTAAATCATCCATGCTGTCATTATAATGTTGATTTAGTATTTTTAGGTTCTGCTCCATCCACTGAATCGTGTTCTGTCTGATCAGGTTTTTGATTTTATCATTTGGGCAGGCCGGTTTAATGAATTCTGTCAGTTGTTCGGTTTTCCTCCTCATTCCTGGTGGAATGGTGTGGTTCTCAATGGCTGCTTCAGTAATATTGGAGTGGTGCATCAGTTGGATGTATTTGAAATATAACCTTGTGCATCTGCGGTGTGTAAAACTGTCGTCTGTTCCCACTGATTGCTCAGGGCCCCGTGGTCCGGGTGGAGATTCCCTGTGGCCTCCCAGCTGGGTGGGCTGAGCCGTGCGGCAGTTGGTGCAATAAAACGCCATGGGGGTGATATCTCTCAAAAAAAGAAGAAAAGGGTTTTTTTTGTGTTAAGGTTTTCTTAAAAACAGAGAGGTGATAAGAGATTAAAATAAGGTTTTTAATGTAATGATTAAAATATTCTGCTCCAGTAAAAGCTACTTCCTCTCTTGTTTAAACAAGGAAAACTAGGAATAATAAAGCTTAAAAGTGGATTTAAATTATCAAAACAAATTTAAAAACCAGGGAGAGGAGAGAGGAAAACAGGAGATAAATTTTTAGAAACGGAAGTAATTAAATTAGACTCTTCTGCTCCCGGGATCTAAAAAGCAGGATTGGATAAAAGTTGTTAAAACCCTTTAGAAAGAAGGATGATTGTGTCCCAGAGGGGTTCAATCAAGGTGCCATTTTGCAGCCAACCTACAGTTTTACCATGCTTGCAGAGTAGGCCCAAAGCCTGCAGGGTAGGCCCAAAGCCTGCAGTCGGTTGTCCTGAAGATCGTCAGGTTGTTGCAAGGCTGCGGCTGAGTAGTCCTTTTGTTTGTAGCTGGTATCCTGGTAGGAGGTTGGAGCAGTGTTCTTTAAAAAGTCTTTGTATCCATCCTGAAAAATCCCATTCTGAGCTGAGAATAAAAAGTCTAAAATTGCAAATCCTTTAATCCCTAAAATTATTCCATAAAAACAAAGGAGGAGAGAGAAAAAAGGTTAAAAAAGGCCCGACGTTTCGCCTATCCGGCTTCTTCAGGGGCAAGGTGAGTCTGCATGTGTTGCTGGCTGCTTTTTGAAGGTCTTGTGGGGGCGGTTTGAGGAAGTGGGAGGGGCCTGGACAGGAAGTTTGTCCTCTTACTCCCTGTTTGTAGTCCAGGTGCCTGTATGCCTTGGTAGGTTTGAAGTTGGCTCCCTCTAGTGGTCACCTCGTAGATTGCCCCTCTGGAAAGAATCAGAGCCTCAAAACAAACTGACTGAATAAAGGAAGGAAAGAGAGTTTAAGAAGAGAAATATAAAAGGTAATTAAATATCTGTAGGTTAAAAACACTTATTTATAGTGCTGGCTCTGGCAAGGTTAGGTTTGGGACAAAGGAGAGGAAGGCACGGGCAACAGTACACCATATTTAAAAAGTGTTTCCTTGTGATATTTAAAATACATAGGTCCTTTTAAAAGAGGGTAGTTTCACCTCGGGTGTTCGTAAAAAGCGTCATATGTTTAAAAGGAGGTGGGTTCATCTATATTACCCCAAGTGGATGACTTTAAAAGGGAAAATAAAAGACTGACGTTTTTACAATAAAAGGTAAGAAAGAAAGAAATAAATAATTAAATAAATTAAGATAAAAGAGATATCACCCAAATTAAAATTGAACTCCGGATCCTAAAACAGTCGACGTTTGCCTGGTTTTGTTTAAAATTGATAAGTTACTGGGGCAGGGGTGAAACAAGGAGGAAGGGGGGGGGGGGAAAGGGGGGGGGTGGTTTGGAGAGAAGGGGATGTGGTTAGGTTTAGGATGGGAAAGGGGGTTGGGTTTTAGGCAGGGGGAGGGGGTTAGGGTTAGGTGAGGGGAAGGAGGGGTTAAGGTTAGGAAAGGAAAAAGGGGGGGGGGGGTTATGGTTAGGTTTAGGGTAGGAATAGGGGCTGGGTTTTAGGTCGGGGGGGGGGGGGGAAATTGGTTAGGGTTAGGTAAGGGGAAGGAGGGGTTAGGGTTAGGAAAGGAAGGAGGGAGGATGGTTAGGTTTAGGGTGGGGAAGTGGGTGAGGGGGTAAGGAATTGGGGGGAAGAAGGAGAGAAGAAGGGGAGTAAAATATTTTTAATTTATAAAAAAGCTAAAATTATAAAATACGGAACGTCGCTGAGTATTGAGTTTTTTTATTAAAATTGTCTGAGTTGCGGTGAGGTTAAAAGCCCCCTACATTGAGCTGGTGGGGTTAGCCGTGTACTTAGGTGGCGATATTTAGTGCCCCTGGGTTGCAGCGTGCTGGGGAAGGAGTCCGTGTGTTGTGTGGTTCTCATCCCTCGCAGGTCTGGAAGGTCAGTGCCGACTGGGGTTGTTGGTGGCCCCCTGCCTGCTCGTTTTTTCCAGGTGTCCCTCTGGGTTAGTTTGGGAGCCTGGGAGGTCTCGGTAGGCCGGGGGGGAGGATCCTCTGCGTCCAACACCACCCGGACTGCCTCAGGGAGTGGTACTTCTGAGCCCGGGACAGTCCGGGATGGTGGGGTGGGGGGATGTTGTTGGGCTCCCCGTCGGCGCTGTCGTTCCCCTCCTGCCTTGCTTCGGGGGTGGTCCGGGATGGTCTCTGGACTGGCCCCCCTCTGGCCTGGTTGTGGTGGTTCCTCCTTCCTCTGCTGCGGCTCCTCGGTGCGGCTCCCCGTTGTTTGAGGTGGCCGCTGGTTCTCTTCTTGTTGAGGACTGGAGGCCGGCGGAGTGGAGGGGGCGTTTGCTGGGATGGGGGAGTCCGGCCAGAAGTTGGATACTGTTTTTATTGTATCCAGGGCCATCTGTATAGAGAGAGTGGTGAGACGTGGGCCAAATCTTTTTTTTGCTGTGGTTCGTGCTGCCTGCCAGGCTAGTGGTCTAAACGGTTGGAGCTCTTCAATTATTGTACTTAAATCATCCATGCTGTCATTATAATGTTGATTTAGTATTTTTAGGTTCTGCTCCATCCACTGAATCGTGTTCTGTCTGATCAGGTTTTTGATTTTATCATTTGGGCAGGCCGGTTTAATGAATTCTGTCAGTTGTTCGGTTTTCCTCCTCATTCCTGGTGGAATGGTGTGGTTCTCAATGGCTGCTTCAGTAATATTGGAGTGGTGCATCAGTTGGATGTATTTGAAATATAACCTTGTGCATCTGCGGTGTGTAAAACTGTCGTCTGTTCCCACTGATTGCTCAGGGCCCCGTGGTCCGGGTGGAGATTCCCTGTGGCCTCCCAGCTGGGTGGGCTGAGCCGTGCGGCAGTTGGTGCAATAAAACGCCATGGGGGTGATATCTCTCAAAAAAAGAAGAAAAGGGTTTTTTTTGTGTTAAGGTTTTCTTAAAAACAGAGAGGTGATAAGAGATTAAAATAAGGTTTTTAATGTAATGATTAAAATATTCTGCTCCAGTAAAAGCTACTTCCTCTCTTGTTTAAACAAGGAAAACTAGGAATAATAAAGCTTAAAAGTGGATTTAAATTATCAAAACAAATTTAAAAACCAGGGAGAGGAGAGAGGAAAACAGGAGATAAATTTTTAGAAACGGAAGTAATTAAATTAGACTCTTCTGCTCCCGGGATCTAAAAAGCAGGATTGGATAAAAGTTGTTAAAACCCTTTAGAAAGAAGGATGATTGTGTCCCAGAGGGGTTCAATCAAGGTGCCATTTTGCAGCCAACCTACAGTTTTACCATGCTTGCAGAGTAGGCCCAAAGCCTGCAGGGTAGGCCCAAAGCCTGCAGTCGGTTGTCCTGAAGATCGTCAGGTTGTTGCAAGGCTGCGGCTGAGTAGTCCTTTTGTTTGTAGCTGGTATCCTGGTAGGAGGTTGGAGCAGTGTTCTTTAAAAAGTCTTTGTATCCATCCTGAAAAATCCCATTCTGAGCTGAGAATAAAAAGTCTAAAATTGCAAATCCTTTAATCCCTAAAATTATTCCATAAAAACAAAGGAGGAGAGAGAAAAAAGGTTAAAAAAGGCCCGACGTTTCGCCTATCCGGCTTCTTCAGGGGCAAGGTGAGTCTGCATGTGTTGCTGGCTGCTTTTTGAAGGTCTTGTGGGGGCGGTTTGAGGAAGTGGGAGGGGCCTGGACAGGAAGTTTGTCCTCTTACTCCCTGTTTGTAGTCCAGGTGCCTGTATGCCTTGGTAGGTTTGAAGTTGGCTCCCTCTAGTGGTCACCTCGTAGATTGCCCCTCTGGAAAGAATCAGAGCCTCAAAACAAACTGACTGAATAAAGGAAGGAAAGAGAGTTTAAGAAGAGAAATATAAAAGGTAATTAAATATCTGTAGGTTAAAAACACTTATTTATAGTGCTGGCTCTGGCAAGGTTAGGTTTGGGACAAAGGAGAGGAAGGCACGGGCAACAGTACACCATATTTAAAAAGTGTTTCCTTGTGATATTTAAAATACATAGGTCCTTTTAAAAGAGGGTAGTTTCACCTCGGGTGTTCGTAAAAAGCGTCATATGTTTAAAAGGAGGTGGGTTCATCTATATTACCCCAAGTGGATGACTTTAAAAGGGAAAATAAAAGACTGACGTTTTTACAATAAAAGGTAAGAAAGAAAGAAATAAATAATTAAATAAATTAAGATAAAAGAGATATCACCCAAATTAAAATTGAACTCCGGATCCTAAAACAGTCGACGTTTGCCTGGTTTTGTTTAAAATTGATAAGTTACTGGGGCAGGGGTGAAACAAGGAGGAAGGGGGGGGGGGGAAAGGGGGGGGGTGGTTTGGAGAGAAGGGGATGTGGTTAGGTTTAGGATGGGAAAGGGGGTTGGGTTTTAGGCAGGGGGAGGGGGTTAGGGTTAGGTGAGGGGAAGGAGGGGTTAAGGTTAGGAAAGGAAAAAGGGGGGGGGGGGTTATGGTTAGGTTTAGGGTAGGAATAGGGGCTGGGTTTTAGGTCGGGGGGGGGGGGGGAAATTGGTTAGGGTTAGGTAAGGGGAAGGAGGGGTTAGGGTTAGGAAAGGAAGGAGGGAGGATGGTTAGGTTTAGGGTGGGGAAGTGGGTGAGGGGGTAAGGAATTGGGGGGAAGAAGGAGAGAAGAAGGGGAGTAAAATATTTTTAATTTATAAAAAAGCTAAAATTATAAAATACGGAACGTCGCTGAGTATTGAGTTTTTTTATTAAAATTGTCTGAGTTGCGGTGAGGTTAAAAGCCCCCTACATTGAGCTGGTGGGGTTAGCCGTGTACTTAGGTGGCGATATTTAGTGCCCCTGGGTTGCAGCGTGCTGGGGAAGGAGTCCGTGTGTTGTGTGGTTCTCATCCCTCGCAGGTCTGGAAGGTCAGTGCCGACTGGGGTTGTTGGTGGCCCCCTGCCTGCTCGTTTTTTCCAGGTGTCCCTCTGGGTTAGTTTGGGAGCCTGGGAGGTCTCGGTAGGCCGGGGGGGAGGATCCTCTGCGTCCAACACCACCCGGACTGCCTCAGGGAGTGGTACTTCTGAGCCCGGGACAGTCCGGGATGGTGGGGTGGGGGGATGTTGTTGGGCTCCCCGTCGGCGCTGTCGTTCCCCTCCTGCCTTGCTTCGGGGGTGGTCCGGGATGGTCTCTGGACTGGCCCCCCTCTGGCCTGGTTGTGGTGGTTCCTCCTTCCTCTGCTGCGGCTCCTCGGTGCGGCTCCCCGTTGTTTGAGGTGGCCGCTGGTTCTCTTCTTGTTGAGGACTGGAGGCCGGCGGAGTGGAGGGGGCGTTTGCTGGGATGGGGGAGTCCGGCCAGAAGTTGGATACTGTTTTTATTGTATCCAGGGCCATCTGTATAGAGAGAGTGGTGAGACGTGGGCCAAATCTTTTTTTTGCTGTGGTTCGTGCTGCCTGCCAGGCTAGTGGTCTAAACGGTTGGAGCTCTTCAATTATTGTACTTAAATCATCCATGCTGTCATTATAATGTTGATTTAGTATTTTTAGGTTCTGCTCCATCCACTGAATCGTGTTCTGTCTGATCAGGTTTTTGATTTTATCATTTGGGCAGGCCGGTTTAATGAATTCTGTCAGTTGTTCGGTTTTCCTCCTCATTCCTGGTGGAATGGTGTGGTTCTCAATGGCTGCTTCAGTAATATTGGAGTGGTGCATCAGTTGGATGTATTTGAAATATAACCTTGTGCATCTGCGGTGTGTAAAACTGTCGTCTGTTCCCACTGATTGCTCAGGGCCCCGTGGTCCGGGTGGAGATTCCCTGTGGCCTCCCAGCTGGGTGGGCTGAGCCGTGCGGCAGTTGGTGCAATAAAACGCCATGGGGGTGATATCTCTCAAAAAAAGAAGAAAAGGGTTTTTTTTGTGTTAAGGTTTTCTTAAAAACAGAGAGGTGATAAGAGATTAAAATAAGGTTTTTAATGTAATGATTAAAATATTCTGCTCCAGTAAAAGCTACTTCCTCTCTTGTTTAAACAAGGAAAACTAGGAATAATAAAGCTTAAAAGTGGATTTAAATTATCAAAACAAATTTAAAAACCAGGGAGAGGAGAGAGGAAAACAGGAGATAAATTTTTAGAAACGGAAGTAATTAAATTAGACTCTTCTGCTCCCGGGATCTAAAAAGCAGGATTGGATAAAAGTTGTTAAAACCCTTTAGAAAGAAGGATGATTGTGTCCCAGAGGGGTTCAATCAAGGTGCCATTTTGCAGCCAACCTACAGTTTTACCATGCTTGCAGAGTAGGCCCAAAGCCTGCAGGGTAGGCCCAAAGCCTGCAGTCGGTTGTCCTGAAGATCGTCAGGTTGTTGCAAGGCTGCGGCTGAGTAGTCCTTTTGTTTGTAGCTGGTATCCTGGTAGGAGGTTGGAGCAGTGTTCTTTAAAAAGTCTTTGTATCCATCCTGAAAAATCCCATTCTGAGCTGAGAATAAAAAGTCTAAAATTGCAAATCCTTTAATCCCTAAAATTATTCCATAAAAACAAAGGAGGAGAGAGAAAAAAGGTTAAAAAAGGCCCGACGTTTCGCCTATCCGGCTTCTTCAGGGGCAAGGTGAGTCTGCATGTGTTGCTGGCTGCTTTTTGAAGGTCTTGTGGGGGCGGTTTGAGGAAGTGGGAGGGGCCTGGACAGGAAGTTTGTCCTCTTACTCCCTGTTTGTAGTCCAGGTGCCTGTATGCCTTGGTAGGTTTGAAGTTGGCTCCCTCTAGTGGTCACCTCGTAGATTGCCCCTCTGGAAAGAATCAGAGCCTCAAAACAAACTGACTGAATAAAGGAAGGAAAGAGAGTTTAAGAAGAGAAATATAAAAGGTAATTAAATATCTGTAGGTTAAAAACACTTATTTATAGTGCTGGCTCTGGCAAGGTTAGGTTTGGGACAAAGGAGAGGAAGGCACGGGCAACAGTACACCATATTTAAAAAGTGTTTCCTTGTGATATTTAAAATACATAGGTCCTTTTAAAAGAGGGTAGTTTCACCTCGGGTGTTCGTAAAAAGCGTCATATGTTTAAAAGGAGGTGGGTTCATCTATATTACCCCAAGTGGATGACTTTAAAAGGGAAAATAAAAGACTGACGTTTTTACAATAAAAGGTAAGAAAGAAAGAAATAAATAATTAAATAAATTAAGATAAAAGAGATATCACCCAAATTAAAATTGAACTCCGGATCCTAAAACAGTCGACGTTTGCCTGGTTTTGTTTAAAATTGATAAGTTACTGGGGCAGGGGTGAAACAAGGAGGAAGGGGGGGGGGGGGGGAAAGGGGGGGGGTGGTTTGGAGAGAAGGGGATGTGGTTAGGTTTAGGATGGGAAAGGGGGTTGGGTTTTAGGCAGGGGGAGGGGGTTAGGGTTAGGTGAGGGGAAGGAGGGGTTAAGGTTAGGAAAGGAAAAAGGGGGGGGGGGGTTATGGTTAGGTTTAGGGTAGGAATAGGGGCTGGGTTTTAGGTCGGGGGGGGGGGGGGAAATTGGTTAGGGTTAGGTAAGGGGAAGGAGGGGTTAGGGTTAGGAAAGGAAGGAGGGAGGATGGTTAGGTTTAGGGTGGGGAAGTGGGTGAGGGGGTAAGGAATTGGGGGGAAGAAGGAGAGAAGAAGGGGAGTAAAATATTTTTAATTTATAAAAAAGCTAAAATTATAAAATACGGAACGTCGCTGAGTATTGAGTTTTTTTATTAAAATTGTCTGAGTTGCGGTGAGGTTAAAAGCCCCCTACATTGAGCTGGTGGGGTTAGCCGTGTACTTAGGTGGCGATATTTAGTGCCCCTGGGTTGCAGCGTGCTGGGGAAGGAGTCCGTGTGTTGTGTGGTTCTCATCCCTCGCAGGTCTGGAAGGTCAGTGCCGACTGGGGTTGTTGGTGGCCCCCTGCCTGCTCGTTTTTTCCAGGTGTCCCTCTGGGTTAGTTTGGGAGCCTGGGACGTCTCGGTAGGCCGGGGGGGAGGATCCTCTGCGTCCAACACCACCCGGACTGCCTCAGGGAGTGGTACTTCTGAGCCCGGGACAGTCCGGGATGGTGGGGTGGGGGGATGTTGTTGGGCTCCCCGTCGGCGCTGTCGTTCCCCTCCTGCCTTGCTTCGGGGGTGGTCCGGGATGGTCTCTGGACTGGCCCCCCTCTGGCCTGGTTGTGGTGGTTCCTCCTTCCTCTGCTGCGGCTCCTCGGTGCGGCTCCCCGTTGTTTGAGGTGGCCGCTGGTTCTCTTCTTGTTGAGGACTGGAGGCCGGCGGAGTGGAGGGGGCGTTTGCTGGGATGGGGGAGTCCGGCCAGAAGTTGGATACTGTTTTTATTGTATCCAGGGCCATCTGTATAGAGAGAGTGGTGAGACGTGGGCCAAATCTTTTTTTTGCTGTGGTTCGTGCTGCCTGCCAGGCTAGTGGTCTAAACGGTTGGAGCTCTTCAATTATTGTACTTAAATCATCCATGCTGTCATTATAATGTTGATTTAGTATTTTTAGGTTCTGCTCCATCCACTGAATCGTGTTCTGTCTGATCAGGTTTTTGATTTTATCATTTGGGCAGGCCGGTTTAATGAATTCTGTCAGTTGTTCGGTTTTCCTCCTCATTCCTGGTGGAATGGTGTGGTTCTCAATGGCTGCTTCAGTAATATTGGAGTGGTGCATCAGTTGGATGTATTTGAAATATAACCTTGTGCATCTGCGGTGTGTAAAACTGTCGTCTGTTCCCACTGATTGCTCAGGGCCCCGTGGTCCGGGTGGAGATTCCCTGTGGCCTCCCAGCTGGGTGGGCTGAGCCGTGCGGCAGTTGGTGCAATAAAACGCCATGGGGGTGATATCTCTCAAAAAAAGAAGAAAAGGGTTTTTTTTGTGTTAAGGTTTTCTTAAAAACAGAGAGGTGATAAGAGATTAAAATAAGGTTTTTAACCCTTGTATTATGTTAAGGGTCAATTTGACCCATTTCAGTTTTTGAGTTGACGAAAACATTGGTTCCCTTTTTTTTTTCTTCATGAAATTTTGTGACTTTTCCTCATCTAGGGTCATCAACAGGTGTGTAAAATTTGGAGTCTTTGAGGTGTAGTGGAATGTCTGTGCAGAGTTTACATACAAAGATGATGTTGCGGGTCATTTTGACCCGGACACTTTAATGTGGGTAAGGAGCTGTTCACATCCAATATACACCTGTCTCTTTGATGTACTTTGTTTTGACTGCCTCTGAATAGCCATTTAGAGAGCAGAGATCCAGGTTTCTGTAGGGGAGGAACTTTCTCTCCCTTCTCCTTGTCACTTTTCTCATGTCATTTCTTTGACGAACACACCAACAATGAGCTCCAGGAGATTTACCGCTGAAGAAGCTTTATCACAGATTTTGAACTGGGATTGTGATGCAGAGGAAGAGATTTCAGAGACAGAGGATCTTTCAGAGACTGAGGACCATGTTATTGATGATCCTGATTGTCAATTTTCCTACGATGATGAGGATTCCGAAGATGAGTCTCCCGCCATCTCTCCATCAGATGAAAACCAGGACTGCAGCAATCCTCATCTACAGACAGGACATGGACATCTAAAGACGGTAATATAAACTGGTCAACATCACCACACCAAAGCCGAGTCAGACTGTCATCGTCGAATGTTATCAAAATGACTCCCGGTCCAACAAGATTTGCTATCACACGAGCTGATGATATTCAATCAGCATTTCAGCTCTTCATATCCCCACCGATAGAGAAGATCATACTGGACATGACCAACTTGGAGGGGAGGCGTGTATTTCAAGAGAAATGGAAGCCACTGGATCAGACTGACTTGCATGCTTACATCTTTCGAGCAACAATGTCTTTGGAGACATTTCACATGATATCTCGTGTGATCCGATTTGACAACCGTGACACCAGAGCTGGTCGACGTGAAAAAGACAAACTCGCTACAATCACAGATGTATGGGATAAGTGGGTCGAAATTCTACCTTTGTTGCACAATCCTGGTCCCCATGTGACTGTAGATGAGCACCTTGTCCCATTCAGGGGGCGCTGTCCTTTCCGACAGTACATGGCCAACAAGCCTGCCAAGTATGGCATCAAGATATGGGCAGCCTGTGACGCAAAATCAAGCTATGCAAGGAATATTGCAGGTGTACCCTGGAAAGTTGCCTGGAGAAGCATCTGAAAAGAATCAAGGGAGGCATGTGGTGCTGGAGATGAGTGAAGGGCTGCAAGGTCATAACATGACATGTGACAAGTTCTTTACATCCTACCGCCTTGGAGATGAACTTCAGAAGAGAAAGCTGACTATGTTGGGAACAATGAGAAGAAATAAGCCAGAACTTCCCAGGTCATCTAACAAACCTGCTGTGGATCCAGTGGATCCAGGTGTAAAGAAACCGAAAAGATGCCAGGTCTGTCCCGCTCGAGAGGACAGCAAAACATGTACCTCCTTTGTGAAATGCAAGAATTACATCTGCAGGAAGCACAGTTACATTCTGTCCATCATGTGGAAAACGTTGGATATGTTGGACAGAAAAAATCTGATCAAGCGGGGCAAGTTAAATAAAAAAAGAGAAATGTGTTTGCGAAAAGAGAAAAACTTTAAATAGTCCCTAAATATAGAGTTGAAATTGAAAATGTATTGTATGTCACTTTTCCAAATGTTTATATAATCTTAAATAAAGTTAGTTTTGGTTGAACCTTGTTTTTTGACTGTTTGAGTGGATTTACACGGTCCGGGTCAAAATGACCCGCAACATAACCAATGTAATTTTTTTTCAACATAATACAAGGGTTAATGTAATGATTAAAATATTCTGCTCCAGTAAAAGCTACTTCCTCTCTTGTTTAAACAAGGAAAACTAGGAATAATAAAGCTTAAAAGTGGATTTAAATTATCAAAACAAATTTAAAAACCAGGGAGAGGAGAGAGGAAAACAGGAGATAAATTTTTAGAAACGGAAGTAATTAAATTAGACTCTTCTGCTCCCGGGATCTAAAAAGCAGGATTGGATAAAAGTTGTTAAAACCCTTTAGAAAGAAGGATGATTGTGTCCCAGAGGGGTTCAATCAAGGTGCCATTTTGCAGCCAACCTACAGTTTTACCATGCTTGCAGAGTAGGCCCAAAGCCTGCAGGGTAGGCCCAAAGCCTGCAGTCGGTTGTCCTGAAGATCGTCAGGTTGTTGCAAGGCTGCGGCTGAGTAGTCCTTTTGTTTGTAGCTGGTATCCTGGTAGGAGGTTGGAGCAGTGTTCTTTAAAAAGTCTTTGTATCCATCCTGAAAAATCCCATTCTGAGCTGAGAATAAAAAGTCTAAAATTGCAAATCCTTTAATCCCTAAAATTATTCCATAAAAACAAAGGAGGAGAGAGAAAAAAGGTTAAAAAAGGCCCGACGTTTCGCCTATCCGGCTTCTTCAGGGGCAAGGTGAGTCTGCATGTGTTGCTGGCTGCTTTTTGAAGGTCTTGTGGGGGCGGTTTGAGGAAGTGGGAGGGGCCTGGACAGGAAGTTTGTCCTCTTACTCCCTGTTTGTAGTCCAGGTGCCTGTATGCCTTGGTAGGTTTGAAGTTGGCTCCCTCTAGTGGTCACCTCGTAGATTGCCCCTCTGGAAAGAATCAGAGCCTCAAAACAAACTGACTGAATAAAGGAAGGAAAGAGAGTTTAAGAAGAGAAATATAAAAGGTAATTAAATATCTGTAGGTTAAAAACACTTATTTATAGTGCTGGCTCTGGCAAGGTTAGGTTTGGGACAAAGGAGAGGAAGGCACGGGCAACAGTACACCATATTTAAAAAGTGTTTCCTTGTGATATTTAAAATACATAGGTCCTTTTAAAAGAGGGTAGTTTCACCTCGGGTGTTCGTAAAAAGCGTCATATGTTTAAAAGGAGGTGGGTTCATCTATATTACCCCAAGTGGATGACTTTAAAAGGGAAAATAAAAGACTGACGTTTTTACAATAAAAGGTAAGAAAGAAAGAAATAAATAATTAAATAAATTAAGATAAAAGAGATATCACCCAAATTAAAATTGAACTCCGGATCCTAAAACAGTCGACGTTTGCCTGGTTTTGTTTAAAATTGATAAGTTACTGGGGCAGGGGTGAAACAAGGAGGAAGGGGGGGGGGGGAAAGGGGGGGGGTGGTTTGGAGAGAAGGGGATGTGGTTAGGTTTAGGATGGGAAAGGGGGTTGGGTTTTAGGCAGGGGGAGGGGGTTAGGGTTAGGTGAGGGGAAGGAGGGGTTAAGGTTAGGAAAGGAAAAAGGGGGGGGGGGGTTATGGTTAGGTTTAGGGTAGGAATAGGGGCTGGGTTTTAGGTCGGGGGGGGGGGGGGAAATTGGTTAGGGTTAGGTAAGGGGAAGGAGGGGTTAGGGTTAGGAAAGGAAGGAGGGAGGATGGTTAGGTTTAGGGTGGGGAAGTGGGTGAGGGGGTAAGGAATTGGGGGGAAGAAGGAGAGAAGAAGGGGAGTAAAATATTTTTAATTTATAAAAAAGCTAAAATTATAAAATACGGAACGTCGCTGAGTATTGAGTTTTTTTATTAAAATTGTCTGAGTTGCGGTGAGGTTAAAAGCCCCCTACATTGAGCTGGTGGGGTTAGCCGTGTACTTAGGTGGCGATATTTAGTGCCCCTGGGTTGCAGCGTGCTGGGGAAGGAGTCCGTGTGTTGTGTGGTTCTCATCCCTCGCAGGTCTGGAAGGTCAGTGCCGACTGGGGTTGTTGGTGGCCCCCTGCCTGCTCGTTTTTTCCAGGTGTCCCTCTGGGTTAGTTTGGGAGCCTGGGAGGTCTCGGTAGGCCGGGGGGGAGGATCCTCTGCGTCCAACACCACCCGGACTGCCTCAGGGAGTGGTACTTCTGAGCCCGGGACAGTCCGGGATGGTGGGGTGGGGGGATGTTGTTGGGCTCCCCGTCGGCGCTGTCGTTCCCCTCCTGCCTTGCTTCGGGGGTGGTCCGGGATGGTCTCTGGACTGGCCCCCCTCTGGCCTGGTTGTGGTGGTTCCTCCTTCCTCTGCTGCGGCTCCTCGGTGCGGCTCCCCGTTGTTTGAGGTGGCCGCTGGTTCTCTTCTTGTTGAGGACTGGAGGCCGGCGGAGTGGAGGGGGCGTTTGCTGGGATGGGGGAGTCCGGCCAGAAGTTGGATACTGTTTTTATTGTATCCAGGGCCATCTGTATAGAGAGAGTGGTGAGACGTGGGCCAAATCTTTTTTTTGCTGTGGTTCGTGCTGCCTGCCAGGCTAGTGGTCTAAACGGTTGGAGCTCTTCAATTATTGTACTTAAATCATCCATGCTGTCATTATAATGTTGATTTAGTATTTTTAGGTTCTGCTCCATCCACTGAATCGTGTTCTGTCTGATCAGGTTTTTGATTTTATCATTTGGGCAGGCCGGTTTAATGAATTCTGTCAGTTGTTCGGTTTTCCTCCTCATTCCTGGTGGAATGGTGTGGTTCTCAATGGCTGCTTCAGTAATATTGGAGTGGTGCATCAGTTGGATGTATTTGAAATATAACCTTGTGCATCTGCGGTGTGTAAAACTGTCGTCTGTTCCCACTGATTGCTCAGGGCCCCGTGGTCCGGGTGGAGATTCCCTGTGGCCTCCCAGCTGGGTGGGCTGAGCCGTGCGGCAGTTGGTGCAATAAAACGCCATGGGGGTGATATCTCTCAAAAAAAGAAGAAAAGGGTTTTTTTTGTGTTAAGGTTTTCTTAAAAACAGAGAGGTGATAAGAGATTAAAATAAGGTTTTTAATGTAATGATTAAAATATTCTGCTCCAGTAAAAGCTACTTCCTCTCTTGTTTAAACAAGGAAAACTAGGAATAATAAAGCTTAAAAGTGGATTTAAATTATCAAAACAAATTTAAAAACCAGGGAGAGGAGAGAGGAAAACAGGAGATAAATTTTTAGAAACGGAAGTAATTAAATTAGACTCTTCTGCTCCCGGGATCTAAAAAGCAGGATTGGATAAAAGTTGTTAAAACCCTTTAGAAAGAAGGATGATTGTGTCCCAGAGGGGTTCAATCAAGGTGCCATTTTGCAGCCAACCTACAGTTTTACCATGCTTGCAGAGTAGGCCCAAAGCCTGCAGGGTAGGCCCAAAGCCTGCAGTCGGTTGTCCTGAAGATCGTCAGGTTGTTGCAAGGCTGCGGCTGAGTAGTCCTTTTGTTTGTAGCTGGTATCCTGGTAGGAGGTTGGAGCAGTGTTCTTTAAAAAGTCTTTGTATCCATCCTGAAAAATCCCATTCTGAGCTGAGAATAAAAAGTCTAAAATTGCAAATCCTTTAATCCCTAAAATTATTCCATAAAAACAAAGGAGGAGAGAGAAAAAAGGTTAAAAAAGGCCCGACGTTTCGCCTATCCGGCTTCTTCAGGGGCAAGGTGAGTCTGCATGTGTTGCTGGCTGCTTTTTGAAGGTCTTGTGGGGGCGGTTTGAGGAAGTGGGAGGGGCCTGGACAGGAAGTTTGTCCTCTTACTCCCTGTTTGTAGTCCAGGTGCCTGTATGCCTTGGTAGGTTTGAAGTTGGCTCCCTCTAGTGGTCACCTCGTAGATTGCCCCTCTGGAAAGAATCAGAGCCTCAAAACAAACTGACTGAATAAAGGAAGGAAAGAGAGTTTAAGAAGAGAAATATAAAAGGTAATTAAATATCTGTAGGTTAAAAACACTTATTTATAGTGCTGGCTTTGGCAAGGTTAGGTTTGGGACAAAGGAGAGGAAGGCACGGGCAACAGTACACCATATTTAAAAAGTGTTTCCTTGTGATATTTAAAATACATAGGTCCTTTTAAAAGAGGGTAGTTTCACCTCGGGTGTTCGTAAAAAGCGTCATATGTTTAAAAGGAGGTGGGTTCATCTATATTACCCCAAGTGGATGACTTTAAAAGGGAAAATAAAAGACTGACGTTTTTACAATAAAAGGTAAGAAAGAAAGAAATAAATAATTAAATAAATTAAGATAAAAGAGATATCACCCAAATTAAAATTGAACTCCGGATCCTAAAACAGTCGACGTTTGCCTGGTTTTGTTTAAAATTGATAAGTTACTGGGGCAGGGGTGAAACAAGGAGGAAGGGGGGGGGGGGAAAGGGGGGGGGTGGTTTGGAGAGAAGGGGATGTGGTTAGGTTTAGGATGGGAAAGGGGGTTGGGTTTTAGGCAGGGGGAGGGGGTTAGGGTTAGGTGAGGGGAAGGAGGGGTTAAGGTTAGGAAAGGAAAAAGGGGGGGGGGGTTATGGTTAGGTTTAGGGTAGGAATAGGGGCTGGGTTTTAGGTCGGGGGGGGGGGGGAAATTGGTTAGGGTTAGGTAAGGGGAAGGAGGGGTTAGGGTTAGGAAAGGAAGGAGGGAGGATGGTTAGGTTTAGGGTGGGGAAGTGGGTGAGGGGGTAAGGAATTGGGGGGAAGAAGGAGAGAAGAAGGGGAGTAAAATATTTTTAATTTATAAAAAAGCTAAAATTATAAAATACGGAACGTCGCTGAGTATTGAGTTTTTTTATTAAAATTGTCTGAGTTGCGGTGAGGTTAAAAGCCCCCTACATTGAGCTGGTGGGGTTAGCCGTGTACTTAGGTGGCGATATTTAGTGCCCCTGGGTTGCAGCGTGCTGGGGAAGGAGTCCGTGTGTTGTGTGGTTCTCATCCCTCGCAGGTCTGGAAGGTCAGTGCCGACTGGGGTTGTTGGTGGCCCCCTGCCTGCTCGTTTTTTCCAGGTGTCCCTCTGGGTTAGTTTGGGAGCCTGGGAGGTCTCGGTAGGCCGGGGGGGAGGATCCTCTGCGTCCAACACCACCCGGACTGCCTCAGGGAGTGGTACTTCTGAGCCCGGGACAGTCCGGGATGGTGGGGTGGGGGGATGTTGTTGGGCTCCCCGTCGGGTAGGGTTAGGGTTAGGGTTAGGGTTAGGGTTAGGGTTAGGGTTAGGGTTAGGGTTAGGGTTAGGGTTAGGGTTAGGGTTAGGGTTAGGGTTAGGGTTAGGGTTAGGGTTAGGGTTAGGGTTAGGTTTGGAACATGATTTGGAGAAAGGCATTGGCAACAGACTCTTTTTTTAAAAAAAATATTTCTACTGTAATTTACAAAAGAGCAACTAGTGACCCCAGAAAAGTTTTTGTTAAAAGAAAGGTGTATGAAGTAAGTGATATGAATTTAAATGAATGTGTCCCCAGGTTTTTAAAAAAAAGTAAATAAAATAAATTAAAATAAAATAAAGTAGAATAAATTAGAATTGAGGATTCCTCATAGTGTGTGTGAAAGATGATGTAAATGTGAAGTAGAAGGGGTAGGAGAGTAGGAAAGTAGGAGCCCAAAGTTGCTTTGTAGTTTGTTTCTGAGGAGCCACTGCCGTTGAGAATTTTCTTTATGTTGGGCAATGGCTCCCTCTTGAGGATTTAAAGGAGCATAGCGGAGGAGAAGATTTAACACCCGCCCGGATCCTGATGCGCTGGGGATTAAGGTGAAAGGTACGTGGAAGAAGAGTGGGGGGAGTGATTGGAAGGAAGCGGAGGGGGGGGGGGGGGGGGGGGGGGGTTTGGGAGGGTTTGGTTAAGGTTAGGTATGGGGAGTGGGGATAGTTAGGGTTGGGAAGGGGGAATGGGAGGGGGGACGAAAAAATAAAAATGGGGGGGGGGGGGGTTGGGGGGTTTTGGGTTAGGTATGGGGAGTGGGAATGGTTAGGGTTAGGCATGAGGAGTGGGAGTGGTTAGGGTTAGGTATGGGGAGTGGGGATGGTTAGGGTTAGGAAGGGGGAATGGGAGGGGGGATGGGAAAATAAAAAGGGGGGGGGGGTTTGGGTAAGGTATGGGGAGTGGGAATGGTTAGGGTTAGGCATGGGGAGTGGGAGTGATTAGGGTTAGGAAGGGGGAAGGGAGGGGGGAACGGGAAATTGAGGGAAGGGGGGGGGGGGGGGTTTGGTTAGGGTTAGGTATGGGGAGTGGGGATGGTTAGGGTTAGGAAGGGGGAATGGGAGGGGGGATGGGAAAATAAAAAGGGGGGGGGGGGGGTTGGGTAAGGTATGGGGAGTGGGAATGGTTAGGGTTAGGCATGGGGAGTGGGAGTGATTAGGGTTAGGAAGGGGGAAGGGAGGGGGGATGGGAAAATAAAAAGGGGGGGGGGTTGGGTAAGGTATGGGGAGTGGGAATGGTTAGGGTTAGGCATGGGGAGTGGGAGTGATTAGGGTTAGGAAGGGGGAAGGGAGGGGGGAACGGGAGATTTGGGGGGGGGGGGGGGGGGGGTTTGGTTAGGGTTAGGTATGGGGAGTGGGAATGGTTAGGGTTAGGTGAAGGAATTGGGAAGGGTAATAGGAAGGGAAGGAAGGGGGGGGGGGGGGGGGGGGGGTTGGGGTTCGTTTAGTGCAAGGGAAGGAGCCAGAACCTTATTGTCCAGGCAACTGTAAAACATAGTAAATAATTAATAAACATTCCAACTAATGCAGTTCAATTCCCATATACAAAAAAGTCACAAGCAGTGAGAAAACATTCCATGTCAACAGTGCATATGATACATGTTGCCTGTTCTACTCGGTTCTGGCTCCTGAGTCTTTGACCAATCAGAAGGGAAATGGTCAATTCCTCATTATTCTTTTAATATTTTGTTAAAAGGGGCCTGGCATAGGGCCATAAAGTGCTTCAGTTGGTGACTATAAATATAGAAATATATAGATATTCAAGAGCAATCTGGGTTCTAACAGTAAAGCCGACGTCTGGTCCTACTTTGATTTATTTTGAAGAAAAAAATTCACACATTTTGTCAGTATCAAACAAAGAAAATATAAGTCAGTTAGTCACTTCAATATGTCGCAGAGCTTTATTTAAAACTGTTTGAAATTCAAGAGGAGGAGAGGTCGGCTTTGTTTTTTTTAAAACCAAAAAGGGGGGGGGGGATTTATTCAAATCGTAATTTCACAATTTGTAAGGGTAATTTCATATATTAAATTTTTTGACCAGGCTGAATAAATATACAAAAAAATTTTTTTTATAAAAAGGTTAATCAATTTTAAACTTTTGTTTTTTTTGGCTAAGCTCCGGGCTGGTGCAAGATTTCACCTCTCTATTAAGGAAAGGCAATTAAAAGAGGGAAAAAAAAGGGGGGAAGGTGAGAAAAGGTGGTTTCAGGGTCCAGAAGAAACAACTTTAGGCTACTTTAAAGATTTCCCTTTCTTTCTCTAGGGGCCCGATCTTTCATTTAGGCCCAGAGGGGAAACGGTCTCTAATTTCTGGATCCATACTTTTTCTCTGTGTTTCCTTTGTCCTGTGGACCAGTTGGTATTCTGCTCCACAACTCTATAAACGAGGCAGTGAGCCCCTACTTCCTGGAAGTGTTTATGGAGGGAATTGACCCCTTTGTTATTCCGGATGAGGTACAGGTGTTGGGACATCCTGGTTCGGATGGAATTTCTGGATTCTCCCACATATATCCTGTTGCAATGTTTGCATTCTATGGTGTAAATTATATTGTAGGAGTGTATAGACCAGTTGGTTATTGTGGGCAGTCCTTTGCCTGATAACGTATTGAAGATGTAGGGGGGTGAGTTGTGGTTTATTGGAGGAGAAGTGATTCTGTTTGCCGGTTTGTACTGGGAGTGAACCAGGATGTCCGCCAAGTTTTTATTTCTTTTGTAAGCTGTAATCATCTTGTATTGTCCGGTTTGAGATTTGGAGTGCTGAAGTTGTTGAAAACTGTTGCGGAGGCCCTGGTTAAACGGATGTAATTGTTGGTGATATGTGGTAACAAAAGGTACCAGCAGGGGGCTCCCCTCGGTTCGCCTAGACGGAGTTGGTCCCAAGAGGCTTCCGTGAACTTCCGCCTTGATTCCCCGAAGGAGGCGTTTGGAGTAACCCCTGGGTCCTAGTGCTTTAAATAACACTGCTGTAGCTGCCTCTGCGTCTTTCTGGTGCGTACATATTTTGTGAAATCTGATTAGTTGGGATTTGATGATCCCCCGGAATGTATGTTTGGGGTGGTAACTCTTTTTATGAAGTAGTGTGTGTCTGTCTGTTTCTTTGAAAAATACTTTGGTGCCCAATTCCTTAGTAGAGTGTTTGATATTGTGAAAATAAACTGTAGTGTCCAGATATTCGATATGTGAGGATTGTTTGTTATGTTTGATTTTGATGTTGGGGTGGTGTGTGTTGAGGGTGTGGAGGAAATGTTGGAATGAATCCTCTGACTTGCACCATAACCCAAATATGTCATCCAAGTAACGTAGATAAAGAAGGGGGCGTTCCTTGCATTTTAATAGGGCCGTCCGCTCCCACTCCGCCATATATATGTCGGCATATGCTGGGGAATATTTCCGGCCCATCGCACATCCGCATACTTGAAGATACCACTGGTTGTTGAAAATAAAATCATTGCGAGTAAGAGTAACCTGCAGCATTTCATAGATAATTTCATCCGGGCGGTCGGGGTCTGGATATTGTTGAAAGACCTTCCTGATGGCCTCCAGACCCAGGCTGGTGTCAATGTTTGTGTATAAGGAGGTGATGTCTATGGTAAAAAGAAAAGTCCCCTCTGGGACGCTGAGTTGTCGGAGTTTGTTAACAAAATCATATGTGTCTTTAATATAACTCGGGTGTTGTTTTGATAATGGATTGATGTAGTAATCTATGTATTCTGCTAACCTATAGGTCTCCGAGCCGCAGTCGCTGACAATTGGACGTCCCGGGGGGATTTTAAAAGGTACGGTCCAGGTGTCCGGAGTTTTATGGATTTTAGGTAGTAAATAAAAGCAGCGAGGACGTGGCGAAGCTGGTCCCAGCAGATAGTACATTTGTTTGGCTGAGATAAATTTGTTGTCATATAAAGACCTCACCATGGGTCGAATGAGTGAGGCTGTAATAGGCTGTAACGGTGTTTGTAAAGGTACATAGTATTTGAGGTCATTTAGTTGCCTGGTGGCCTCCAGAAAGTAATCGTGTCTGTTCTGGATTACCACTTGGCCTCCCTTATCTGCTGGTTTGATAATAATATCTTTCCTTTTTTTCAGGATGTCCAAGGCCTTTTGTTGGTCCTCTGTAATATTAGGAGGACGTCCCCGGGGAATTACCAAGTGAGATAGGGTGTTTTTGTCTCTTTGGATAAGCTCCCGGAGGGGTTTCGAGAGAGCCTCATCTGGGGGTTCCCAGTTTGATTGTTCAGTGAAAGGTAAGTGATTGTATTCTGTTCCTTCGAAGTATTCCATGATTTTTAGCCTTCTGTGAAAGAGGTGAACCTCTTTGCGTAGTTCTAGCAGTTTCGGAGGTTTGGGTGTGGGTATAAAGGTTAATCCTTTTTCCAGAAGTTCCTGTTGTGAGACACTTATGTTATGGCTTGATAGATTTGTAACATTAGAGTTACTGGGGGCACTATATTGATTCGGCTCCCCTCCTACTAGTTTAACTGTGACAGCCAGTGATTTAAAATGGTGTTTGCCGTTTCGCAGGTCCAATGCACTGGGTCTGTTGTTTCGGTTTTGAAGACGTCTGCCTTAATGTCTGTTAAGAAATTGTGTTTCTTTACTATGTGTTCGTTCAGGGCCATGAGGCACTGTATTTGACCCTTCTCTAATTCAGGGCTGTAATTGAGTAATGGAACGAGGGAAATAGCTGCCGGGAAGATTCGTTCGATCTGATTGAGGCACGCGTTTAAATGCTTTGCCACCGTTAATGGTCGTAGTCTTTTCAGGCAGTCATTTAAGCCCACTGACAATACAACCGTTTCAACTCTATTGTCTGGGGTTAGTTTTTCCAAAACTTTTTTAATGTGATGGAGCTGTGCTCCTGGAAAGCTGTCCACTTGGATTTTGGGATGTGTAAACGACGTTAGTCGTGCCAGATTGGAATCCCCAATGATTAGAACAGGCTTAGTTATTTCCAGTTCCCAGTTTTTAATTTTTTGTGCAGTATGACAATGAATTACAGGTTCAGACCTCCGGGGGGTGGGGGGGCTGGGTCGCCCAACGGGGGGCGAGTGGTTCAAGTTAGACTCAGACTGGCACGGTGAAGTGGTGAGTTCGTCCGTCGTTCCATCAGTCGTAATCAGTTGTGCTAACCCCGGGTCCTCGTGGACTGGTGTACATGGGTGTCTTTTGCCACCGCTTGGTCCCGCCCCCTGCGCATCATATCGCAGTGTTGGAGAATCTGGAGTTGGAGGCAAGGTGTCTGGATTAGAGTCTGTCAAGGTAAGTATTTGTAATTCGGAGCTTGCCACAATAACATTACTGTATACTGCTTTTACTGTGTGTTCCTTTGTATTCTGCCCCGGGTGTGTCATAAGATGCTCCTCGGGGAGTACAAGGTCCAGCTCGGGCCCGGCCGGTGCAATCCCAAGTTCTGATATGGTGGGTTCACCTGTTTGGTTGGCCTGTTGTTGTTTGTCCTCTTCCCTGGGAAAGGTGGATGTTTTTTGTAGGAAATTTGCATCGTTCTTGTCGAAATCTCCTACGTCCAGTGGTTCCCTCACCCTGGGGGAGTTAGCTGGTCCTGTACCGAAGATTGCTTCCCGGTGGTTGGAAAATGGATCCCCAATCGGGAGGAGTGTCTGCTGAAGTTCTGCTGTAACTCGGGAGGGAGGGCAGGAACTGGGTTCCGGAGAGATAAATAGAGATTGTGAACCAATATTCTGTCCCATGTGAGACTTACATGATTCCAAGGTTTCACTGTTTCTGTGTATTTGTGCTGTTATTGTTACGGAAGGTGGCACTGGAAATACTGCAATTTCTTTGATGTTTGTATGGTTCTTACTTTTCCTGTCCCTATGCAGATTACTGCGCTGGGGACGTGGGGAAGCTGCACCGACGGAAAGGAGGGGGTCCTCTTCCCGTGTTGCTGGAAGGGTGGGGAAGTTTTCCTCCGTAAGTGCCACCTGTGGGTTTGCAGCCATTGGAAGAGAAGGAGAATGAGGACAACCAGGGGCACCATGTTTTAGTATGGATTCAAATTCTGTCACTGAGCTGTCTGTTAGTCTTCTACCATATCGTTGTTTGGCCCATTGTAGGGCCTTGCTAAAAGCTTCAGGTTCAAAAGTCATTATTTCTGTGAGGAGGTCGGCCAGCGTGGTGTCATAATGTTCCCTTAAGGTGGCGAGGTTTGCCTCCATCCAGTTCTGTGTATTTAGTTTTATTCTGTTGAGGGTTCTTTCATTCGGGCATGCAGGCTTGATAAAGGCCGCCAGTTTCTCAGTTTTTTTCTTCATACCTGCTGGTAATATTTTTGTCTCCTTAGCTGTGGTTAAAACTTCTGCGTGATGTAGGGTTTGAAGAATCTTAAAATACCGTTTAGTACTGCTTAAGTTAGCCGCCCTGTTCCGGACATCTGGACCAGATGTGGGTGTTTTGTCTTGGGGCCCAGGCGGGCGTTCTGAGCGGTCTTCCCGCCCCTGCGTTGACAAGGCTGAAAACCTATTGCGTAAAGGGATAGACATAATATCAGAGTATTTTTTTGGGGGGAGGAAACCTTTTGCCTCCAGGTGAGTAGAGAATTAATTATCAACCCTGAAAAGTTTCTGACTAATAAATTTGATGGTGGATTAAAAGGGGATAAGAAAGTAGTCTAAAATTGGGAGTGCATGAATTGGAATGACACAGAAAGAAGGAGGAGAAATAAAAACCGTTGACCTGTGGTTATAGGTTGAGGTGGCAGGTGTGTTCAAGAAGAGTTTTTAAACAAGAAAATCAAAAGCAATCATAGTAATAAGAATCCTCATCAAGGGAGAACAGGAAGAAGTTAATCACAGTACTGACTTAACCAGCTTATGCGTGGGGTTTCTTTTTTTCAAAGAAAACAACAAATTGTACCGTCAGATTGTTGGATTTTTTAAGGCCACATACATGCATCAGAGTTTTGCTCGACGCCCGAGTCCTGCAGGCCGGCTTCTACGGGCGGGGTCCTTCCGGATGTTTGAGGCCTGTAAAAATTTGTCAATGCACACTCACACACTGTAGTCCTTTCTTGTCCCCTTTGTTTCTAGGGGTGAGGTAGGTCTCCTTCGAGGATTGGGGGACCCCGGGGGGGTGTCGTTGGAACTCCTCTCTTCCGGCTGTGGAGATGATAGTCCACTCGCAGCGTATCCGACAAAGAATTCTGTGCCAAGCTGGCTTTGTGTGAATGTAGGGCCTAGTCCCTTTGAAAAAACAATATGTGGTCCAAAGAATAAAAAGGAAAAAAGGAAAAATCGCAAAATATAGCGAAAGAGAAAACACAAGTTGAAAATAAAGGGTAAAAAAAGAAGGGGGAGGGGGGGGGGGGGGGGGCCCAACGTTTCGCCGCTCGGCTTCCTCAGGGGCAAAGGTAAGACAGTGATGGTGTTTGGTGTGTTTATAGATTTTTTGGAGGGAAAAGAGGGGGAGTGGTGTCCGGTAAGGCGGGGCTCTCCTCCCAACAGGAAGTCCATGCTGATCCTGTTCCAAGTGATCCATACCTGCTGGTGGTTGGTGCCCCCTGGTGGTAATATAATCCGGTCTTTTATCAATTTGTATTTTTTTTGGGGAGACCCTCCATTCACGATCGTGTTTTGCAAACAGGGTAAATAAAATTAAAAAAAAAAAAAAAAAAAAAAAAAAAAAAAAAAAAAAAAAAAAAAATTAAAAGTAAAAATTAAAATTGCATCCATACCAGAAACACAACCCGCACACCATTGTCACAGAGAAGATTGGGGGGGGGGGGGGGGGGGGGGGGGTTGTTTATAATTTCTTTTCTTTAAAAAAGAAAAAAGAAGGGGGTAAAAAGATAAAAGAAATTCACCATAGTTTCTAAAATGAAAATAAAAATAAAAATAACTAAATGGAGTTTATGTTCTGTACATGTCCACAAGAGTTAGTGTTTTTACTTCACAGGTTCTCCCTTTGTGGTAGTTCCGTTAATAGTAGTTGCTCTGTTAAGTTTTACAGGTACTGTAGAAATGAGTCTGGCTCTAGCAAGGTTAGGTTTGGAACATGATTTGGAGAAAGGCATTGGCAACAGACTCTTTTTTTAAAAAAAATATTTCTACTGTAATTTACAAAAGAGCAACTAGTGACCCCAGAAAAGTTTTTGTTAAAAGAAAGGTGTATGAAGTAAGTGATATGAATTTAAATGAATGTGTCCCCAGGTTTTTAAAAAAAAGTAAATAAAATAAATTAAAATAAAATAAAGTAGAATAAATTAGAATTGAGGATTCCTCATAGTGTGTGTGAAAGATGATGTAAATGTGAAGTAGAAGGGGTAGGAGAGTAGGAAAGTAGGAGCCCAAAGTTGCTTTGTAGTTTGTTTCTGAGGAGCCACTGCCGTTGAGAATTTTCTTTATGTTGGGCAATGGCTCCCTCTTGAGGATTTAAAGGAGCATAGCGGAGGAGAAGATTTAACACCCGCCCGGATCCTGATGCGCTGGGGATTAAGGTGAAAGGTACGTGGAAGAAGAGTGGGGGGAGTGATTGGAAGGAAGCGGAGGGGGGGGGGGGGGGGGGGGGGGTTTGGGAGGGTTTGGTTAAGGTTAGGTATGGGGAGTGGGGATAGTTAGGGTTGGGAAGGGGGAATGGGAGGGGGGACGAAAAAATAAAAATGGGGGGGGGGGGGGTTGGGGGGTTTTGGGTTAGGTATGGGGAGTGGGAATGGTTAGGGTTAGGCATGAGGAGTGGGAGTGGTTAGGGTTAGGTATGGGGAGTGGGGATGGTTAGGGTTAGGAAGGGGGAATGGGAGGGGGGATGGGAAAATAAAAAGGGGGGGGGGGTTTGGGTAAGGTATGGGGAGTGGGAATGGTTAGGGTTAGGCATGGGGAGTGGGAGTGATTAGGGTTAGGAAGGGGGAAGGGAGGGGGGAACGGGAAATTGAGGGAAGGGGGGGGGGGGGGGTTTGGTTAGGGTTAGGTATGGGGAGTGGGGATGGTTAGGGTTAGGAAGGGGGAATGGGAGGGGGGATGGGAAAATAAAAAGGGGGGGGGGGGGGTTGGGTAAGGTATGGGGAGTGGGAATGGTTAGGGTTAGGCATGGGGAGTGGGAGTGATTAGGGTTAGGAAGGGGGAAGGGAGGGGGGATGGGAAAATAAAAAGGGGGGGGGGTTGGGTAAGGTATGGGGAGTGGGAATGGTTAGGGTTAGGCATGGGGAGTGGGAGTGATTAGGGTTAGGAAGGGGGAAGGGAGGGGGGAACGGGAGATTTGGGGGGGGGGGGGGGGGGGGGTTTGGTTAGGGTTAGGTATGGGGAGTGGGAATGGTTAGGGTTAGGTGAAGGAATTGGGAAGGGTAATAGGAAGGGAAGGAAGGGGGGGGGGGGGGGGGGTTGGGGTTCGTTTAGTGCAAGGGAAGGAGCCAGAACCTTATTGTCCAGGCAACTGTAAAACATAGTAAATAATTAATAAACATTCCAACTAATGCAGTTCAATTCCCATATACAAAAAAGTCACAAGCAGTGAGAAAACATTCCATGTCAACAGTGCATATGATACATGTTGCCTGTTCTACTCGGTTCTGGCTCCTGAGTCTTTGACCAATCAGAAGGGAAATGGTCAATTCCTCATTATTCTTTTAATATTTTGTTAAAAGGGGCCTGGCATAGGGCCATAAAGTGCTTCAGTTGGTGACTATAAATATAGAAATATATAGATATTCAAGAGCAATCTGGGTTCTAACAGTAAAGCCGACGTCTGGTCCTACTTTGATTTATTTTGAAGAAAAAAATTCACACATTTTGTCAGTATCAAACAAAGAAAATATAAGTCAGTTAGTCACTTAGGGTTAGGGTTAGGGTTAGGGTTAGGGTTAGGGTTAGGGTTAGGGTTAGGGTTAGGGTTAGGGTTAGGGTTAGGGTTAGGGTTAGGGTTAGGGTTAGGGTTAGGGTTAGGGTTAGGGTTAGGGTTAGGGTTAGGGTTAGGGTTAGGGTTAGGGTTAGGGTTAGGGTTAGGGTTAGGGTTAGGGTTAGGGTTAGGGTTAGGGTTAGGGTTAGGGTTAGGGTTAGGGTTAGGGTTAGGGTTAGGGTTAGGGTTAGGGTTAGGGTTAGGGTTAGGGTTAGGGTTAGGGTTAGGGTTAGGGTTAGGGTTAGGGTTAGGGTTAGGG
The DNA here is from genome assembly GCF_963383615.2 of Lipophrys pholis. Classification (NCBI taxonomy): domain Eukaryota; kingdom Metazoa; phylum Chordata; class Actinopteri; order Blenniiformes; family Blenniidae; genus Lipophrys; species Lipophrys pholis. The sequence goes on along the minus strand of NC_137630.1, from coordinate 15,316 downwards.
TTAGGGTTAGGGTTAGGGTTAGGGTTAGGGTTAGGGTTAGGGTTAGGGTTAGGGTTAGGGTTAGGGTTAGGGTTAGGGTTAGGGTTAGGGTTAGGGTTAGGGTTAGGGTTAGGGTTAGGGTTAGGGTTAGGGTTAGGGTTAGGGTTAGGGTTAGGGTTAGGGTTAGGGTTAGGGTTAGGGTTAGGGTTAGGGTTAGGGTTAGGGTTAGGGTTAGGGTTAGGGTTAGGGTTAGGGTTAGGGTTAGGGTTAGGGTTAGGGTTAGGGTTAGGGTTAGGGTTAGGGTTAGGGTTAGGGTTAGGGTTAGGTTAGGGTTAGGGTTAGGGTTAGGGTTAGGGTTAGGGTTAGGGTTAGGGTTAGGGTTAGGGTTAGGGTTAGGGTTAGGGTTAGGGTTAGGGTTAGGGTTAGGGTTAGGGTTAGGGTTAGGGTTAGGGTTAGGGTTAGGGTTAGGGTTAGGGTTAGGGTTAGGGTTAGGGTTAGGGTTAGGGTTAGGGTTAGGGTTAGGGTTAGGGTTAGGGTTAGGGTTAGGGTTAGGGTTAGGGTTAGGGTTAGGGTTAGGGTTAGGGTTAGGGTTAGGGTTAGGGTTAGGGTTAGGTTTGGGACAAAGGAGAGAAAGGCACGGGCAACAGTACACCATATTTAAAAAGTGTTTCCTGTGATATTAAAATTACTTCAGTCCTTTTAAAAGAGGGTAGTGTCACCTCGGGTGTTGTAAAAAGCGCCCTATGTTTTAAAAGAGGTGGGTTCATCCATATTCTCCCAAGTGATTAACTTAAAAGGGAAAATAAGAGACTTGGACGTTTTTACAATTAAAAGTAAGAAGTAAATCCATAAGAAATTAAAATAGGATAAAAGAGATATCACCCAAATTAAAATTGAACTCTGGATCCTAAAACAGTCGACGTCCGAAAACTTGTTTAAAACTGATAAATTACTGGGGAAGGGGTGAAAAAGGAGGGGGGGGGGGGGGTTTAGGAGAGAAAGAGGGGATGTGGTTAGGTTTAGGATGGGAGAGGGGGTTGGGTTTGTAGGCGGGGGGGGGGGGGGGGGGGGGGGGGGGGTTAGGGTTAGGTGAGGGGAAGGAGGGGTTAAGTTTAGGAAGGGAAAGGGGGGGGGGAAAATGGTTAGGTTTAGGGTAGGAATAGGGGTTGGCTTCTTAGGCCGGGGGGGGGTTAGGTTAGGGTTAGGTAAGGGGAAGGAGGGGTTAGGGTTAGGAAAGGAAGGAGGGAGGATGGTTAGGTTTAGGGTGGGAAAGTGGGTGAGGGGGGAAGGAATTGGGGGGAAGGAGGAGGGAAGGGGAGTAAATCATTTTTTATTTATAAAAAAGCTAAAATTATAAAATACGGAACGTCGCCGAGTATGTTTTTTAAAATTGTCTGAGTTGCGGTGAGGTTAAAAGCCCCCTACATTGAGCTGGTGGGGTTAGCCGTGTGCTCAGGTGGCGATATTTAGTGCCCCTGGGTTGCAGCGTGCTGGGGAAGGAGTCCGTGTGTTGTGTGGTTCTCATCCCTCGCAGGTCTGGAAGGTCAATGCCGACTGGGGTTGTTGGTGGCCCCCTGCCTGCTCGTCTTTTCCAGGTGTCCCTCTGGGTTAGTTTGGGAGCCTGGGAGGTCTCGGTAGGCCGGGGGGGAGGATCCTCTGCGTCCAACACCACCCGGACTGCCTCAGGGAGTGGTACTTCTGAGCCCGGGACAGTCCGGGATGGTGGGGTGGGGGGATGTTGTTGGGCTCCCCGTCGGCGCTGTCGTTCACCTCCAGCCTTGCTTCGGGGGTGGTCCGGGATGGTCTCTGGACTGGCCCCCCTCTGGCCTGGTTGTGGTGGTTCCTCCTTCCTCTGCTGCGGCTCCTCGGTGCGGCTCCCCGTTGTTTGAGGTGGCCGCTGGTTCTCTTCTTGTTGAGGACTGGAGGCCGGCGGAGTGGAGGGGGCGTTTGCTGGGATGGGGGAGTCCGGCCAGAAGTTGGATACTGTTTTTATTGTATCCAGGGCCATCTGTATAGAGAGAGCGGTGAGACGTGGGCCAAATCTTTTTATTGCTGTGGTTCGTGCTGCCTGCCAGGCTAGTGGTCTAAACGGTTGGAGCTCTTCAATTATTGTACTTAAATCATCCATGCTGTCATTATAATGTTGATTTAGTATTTTTAGGTTCTGCTCCATCCACTGAATCGTGTTCTGTCTGATCAGGTTTTTGATTTTATCATTTGGGCAGGCCGGTTTAATGAATTCTGTCAGTTGTTCGGTTTTCCTCCTCATTCCTGGTGGAATAGTGTGGTTCTCAATGGCTGCTTCAGTAATATTGGAGTGGTGCATCAGTTGGATGTATTTGAAATATAACTTTGTGCATCTGCGGTGTGTAAAACTGTCGTCTGTTCCCACTGATTGCTCAGGGCCCCGTGGTCCGGGTGGAGATTCCCTGTGGCCTCCCAGCTGGGTGGGCTGAGCCGTGCGGCAGTTGGTGCAATAAAACGCCATGGGGGTGATATCTCTCAAAAAAAGAAGAAAAGGGTTTTTTTTGTTAAAGGTTTTCTTAAAAACAGAGAGGTGATAAGAAATTAAAATAAGGTTTTTAATGTAATGATTAAAATATTCTGCTCCAGTAAAAGCTACTTCCTCTCTTGTTTAAACAAGGAAAACTAGGAATAATAAAGCTTAAAAGTGGATTTAAATTATCAAAACAAATTTAAAAACCAGGGAGAGGAGAGAGGAAAACAGGAGATAAACTTTTAGAAACGGAAGTAATTAAATTAGACTCTTCTGCTCCCGGGATCTAAAAAGCAGGATTGGATAAAAGTTGTTAAAACCCTTTAGAAAGAAGGATGATTGTGTCCCAGAGGGGTTCAATCAAGGTGCCATTTTGCAGCCAACCTACAGTTTTACCATGCTTGCAGAGTAGGCCCAAAGCCTGCAGTCAGTTATCCTGAGGATCGTCAGGTTGTTGCAAGGCTGCGGCTGAGTGGTCCTTTTGTTTGTAGCTGGTATCCTGGTGGGAGGTTGGAGCTGTGGTCTTTAAAAAGTCGTTGTATCCATCCTAAAAAGGTCCCATTCTGAGCTCAGAATAAAAAAAGTCTAAAATTGCAAATCCTTTAATCCATAAAATTACTCCATAAAAACGAAAGAGGAGAGAAAAAAGGTTAAAAAGGCCCGACGTTTCGCCTATCCGGCTTCTTCAGGGGCAAGGTGAGTCTGCCTGTGTTGCTGGCTGCTTTTGAAGGTCTTCTGGGGGCGGTTTGAGGAAGTGGGAGGGGCCTGGACAGGAAGTTTGTCCTCTTACTCCCTGCTGTAGTCCAGGTGCCTGTATGCCTTGGTAGGTTTTGAAGTTGGCTCCCTCTAGTGGTCACCTCGTAGATTGCCCCTCTGGAAAGAATCAGAGCCTCAAAACAAACTGACTGAATAAAAGGAAGGAAAGAGAGTTTAAGAAGAGAAATATAAAAGGTAATTAAATATCTGTAGGTTAAAAACACTTATTTATAGTGCTGGCTCTGGCAAGGTTAGGTTTGGGACAAAGGAGAGAAAGGCACGGGCAACAGTACACCATATTTAAAAAGTGTTTCCTGTGATATTAAAATTACTTCAGTCCTTTTAAAAGAGGGTAGTGTCACCTCGGGTGTTGTAAAAAGCGCCCTATGTTTTAAAAGAGGTGGGTTCATCCATATTCTCCCAAGTGATTAACTTAAAAGGGAAAATAAGAGACTTGGACGTTTTTACAATTAAAAGTAAGAAGTAAATCCATAAGAAATTAAAATAGGATAAAAGAGATATCACCCAAATTAAAATTGAACTCTGGATCCTAAAACAGTCGACGTCCGAAAACTTGTTTAAAACTGATAAATTACTGGGGAAGGGGTGAAAAAGGAGGGGGGGGGGGGGGTTAGGAGAGAAAGAGGGGATGTGGTTAGGTTTAGGATGGGAGAGGGGGTTGGGTTTGTAGGCGGGGGGGGGGGGGGGGGGGGGGGGGGGGGTTAGGGTTAGGTGAGGGGAAGGAGGGGTTAAGTTTAGGAAGGGAAAGGGGGGGGGGAAATGGTTAGGTTTAGGGTAGGAATAGGGGTTGGCTTCTTAGGCCGGGGGGGGGTTAGGTTAGGGTTAGGTAAGGGGAAGGAGGGGTTAGGGTTAGGAAAGGAAGGAGGGAGGATGGTTAGGTTTAGGGTGGGAAAGTGGGTGAGGGGGGAAGGAATTGGGGGGAAGGAGGAGGGAAGGGGAGTAAATCATTTTTTATTTATAAAAAAGCTAAAATTATAAAATACGGAACGTCGCCGAGTATGTTTTTTAAAATTGTCTGAGTTGCGGTGAGGTTAAAAGCCCCCTACATTGAGCTGGTGGGGTTAGCCGTGTGCTCAGGTGGCGATATTTAGTGCCCCTGGGTTGCAGCGTGCTGGGGAAGGAGTCCGTGTGTTGTGTGGTTCTCATCCCTCGCAGGTCTGGAAGGTCAATGCCGACTGGGGTTGTTGGTGGCCCCCTGCCTGCTCGTCTTTTCCAGGTGTCCCTCTGGGTTAGTTTGGGAGCCTGGGAGGTCTCGGTAGGCCGGGGGGGAGGATCCTCTGCGTCCAACACCACCCGGACTGCCTCAGGGAGTGGTACTTCTGAGCCCGGGACAGTCCGGGATGGTGGGGTGGGGGGATGTTGTTGGGCTCCCCGTCGGCGCTGTCGTTCACCTCCAGCCTTGCTTCGGGGGTGGTCCGGGATGGTCTCTGGACTGGCCCCCCTCTGGCCTGGTTGTGGTGGTTCCTCCTTCCTCTGCTGCGGCTCCTCGGTGCGGCTCCCCGTTGTTTGAGGTGGCCGCTGGTTCTCTTCTTGTTGAGGACTGGAGGCCGGCGGAGTGGAGGGGGCGTTTGCTGGGATGGGGGAGTCCGGCCAGAAGTTGGATACTGTTTTTATTGTATCCAGGGCCATCTGTATAGAGAGAGCGGTGAGACGTGGGCCAAATCTTTTTATTGCTGTGGTTCGTGCTGCCTGCCAGGCTAGTGGTCTAAACGGTTGGAGCTCTTCAATTATTGTACTTAAATCATCCATGCTGTCATTATAATGTTGATTTAGTATTTTTAGGTTCTGCTCCATCCACTGAATCGTGTTCTGTCTGATCAGGTTTTTGATTTTATCATTTGGGCAGGCCGGTTTAATGAATTCTGTCAGTTGTTCGGTTTTCCTCCTCATTCCTGGTGGAATAGTGTGGTTCTCAATGGCTGCTTCAGTAATATTGGAGTGGTGCATCAGTTGGATGTATTTGAAATATAACTTTGTGCATCTGCGGTGTGTAAAACTGTCGTCTGTTCCCACTGATTGCTCAGGGCCCCGTGGTCCGGGTGGAGATTCCCTGTGGCCTCCCAGCTGGGTGGGCTGAGCCGTGCGGCAGTTGGTGCAATAAAACGCCATGGGGGTGATATCTCTCAAAAAAAGAAGAAAAGGGTTTTTTTTGTTAAAGGTTTTCTTAAAAACAGAGAGGTGATAAGAAATTAAAATAAGGTTTTTAATGTAATGATTAAAATATTCTGCTCCAGTAAAAGCTACTTCCTCTCTTGTTTAAACAAGGAAAACTAGGAATAATAAAGCTTAAAAGTGGATTTAAATTATCAAAACAAATTTAAAAACCAGGGAGAGGAGAGAGGAAAACAGGAGATAAACTTTTAGAAACGGAAGTAATTAAATTAGACTCTTCTGCTCCCGGGATCTAAAAAGCAGGATTGGATAAAAGTTGTTAAAACCCTTTAGAAAGAAGGATGATTGTGTCCCAGAGGGGTTCAATCAAGGTGCCATTTTGCAGCCAACCTACAGTTTTACCATGCTTGCAGAGTAGGCCCAAAGCCTGCAGTCAGTTATCCTGAGGATCGTCAGGTTGTTGCAAGGCTGCGGCTGAGTGGTCCTTTTGTTTGTAGCTGGTATCCTGGTGGGAGGTTGGAGCTGTGGTCTTTAAAAAGTCGTTGTATCCATCCTAAAAAGGTCCCATTCTGAGCTCAGAATAAAAAAAGTCTAAAATTGCAAATCCTTTAATCCATAAAATTACTCCATAAAAACGAAAGAGGAGAGAAAAAAGGTTAAAAAGGCCCGACGTTTCGCCTATCCGGCTTCTTCAGGGGCAAGGTGAGTCTGCCTGTGTTGCTGGCTGCTTTTGAAGGTCTTCTGGGGGCGGTTTGAGGAAGTGGGAGGGGCCTGGACAGGAAGTTTGTCCTCTTACTCCCTGCTGTAGTCCAGGTGCCTGTATGCCTTGGTAGGTTTTGAAGTTGGCTCCCTCTAGTGGTCACCTCGTAGATTGCCCCTCTGGAAAGAATCAGAGCCTCAAAACAAACTGACTGAATAAAAGGAAGGAAAGAGAGTTTAAGAAGAGAAATATAAAAGGTAATTAAATATCTGTAGGTTAAAAACACTTATTTATAGTGCTGGCTCTGGCAAGGTTAGGTTTGGGACAAAGGAGAGAAAGGCACGGGCAACAGTACACCATATTTAAAAAGTGTTTCCTGTGATATTAAAATTACTTCAGTCCTTTTAAAAGAGGGTAGTGTCACCTCGGGTGTTGTAAAAAGCGCCCTATGTTTTAAAAGAGGTGGGTTCATCCATATTCTCCCAAGTGATTAACTTAAAAGGGAAAATAAGAGACTTGGACGTTTTTACAATTAAAAGTAAGAAGTAAATCCATAAGAAATTAAAATAGGATAAAAGAGATATCACCCAAATTAAAATTGAACTCTGGATCCTAAAACAGTCGACGTCCGAAAACTTGTTTAAAACTGATAAATTACTGGGGAAGGGGTGAAAAAGGAGGGGGGGGGGGGGGTTAGGAGAGAAAGAGGGGATGTGGTTAGGTTTAGGATGGGAGAGGGGGTTGGGTTTGTAGGCGGGGGGGGGGGGGGGGGGGGGGGGGGGGGTTAGGGTTAGGTGAGGGGAAGGAGGGGTTAAGTTTAGGAAGGGAAAGGGGGGGGGGAAATGGTTAGGTTTAGGGTAGGAATAGGGGTTGGCTTCTTAGGCCGGGGGGGGGTTAGGTTAGGGTTAGGTAAGGGGAAGGAGGGGTTAGGGTTAGGAAAGGAAGGAGGGAGGATGGTTAGGTTTAGGGTGGGAAAGTGGGTGAGGGGGGAAGGAATTGGGGGGAAGGAGGAGGGAAGGGGAGTAAATCATTTTTTATTTATAAAAAAGCTAAAATTATAAAATACGGAACGTCGCCGAGTATGTTTTTTAAAATTGTCTGAGTTGCGGTGAGGTTAAAAGCCCCCTACATTGAGCTGGTGGGGTTAGCCGTGTGCTCAGGTGGCGATATTTAGTGCCCCTGGGTTGCAGCGTGCTGGGGAAGGAGTCCGTGTGTTGTGTGGTTCTCATCCCTCGCAGGTCTGGAAGGTCAATGCCGACTGGGGTTGTTGGTGGCCCCCTGCCTGCTCGTCTTTTCCAGGTGTCCCTCTGGGTTAGTTTGGGAGCCTGGGAGGTCTCGGTAGGCCGGGGGGGAGGATCCTCTGCGTCCAACACCACCCGGACTGCCTCAGGGAGTGGTACTTCTGAGCCCGGGACAGTCCGGGATGGTGGGGTGGGGGGATGTTGTTGGGCTCCCCGTCGGCGCTGTCGTTCACCTCCAGCCTTGCTTCGGGGGTGGTCCGGGATGGTCTCTGGACTGGCCCCCCTCTGGCCTGGTTGTGGTGGTTCCTCCTTCCTCTGCTGCGGCTCCTCGGTGCGGCTCCCCGTTGTTTGAGGTGGCCGCTGGTTCTCTTCTTGTTGAGGACTGGAGGCCGGCGGAGTGGAGGGGGCGTTTGCTGGGATGGGGGAGTCCGGCCAGAAGTTGGATACTGTTTTTATTGTATCCAGGGCCATCTGTATAGAGAGAGCGGTGAGACGTGGGCCAAATCTTTTTATTGCTGTGGTTCGTGCTGCCTGCCAGGCTAGTGGTCTAAACGGTTGGAGCTCTTCAATTATTGTACTTAAATCATCCATGCTGTCATTATAATGTTGATTTAGTATTTTTAGGTTCTGCTCCATCCACTGAATCGTGTTCTGTCTGATCAGGTTTTTGATTTTATCATTTGGGCAGGCCGGTTTAATGAATTCTGTCAGTTGTTCGGTTTTCCTCCTCATTCCTGGTGGAATAGTGTGGTTCTCAATGGCTGCTTCAGTAATATTGGAGTGGTGCATCAGTTGGATGTATTTGAAATATAACTTTGTGCATCTGCGGTGTGTAAAACTGTCGTCTGTTCCCACTGATTGCTCAGGGCCCCGTGGTCCGGGTGGAGATTCCCTGTGGCCTCCCAGCTGGGTGGGCTGAGCCGTGCGGCAGTTGGTGCAATAAAACGCCATGGGGGTGATATCTCTCAAAAAAAGAAGAAAAGGGTTTTTTTTGTTAAAGGTTTTCTTAAAAACAGAGAGGTGATAAGAAATTAAAATAAGGTTTTTAATGTAATGATTAAAATATTCTGCTCCAGTAAAAGCTACTTCCTCTCTTGTTTAAACAAGGAAAACTAGGAATAATAAAGCTTAAAAGTGGATTTAAATTATCAAAACAAATTTAAAAACCAGGGAGAGGAGAGAGGAAAACAGGAGATAAACTTTTAGAAACGGAAGTAATTAAATTAGACTCTTCTGCTCCCGGGATCTAAAAAGCAGGATTGGATAAAAGTTGTTAAAACCCTTTAGAAAGAAGGATGATTGTGTCCCAGAGGGGTTCAATCAAGGTGCCATTTTGCAGCCAACCTACAGTTTTACCATGCTTGCAGAGTAGGCCCAAAGCCTGCAGTCAGTTATCCTGAGGATCGTCAGGTTGTTGCAAGGCTGCGGCTGAGTGGTCCTTTTGTTTGTAGCTGGTATCCTGGTGGGAGGTTGGAGCTGTGGTCTTTAAAAAGTCGTTGTATCCATCCTAAAAAGGTCCCATTCTGAGCTCAGAATAAAAAAAGTCTAAAATTGCAAATCCTTTAATCCATAAAATTACTCCATAAAAACGAAAGAGGAGAGAAAAAAGGTTAAAAAGGCCCGACGTTTCGCCTATCCGGCTTCTTCAGGGGCAAGGTGAGTCTGCCTGTGTTGCTGGCTGCTTTTGAAGGTCTTCTGGGGGCGGTTTGAGGAAGTGGGAGGGGCCTGGACAGGAAGTTTGTCCTCTTACTCCCTGCTGTAGTCCAGGTGCCTGTATGCCTTGGTAGGTTTTGAAGTTGGCTCCCTCTAGTGGTCACCTCGTAGATTGCCCCTCTGGAAAGAATCAGAGCCTCAAAACAAACTGACTGAATAAAAGGAAGGAAAGAGAGTTTAAGAAGAGAAATATAAAAGGTAATTAAATATCTGTAGGTTAAAAACACTTATTTATAGTGCTGGCTCTGGCAAGGTTAGGTTTGGGACAAAGGAGAGAAAGGCACGGGCAACAGTACACCATATTTAAAAAGTGTTTCCTGTGATATTAAAATTACTTCAGTCCTTTTAAAAGAGGGTAGTGTCACCTCGGGTGTTGTAAAAAGCGCCCTATGTTTTAAAAGAGGTGGGTTCATCCATATTCTCCCAAGTGATTAACTTAAAAGGGAAAATAAGAGACTTGGACGTTTTTACAATTAAAAGTAAGAAGTAAATCCATAAGAAATTAAAATAGGATAAAAGAGATATCACCCAAATTAAAATTGAACTCTGGATCCTAAAACAGTCGACGTCCGAAAACTTGTTTAAAACTGATAAATTACTGGGGAAGGGGTGAAAAAGGAGGGGGGGGGGGGGGTTAGGAGAGAAAGAGGGGATGTGGTTAGGTTTAGGATGGGAGAGGGGGTTGGGTTTGTAGGCGGGGGGGGGGGGGGGGGGGGGGGGGGGGGTTAGGGTTAGGTGAGGGGAAGGAGGGGTTAAGTTTAGGAAGGGAAAGGGGGGGGGGAAATGGTTAGGTTTAGGGTAGGAATAGGGGTTGGCTTCTTAGGCCGGGGGGGGGTTAGGTTAGGGTTAGGTAAGGGGAAGGAGGGGTTAGGGTTAGGAAAGGAAGGAGGGAGGATGGTTAGGTTTAGGGTGGGAAAGTGGGTGAGGGGGGAAGGAATTGGGGGGAAGGAGGAGGGAAGGGGAGTAAATCATTTTTTATTTATAAAAAAGCTAAAATTATAAAATACGGAACGTCGCCGAGTATGTTTTTTAAAATTGTCTGAGTTGCGGTGAGGTTAAAAGCCCCCTACATTGAGCTGGTGGGGTTAGCCGTGTGCTCAGGTGGCGATATTTAGTGCCCCTGGGTTGCAGCGTGCTGGGGAAGGAGTCCGTGTGTTGTGTGGTTCTCATCCCTCGCAGGTCTGGAAGGTCAATGCCGACTGGGGTTGTTGGTGGCCCCCTGCCTGCTCGTCTTTTCCAGGTGTCCCTCTGGGTTAGTTTGGGAGCCTGGGAGGTCTCGGTAGGCCGGGGGGGAGGATCCTCTGCGTCCAACACCACCCGGACTGCCTCAGGGAGTGGTACTTCTGAGCCCGGGACAGTCCGGGATGGTGGGGTGGGGGGATGTTGTTGGGCTCCCCGTCGGCGCTGTCGTTCACCTCCAGCCTTGCTTCGGGGGTGGTCCGGGATGGTCTCTGGACTGGCCCCCCTCTGGCCTGGTTGTGGTGGTTCCTCCTTCCTCTGCTGCGGCTCCTCGGTGCGGCTCCCCGTTGTTTGAGGTGGCCGCTGGTTCTCTTCTTGTTGAGGACTGGAGGCCGGCGGAGTGGAGGGGGCGTTTGCTGGGATGGGGGAGTCCGGCCAGAAGTTGGATACTGTTTTTATTGTATCCAGGGCCATCTGTATAGAGAGAGCGGTGAGACGTGGGCCAAATCTTTTTATTGCTGTGGTTCGTGCTGCCTGCCAGGCTAGTGGTCTAAACGGTTGGAGCTCTTCAATTATTGTACTTAAATCATCCATGCTGTCATTATAATGTTGATTTAGTATTTTTAGGTTCTGCTCCATCCACTGAATCGTGTTCTGTCTGATCAGGTTTTTGATTTTATCATTTGGGCAGGCCGGTTTAATGAATTCTGTCAGTTGTTCGGTTTTCCTCCTCATTCCTGGTGGAATAGTGTGGTTCTCAATGGCTGCTTCAGTAATATTGGAGTGGTGCATCAGTTGGATGTATTTGAAATATAACTTTGTGCATCTGCGGTGTGTAAAACTGTCGTCTGTTCCCACTGATTGCTCAGGGCCCCGTGGTCCGGGTGGAGATTCCCTGTGGCCTCCCAGCTGGGTGGGCTGAGCCGTGCGGCAGTTGGTGCAATAAAACGCCATGGGGGTGATATCTCTCAAAAAAAGAAGAAAAGGGTTTTTTTTGTTAAAGGTTTTCTTAAAAACAGAAAGGTGATAAGAAATTAAAATAAGGTTTTTAATGTAATGATTAAAATATTCTGCTCCAGTAAAAGCTACTTCCTCTCTTGTTTAAACAAGGAAAACTAGGAATAATAAAGCTTAAAAGTGGATTTAAATTATCAAAACAAATTTAAAAACCAGGGAGAGGAGAGAGGAAAACAGGAGATAAACTTTTAGAAACGGAAGTAATTAAATTAGACTCTTCTGCTCCCGGGATCTAAAAAGCAGGATTGGATAAAAGTTGTTAAAACCCTTTAGAAAGAAGGATGATTGTGTCCCAGAGGGGTTCAATCAAGGTGCCATTTTGCAGCCAACCTACAGTTTTACCATGCTTGCAGAGTAGGCCCAAAGCCTGCAGTCAGTTATCCTGAGGATCGTCAGGTTGTTGCAAGGCTGCGGCTGAGTGGTCCTTTTGTTTGTAGCTGGTATCCTGGTGGGAGGTTGGAGCTGTGGTCTTTAAAAAGTCGTTGTATCCATCCTAAAAAGGTCCCATTCTGAGCTCAGAATAAAAAAAGTCTAAAATTGCAAATCCTTTAATCCATAAAATTACTCCATAAAAACGAAAGAGGAGAGAAAAAAGGTTAAAAAGGCCCGACGTTTCGCCTATCCGGCTTCTTCAGGGGCAAGGTGAGTCTGCCTGTGTTGCTGGCTGCTTTTGAAGGTCTTCTGGGGGCGGTTTGAGGAAGTGGGAGGGGCCTGGACAGGAAGTTTGTCCTCTTACTCCCTGCTGTAGTCCAGGTGCCTGTATGCCTTGGTAGGTTTTGAAGTTGGCTCCCTCTAGTGGTCACCTCGTAGATTGCCCCTCTGGAAAGAATCAGAGCCTCAAAACAAACTGACTGAATAAAAGGAAGGAAAGAGAGTTTAAGAAGAGAAATATAAAAGGTAATTAAATATCTGTAGGTTAAAAACACTTATTTATAGTGCTGGCTCTGGCAAGGTTAGGTTTGGGACAAAGGAGAGAAAGGCACGGGCAACAGTACACCATATTTAAAAAGTGTTTCCTGTGATATTAAAATTACTTCAGTCCTTTTAAAAGAGGGTAGTGTCACCTCGGGTGTTGTAAAAAGCGCCCTATGTTTTAAAAGAGGTGGGTTCATCCATATTCTCCCAAGTGATTAACTTAAAAGGGAAAATAAGAGACTTGGACGTTTTTACAATTAAAAGTAAGAAGTAAATCCATAAGAAATTAAAATAGGATAAAAGAGATATCACCCAAATTAAAATTGAACTCTGGATCCTAAAACAGTCGACGTCCGAAAACTTGTTTAAAACTGATAAATTACTGGGGAAGGGGTGAAAAAGGAGGGGGGGGGGGGGGGTTAGGAGAGAAAGAGGGGATGTGGTTAGGTTTAGGATGGGAGAGGGGGTTGGGTTTGTAGGCGGGGGGGGGGGGGGGGGGGGGGGGGGGGGTTAGGGTTAGGTGAGGGGAAGGAGGGGTTAAGTTTAGGAAGGGAAAGGGGGGGGGGAAATGGTTAGGTTTAGGGTAGGAATAGGGGTTGGCTTCTTAGGCCGGGGGGGGGTTAGGTTAGGGTTAGGTAAGGGGAAGGAGGGGTTAGGGTTAGGAAAGGAAGGAGGGAGGATGGTTAGGTTTAGGGTGGGAAAGTGGGTGAGGGGGGAAGGAATTGGGGGGAAGGAGGAGGGAAGGGGAGTAAATCATTTTTTATTTATAAAAAAGCTAAAATTATAAAATACGGAACGTCGCCGAGTATGTTTTTTAAAATTGTCTGAGTTGCGGTGAGGTTAAAAGCCCCCTACATTGAGCTGGTGGGGTTAGCCGTGTGCTCAGGTGGCGATATTTAGTGCCCCTGGGTTGCAGCGTGCTGGGGAAGGAGTCCGTGTGTTGTGTGGTTCTCATCCCTCGCAGGTCTGGAAGGTCAATGCCGACTGGGGTTGTTGGTGGCCCCCTGCCTGCTCGTCTTTTCCAGGTGTCCCTCTGGGTTAGTTTGGGAGCCTGGGAGGTCTCGGTAGGCCGGGGGGGAGGATCCTCTGCGTCCAACACCACCCGGACTGCCTCAGGGAGTGGTACTTCTGAGCCCGGGACAGTCCGGGATGGTGGGGTGGGGGGATGTTGTTGGGCTCCCCGTCGGCGCTGTCGTTCACCTCCAGCCTTGCTTCGGGGGTGGTCCGGGATGGTCTCTGGACTGGCCCCCCTCTGGCCTGGTTGTGGTGGTTCCTCCTTCCTCTGCTGCGGCTCCTCGGTGCGGCTCCCCGTTGTTTGAGGTGGCCGCTGGTTCTCTTCTTGTTGAGGACTGGAGGCCGGCGGAGTGGAGGGGGCGTTTGCTGGGATGGGGGAGTCCGGCCAGAAGTTGGATACTGTTTTTATTGTATCCAGGGCCATCTGTATAGAGAGAGCGGTGAGACGTGGGCCAAATCTTTTTATTGCTGTGGTTCGTGCTGCCTGCCAGGCTAGTGGTCTAAACGGTTGGAGCTCTTCAATTATTGTACTTAAATCATCCATGCTGTCATTATAATGTTGATTTAGTATTTTTAGGTTCTGCTCCATCCACTGAATCGTGTTCTGTCTGATCAGGTTTTTGATTTTATCATTTGGGCAGGCCGGTTTAATGAATTCTGTCAGTTGTTCGGTTTTCCTCCTCATTCCTGGTGGAATAGTGTGGTTCTCAATGGCTGCTTCAGTAATATTGGAGTGGTGCATCAGTTGGATGTATTTGAAATATAACTTTGTGCATCTGCGGTGTGTAAAACTGTCGTCTGTTCCCACTGATTGCTCAGGGCCCCGTGGTCCGGGTGGAGATTCCCTGTGGCCTCCCAGCTGGGTGGGCTGAGCCGTGCGGCAGTTGGTGCAATAAAACGCCATGGGGGTGATATCTCTCAAAAAAAGAAGAAAAGGGTTTTTTTTGTTAAAGGTTTTCTTAAAAACAGAGAGGTGATAAGAAATTAAAATAAGGTTTTTAATGTAATGATTAAAATATTCTGCTCCAGTAAAAGCTACTTCCTCTCTTGTTTAAACAAGGAAAACTAGGAATAATAAAGCTTAAAAGTGGATTTAAATTATCAAAACAAATTTAAAAACCAGGGAGAGGAGAGAGGAAAACAGGAGATAAACTTTTAGAAACGGAAGTAATTAAATTAGACTCTTCTGCTCCCGGGATCTAAAAAGCAGGATTGGATAAAAGTTGTTAAAACCCTTTAGAAAGAAGGATGATTGTGTCCCAGAGGGGTTCAATCAAGGTGCCATTTTGCAGCCAACCTACAGTTTTACCATGCTTGCAGAGTAGGCCCAAAGCCTGCAGTCAGTTATCCTGAGGATCGTCAGGTTGTTGCAAGGCTGCGGCTGAGTGGTCCTTTTGTTTGTAGCTGGTATCCTGGTGGGAGGTTGGAGCTGTGGTCTTTAAAAAGTCGTTGTATCCATCCTAAAAAGGTCCCATTCTGAGCTCAGAATAAAAAAAGTCTAAAATTGCAAATCCTTTAATCCATAAAATTACTCCATAAAAACGAAAGAGGAGAGAAAAAAGGTTAAAAAGGCCCGACGTTTCGCCTATCCGGCTTCTTCAGGGGCAAGGTGAGTCTGCCTGTGTTGCTGGCTGCTTTTGAAGGTCTTCTGGGGGCGGTTTGAGGAAGTGGGAGGGGCCTGGACAGGAAGTTTGTCCTCTTACTCCCTGCTGTAGTCCAGGTGCCTGTATGCCTTGGTAGGTTTTGAAGTTGGCTCCCTCTAGTGGTCACCTCGTAGATTGCCCCTCTGGAAAGAATCAGAGCCTCAAAACAAACTGACTGAATAAAAGGAAGGAAAGAGAGTTTAAGAAGAGAAATATAAAAGGTAATTAAATATCTGTAGGTTAAAAACACTTATTTATAGTGCTGGCTCTGGCAAGGTTAGGTTTGGGACAAAGGAGAGAAAGGCACGGGCAACAGTACACCATATTTAAAAAGTGTTTCCTGTGATATTAAAATTACTTCAGTCCTTTTAAAAGAGGGTAGTGTCACCTCGGGTGTTGTAAAAAGCGCCCTATGTTTTAAAAGAGGTGGGTTCATCCATATTCTCCCAAGTGATTAACTTAAAAGGGAAAATAAGAGACTTGGACGTTTTTACAATTAAAAGTAAGAAGTAAATCCATAAGAAATTAA